>NW_006442484.1:9659786-9668478 GCF_000325575.1 Pteropus alecto
AAGAAGAAGAAGAAGAAGAAGAAGAAGAAGAAGAAGAAGAAGAAGAAGAAGAAGAAGAAGAGGAGGAGGAGGAGGAGGAAGAAGAAGCAGCAGCAGCAGCAGCAGCAGCAGCAGCAGCAGCAGCAGCAGCAGCAGCAGAAGCAGCAGAAGCTGAAGAAGCAGCAGCAGCCTGGAAGAAAAATCTTATTTTCTGTTCATTCAATTACCATTTATTATTTCAATATGAAATTCACCTTTATAAACTTAGCATGTGATTAAAGATTAAAGGGGTTCTTTGGAAACTGTGAAGACAGACATAATTTATAAGTGAAATTACTTTTACCTGATAATTCTGTGTGTATATATAAATTTTTTGCTCAGTATGGTATTTTTCATTGAATTAACTAGATAATATGTTCAAATAACCAGTCACTCGTCTTAATTTGAATGTTAGAATAGGAGCTTATTTTATAAGTTTTTTATTTAATTTTGTCACCTACTAAATCTACAAATACATTTTAAACATTATAAACCTGCTAATTTACCAAAGTAGCTAACCTTTCTTCCCTTAAAAGTTATTTATATTTTGTACTTAAAAAATATATATTTATTATATTGGCACAAAATATTAGAGTTGTTATTTTTTTATAAAGATCTAGAAAATGCAAAGTATATACTGAAATTTATTTATGCCAGAAATATATTTTTCAAAATTTTCTAAATTCTTCTGATTCTTTTTTCTGAAATTATTACTTTGCAATTAATATTTTGATTATATTTTAATAGTAAGTATATATACATATAAGTGAGTGTGTATATATCCTTTAAGAGGTTAGAAATTGAATTTAAATTTGAAATTAGCTATCACAATAGACATTGGATACTGAATAAAAGAAACTAAAAATCCTCAGTTTAATTTCAGGATTAGCCTTTCCTAAGCTGTCCAATTTGGAACATGATTTTTACCCTAACTAGATCTCAGTCCTCTCACTTGCAAAATAAAGATAACACAAAATAGACATGGCTGTTTTAAAAACTAAATGAGATAATGTATATGCATACTACTAAAATGTTACTTAGTACAAGGAAGGCTATATATAATGGTTATTATTATTGTCATTAACATGATTAATTTTTATTCTTGTATTTGTAATCTACCAGTACAATTTAATTCTTATTTCATTTTAACCAATTACACATTAAGTTGTTTTGTTTGTTACCTCAAATCCAATGTGGAGTGAAGTAAATCAAAAGATAAATAATATAACTGATTCAAATACATAACATATACTTGAAATATATTTTTTCCTCTATCACTACCAACACCTGATAATAATCATCACATTCCAAATAAAAAGCTAGTTTTTAACAGAATATCAGTGTAAATGACATTATGTAATATTACAAATTATACTGACCATTTCACTTCTTATATACTTTCACAATGACTCTTAGGTGGCTAAATATGAATACACATTTAGAGCTATTTAAAAAAATCTTTGTTTCAATTTGTTGTATCACCATAACTTCCACTGACAGATAATGAAAGTTGACCATTTTATGACATTTGATTCTATTATCACCTTATATTTTCAAATCTAATTGAATATCATTTTGAGGGCAGCAAAATCTAATATGGTATCCTTTTCTATAGATTTGATGTCTCTCTTTATTTTTCATGTTTTCTATCTTGGCAAACTGAATTGTGTAATTGTTTCTGCCTTCCAATAACCTGTGATTGTTATTAATGATCTTGATATTCATAATATTTTTACATACTACATCATAAAGGACAAAGATGGATGTTAATATTATCATCAATTTGTAAAGGAAAGTCTCATCTGACTGCAAGAATTCAGGTAATATTAGAATGCAGTCTGTGCCTTTTGAAATTACGTAGAATTCAAATTCCTGATGCAAAACTTCATGTATGGCATTAGAGAAGCTTCTACTTGTGACTATATTAAAATATTCTTAGAACACTCTGTTTGCTAAAAAATTCTCCATGTGAAAATTACAATTTTCATCCTTGCGAACTTTTCCCTATTTAATGTTCAGCTCTATATTTTGAAACTTTGACTCTTCATATTCTTGACTATCAAGTGAGAGAGTGATCATGAAATTTGCTCTGGAATTATAAAATCTGACAATACTACCTTGCATTATCTGATTCAGAATTATTTACTAATAAAATAAAATGGGCTGGTGATTTGTTTTCTTTCAAATGTTCTGTCAATGAACTAACCAATATCAATTCCTCCCTCACCCTGAAACCTTTACTTAAGCTATTTTCTCTGCCTTACTCTTGAATATATCTACAAAATCTTTGAGACAGGTCTGAGCTCAACTTTTCCTCATGGTCATATTTATCTGATATGTTTCTAATCCTTCACCCAAGTCTCTTAGCAGGGAATTTTCATCCTTTCCTATCATAGAAAGAAGTGAAATGGACCAAAAAGGGGGAAAATATTAAGATGGTTATGGCAGAAAAAAGGGAGTTCTTTTTCTCTCCTTCCTATAAAAGATCTACTACATTTCCTAGCATTACTTAAGGTTAACCATGGCCATGTAACTAAGTTCTACATAAGGGAATGGAGTGTAACTGTTTTGGAATACTCTAGTCTATGACCCTTAGAAGCCTCCTTTGTTTCTCCTTCAGGCTCAGTGAAGAAGAGATAGCCCCAAAGACTTTGAGAAACTATGGGCTAGAGTCAGTTGAGCCTGTACCAGCTCAAGATACAGAACATTTATATGGAGCAAGGGCCATAGATGATGCCTTTATTCAAAACTGAAAACAAAGAGGGGGGTGGGGAAACTTAAAATAAACATATTATATTTGAGCAATTTACAGTTTTTATATTTTTCAGACTATTTATGATGGAATAATGCTACATTAACTATAATTCATACATTTTTTTTTTAATGGAGTCTCAGTCTTTCTAAATGCAATGAAGTTTCTAGAGCTATATGCTGCTTTAGAAACTGATCTAAAGCTTGGGTCTATATCCTCTGGATCAGACTCCTTTAACTCCATGCGATCAATCCTAACGTGGCATTCATGGAAACTCAGAAGTGAGAGACAAACTCATGTTTCTAATGAACACTGCACACCTCCTCAGATTAAGTTTCTTTGTCTTCTGTCATTCCTTTGGATTAAATTTAGAAGAGAATACCCAGTTCTGCCTGGATGAAAGAACAATAATTTAAGAAGAAAATGAGTCTGGATGTTTAAGGAATGGAAAGAATGTCAGGTGACAGAGAATCATAGGTAAGCAAGAGAGTGGTGCCCAAGTCAGAAATGATATTGGAAAACAGAGTGCATTGATTACATATGGGTTTGTAGATTTTATAATAGATATTATTGTAGACTTTCTTTTTTAGACTTTATGCAGAGAGCTATGAAAAACATTGAAGGATTTTAAGAAGGGAGCAACAAGACATAATTTATACTAACAAAAACTACAATTTCAGGGGCAGGCAAACTTATAAGAAAATCAGTTTGAAAATCAGTACACATGATAATAAAATATTATCCATTCTTAGAAAATAATCTTTAGTTTAAGAACTACAGTAAGTAGTAAAGGCCAGACCAGTTTTAAATCTGTTTAACACATCAATAACATTTCACTTCAGTGAACATTCCTCTAAAATTCCTTCAACTAGTTATGGTCTCACACAGACTCAGTCCAATAAACACATTTCTAAAACTGACATTAACCTCCTGCCACCTCTATAAGCAACATAACCCCGTGTTTGAACTCATTAATATTGTGCAGTGATAAAAGGAGGGAGTGTTTGTAGAGACCTGAATAAGTCATCAAGTAGCTAGGATTCCTCAAATGACTGATTAAAAAAAAAATTACATTTCTATTGTACTATGAATTTTTAAGCTAAAAACAATAAATCTCTTGTGTAAATGATATTGTTTTGGGATTTATTAAAATAAATTTATATTGGGAAGTATGAACCAAGTGAACTGGGAAAATGGGTAGTAGGCAAATGGGTCAAAAAAAGCAGGACTGGGACCTAATCTCTTAAAAGTAGTGAAGTATCCACTACTTAGAAGTGGGGAATGTTTGTATTTAAAATATCTAAAAATAAATGGGTATAAAACAAAAAGAATAAGTTTCTGTAATTAGTAAAACATACATAAAATGGGCAACAGAGTAAGGTATATGCTTAGGACAATTTCCATATCTCATTTTTGCCTGCAAAATAAAGATATTATTTGTTAGCAAGAGTACAAGCTCTCTCCAGGTTTTTCCATTGCCTCGAGTCTTCTCCATCTTATAAACTCACTTTATAGCACAGTGACTAGCCATAGTAGATTCTCAGTAGGTATGTGTTGAATGAATGAAGACTTGAATTTTTAAATTAATAGCTTAGGGCACTCTTTGAATTCAATGTTCTGGATACAATTCTCAGACTTTCTAAATAGAAGTTTCTAGGAGATGGGTCATGGTATCTGCATTTTTACAAGTTCTCTAAGTAATAGTTAAGTTCTAGCAAACATTGATTTGTAATATTTCCTTTGCGGATGGTTACTGCACTTTATCTCCTTCTTGTGACTTGTGTTTCATCATCTTACTCAATCTTTTCCAGCATTCTACATGCTACATTTCTACATTTGCCTTTTTTCTTGAAATGTTATTCTCTTTTGTTTTCTCTGGCATCATCTTTGTTTACTCTGGCATCATATCTTTCACTTGCTTTCCTTCTCTATCTCCTCGGCTCATCTCTAAATGTTAAAGAATCCCAGGGATTTAGGCTGTCTATTCCTCTATATCTATAGTTTGCCGAGTGATCTTATCTAGCTTCATGATTTAAATATCATGTATATGCTAATGACTTCAAAATGTATATATTCAGCATTTACCTCTTCTGTATACTCCAGACCCATATAGCCAACTAACTAAACACCTTAGCATATGAAGCCATCTAAAATTTAATTTGATAAGTAGAACTCTTGATTTTCACCTCTCTTAATAGAGACTCGCTCCTCTTTTTGCCTCATCTCCAAATACAATCCATTGGCAACTTTTTTTGCTCTGTAATGAGCACATATCCTTGTCCTGCCATCTGCAATGCTACCTCTGTAGTTTAAGCTTCCACATATCAAACCTAGGTGACTTCAACATCCACAGAAAGTGCTCTCCATCTTTCAGGCTTTCCCCCTTTCATTTATTTCCACACAACAGCAATAGTAATATTTAAAAAATAAATAAATAAAAGAAGGGGAGAGCAAGATTTTCCAACTGTTATTACAAAGTTCAAAGCACTTCATCGGCCTACAAAGGCCCACATAATCTGTCCTTGATTATCTCTGATGTTTTTCTTCTTGTTGTCTCCTCTTCCACTACACCCAAGATTACTGGGCTCCTTTTTTTTGGGTCTTTGCATTTTATATTTACTAAGTCTATATTTTAGTTCCCCATATATTTACATGACTATCTTTTTAGGTCTCAGTACATATACTTCCTCAAAAAGCCCCTCTCTTACCACTCTATCAAAAGAACTATACCTGTAGTCAAACTTTATTACACACATATAATTTATTTTAAGGCAATTATAACTATCTGAAATGTTTTTTTCATTGTATGCTTATTTTGTTTTTCTTTCTACTGCTCGAATAGAATATAAGCACTATAAAAACAATGACAATAACTCTCTTTTACTATTATATCTTTAGTCCTGAAACAGTGTCTAGCTTGTAGCAATTATTTTAATGTATTGAATAAACAAATTAATAAACATATATCTTACATGAAAAAGATAAAAGTGATCAAGTAGGGGAAAATAGCTATAATCCTACTGGTGGCTAACTATGCCTATGACTATATATATCAATAAATAAAAGCACAGTGATGATATTTTTATATTCTTTAAAATTTAATTACTCTACTGTTGCCTGATTGATTGGTCTTTTAAAAAATAAATTGCTGCTTTATTTATATTTTACTATCTTATTTTGAGTATTAGATGTAAGCAACCTCAAGTTTTCTGTGAATTCAAACAGAGGAAAAAGAATAAAAGACATGACTGACAATGTGGATAAAATGAAAGAAATAATTATCAAATCAAAGATTTTCTCAGTCATCCATCACTGCCTTTTTAAAAACTTTTTTTGTGTGTGTGATTGAAGTTAAGGTGTTACCAGCTTAAAACACATTACTATAAATTTAAGGCATTTTACATAATTATAATAGTAACCACAAAGAAAATATCTATAGGATATATGGAAATGTAAATGAGAAGAGAACCAAATTATGTCTCTACAAAAAGTCAATGAATACAAAAGAAAGAAGCAATAAATTAAAGGAAAAATAAAAAATATATATATACAAGACATACAGAAAGCAATTAAAATAATAGCTAAGTCTGTTTTTCCTTATTAGTAATTATTTTAAATGTAACTGATTAAACACCTCAATTAAAAGACAGAGTGATTGAAAGGATAAACATAAAACAAGTTGTAAAAATATGCTCTCTGTAAGTAATTCACCCAAGACACAAAGAAACACAGAGGATGAAGGTAAAAATGATATAAAAGTTATTATGTGCAAATGATAACCTCAAGGGAATAGAGATGGCCATGTTTATATTGATATAAAATAGACCTTATGACAAAAAATTTTCACAAGAGACAAAGGAGGGTATTATATAAAAGTAATAGTATTAATTCACCAGGAAGATATAACAATAGCATATATATTATGTATATTTATATGATTTTTTAGAATTTATATATAATGTATTTATATATAATATATAGAGGTAGAGTTGAGATATAATTTAGTATTTATATATAATATAGAGTTAGAGTTATTTGAGATATAACGATTATATATAAGTGTATATATTTAACATCAGAGCACACAAATATATAAAGCAAACAATAACAGAACTAAAAGGAAAAATACACAGTAACACAAAAATAGTAGAAGACTTCAATATACTACTTTCAATTAAGAACAGAACAACCAGAGAGAAAACTCAGTAAGAAAACAGAGGACTTGAACAATATTATTACCAATCCAGTTAGTGGAATATTATGAAGTCTTAAAATAAAGGAAATCCTGTCACATGATACAAACTAGATGAACCTCAAAGACATTATGCTAAGAGAAATGAGTCAATCAAAAACACCGTGATTCCAATCATATAAAGGATCTAAAGTAGTCAAATTCTTATCAATAGAAAGTAGAAAGTTGCCAAGGGCTTGAGGGAAAGGAAGTGGGAATTTTTATTTATTGGATATAGAGTTTCAGTTTTGCAAGATGAAAAGTTTTAGAGCTCTATTATGCAACAACGTTAATATATTTTAAATTACTGAACTGTACACTTAAAGGTGGTTAAAATGTTAAATATGACATATGTTTATATCATAATAATTTTCTAGGTGAAATTCATATAACATAGAATTAACCATGTTAAAGTGCAGAACTTAGTGATATTTAGTAGATTAATAATGTAAAACCACTACCTCTCTAGATCCAAAAAATTTCCTTCATCACAAAAGAATACCCTATACCCATTAAGTAGTCACTCCCCATTCCCTGGAAATCACCAATCTATTTGTCACTATGGATTTGTCTATTATGGATATTTTATATAATGGAATTATACAATATAAGACCTTTTCTGTCTGATTTCTTTCACTTAGCATAATACTTTCAAGGTTCATCCATATCGTTGCATGGTGTTAGTACTTTATTGCTTTATATGGTCATTGAATGAATATATGTGTGTGTGTGTGTCTGTGTGTGTGTGTCTGTGTGTGTCGCGCGCACACACACACACACATTCATCAATTGATCGATGGAGTTGTTTCTATCTTTTGGCTATTATAAATATTGCTGCTAAAATATTGGTGTACAAATATCTATTTAAGTCTCCGTTTTTACTACTTTGGATACATACCTAGAAATACAGTTGTTGAATAATTAGTAATTCTATGTTTAACTTTTTAGTTCTACCAACAAAGAACTCCTTCAGCTTTTATTCATTTGGAAAATATTATTTTTTCCTTCATTTTTGAGGATAGTTTTGCTAGATATCAAATTTTTAGTTGATAGGGATTTTTTCCCCAGTACTTAACATGTCTTCCCATGTCCACCTGGACTTTATGGTTTATCATTAAAAATTAAATATTAATATCATTAAGAATTCCTTAAATATGATAAGTTACTTTTCTCATGTTGATTTCAAGATTTTCTCTTTGTTTTTCAACAGTTTGATTGCAATGTGTCTGCATTTGACATCTTAGTATTGATCCTACATGAAATTTTTTTGAGCTATTTGGATGTGTAGATTTATGTTTTATATCAATTTCAGAAATTTCTCAACATTATTAATGCAAATGTTCTTTTTGATCCCCTCTCTCTATTCTCCTTTTGAGACACCCATGCTGTTATTATTATTATTATTATTATTATTATTATTATTATTATTATTCACATAATCCACAAGTATTTATTGAGCACCTGCTATGTGACAGGCACTGCTTTTTGTTGTTGTTTTTTGCTTGTTTGTTTTTAAATTTTTTCCAGCTTTATTGAAGTATAATTAACAAAAAAGTGCATATTTAAAATGTAAAACTTGCTGATTTGATATACATTTTATAATTACCACAATCAAGCTAATAAACATATCTATCACCTTAGTTACTATTCCTTCCTTCCTTCCTTCCTTCCTTCCTTCCTTCCTTCCTTCC
>NW_006442484.1:9668613-9674762 GCF_000325575.1 Pteropus alecto
CTTTCTTTCTTTCTTTCTTTCTTTCTTTCTTTCTTTCTTTCTTTCTTTCTTTCTTTCTTTCTTTCTTTCTTTCTCTCTCTTTTTCTTTCTTTCTTTCTTTCTTTTTCTCTTTTTCTTCTTTCTTCTTTCTTTCCTTCTTTCTCTTCCTTCTTCTCTTTCTCCATCCCTCTTTCCTTTCTTTCCTTCCTCTTTTTTTACAGCTTTATTAAAATGTAATAAATTAGTTGCTCATATTACAGTGTATAATTCAATGAGTTTTTCAATTATAGTTGGCATATGATAATATATTAATTTAAGTTGTACAACATGGTGACTAGAGATCTATAACTCAAAGTGATCACCCAATAAATCTAATACCTCTCTGCCACTTACATATTTATTACAATATTATTGACTACATTCCTTATGCTATATTTTATATCTCCATGACTATTTTTAACTATCCATTTGTACTTCTTAATCCCGTTGCCTCTTTTCACTTACTCCCCTCAACCCGCTTTCGTTTAGTGGCTCTCAAAATATTCTCTATACCCATGAGTTTGTTTTCATTTTTGTTGTTGATGTTTATTTTGTTCTTTAGATTCGACATGTATGTGAAATCATATGGCACTTTTCTTTCTCTATCTGACTTATCCCATTCAGCACAAAAACCTCTAGGTCCTGCATGCAATGTCTTTTTCCACCCCCTTTTTTTCTAGTCTATGTGTGTCTTTAAATCTGAAGTGAGTCTCTTGCAGTCAGCATATGTAAGGTTCTTGTTTTCTTATCCATTCAGACACACTATCTTTTGATTGGAGCACTTAGTTCTTTTTCATTTGAGGTACTTGTAGTTATCACCATTCTTTATTTATGTTTTTGATACATATTTTTTCTTCTTCTTAAAGAAGTCCCTCCAACATTTTCTGTAATATTGGCTTAGTGATGATAAACTCCTTTAGATTTTTCTTGTCTGGGAAACTTTTTATCTGTTCTTTGACTCTAAATAATAGCTTTGCTGGATAAGTAATCTTGGTTGTAAATCCTGGGTTTTCATCACTTTGAATATTTTGTACCATGCCCTTCTGTCCTGCAGTTTCTTTTGAAAACTCAGCTGCCAGTCTTATGGGTGCTCCCTTGTAGGTAACTAGCTGCTTTTCTCTTATTGCTTTTAAGATTCTCTCTTTGTCTTTAAACTTTGACGTTTTAATTATGATGTGTCTTGGTGTGGACATCTTTGGGTTCATAGTTTTTTGGGAGTCTCTGAGCTTCTTGGGGTTGTATGTTTATTTTCTTCACCAGGTTAGGGAAGTTTTTCATCATTATTTCTTCAAATTGGTTTTCAACTTCTTGTTCTTCTTCTCTTTCTGGTACCTCCATAATGTGAATGTGGCACATTTGATGTCATCCCATAAGTTCCTTTTATTATCTTGATTTTTTTTTTTCTGTTGCCATTCTGATTGGGTGTCCTCCACTACCCTATCCTCTCTATATTGGGGATTTGATCCTCTGCTTCATCCACTCTGTTGATTCCCTCTAATATACTCTTCATCTCACATATTGTTTTTTTCATTCCTGACTGGTTCTCTTTTATAATTTACATTTCCTTTCTTTTATGTTTTTTTATCTCTTCACTTAGCCAATTTCTGTCAAATTATTATCTAGTTGCCATACTTTCCTATTTATTTAATGCCTCGTGATTTTTTTAATCAAGCATTTTGAATATTTTAATGAGGCAAATTAAGAAACAAATCCTCCCAGAAATCAAATTCTACCCCAGGATTTACTGTTATTAATTGTTTAGGCTGCAGTTGTCTAGTGAATTTACAAACTATTTGTACAAAGACTGTATGCTTTCTGATGTACAACTTGTCTATGTTGCATCATCTCACCTCTCAGCAGTCAAACTAACATTTTCTTAGATACTTGAGTCAAAAAGAAAAGAAAAATACACCCTCCCAGAATTTTCAGATTGGCTCTGAGCTGGGGCATCTCCTCAGTGCTAGTCCAGGCCATCTGGAACTCTGTCTTAGCTTTCATCTTGCATTTGAAGAACCCACTGATTTTTCAAACATGAATGCCTAGAGTCTTCTAAGGTCTATTTTGAGCCTGCTTCAAGTCCTGAGTGTGCACATTGTACTCAATCTTTCCTAGTAAACACTGTGACCTTGAGCCTTTAAGAAAATTCTTCCTGAACTACTTTTTTTCCCAGATATTAGGATCGTCTGCTGATTGCCTTATTCACTGTCCCTTGCCTCATGCAGGCACAGTCAGTATATGTTTTTTAAATCTTTTGAAAGATGCTATCGTTACTGATAAAGCCACTCCAGCCTCTCCAGAGATGGAGGACAGATAAACTAATGTCATCCTTTGGACTGGTCCCTCAGGGAACCACCAGTACTATACACTGAATGTTTGTATTCCTCTAAAATTTATATACTGAAATCTATCTCATAAGATGATGGTATTTGGAGGGTGACTCTTTGAGAGAACATTAGGTAAAGAAGGTGGAGCTCTCATGAATGGAATTAGTGCTCTTATAAAAAGACCCCAAAATCTCCCCTGGCCCTATCACCAGGTGAGGTTACACCAAGAAGACAGCAGTCTGCAACCCAAGAGAGAGTTCTCACCAGAACCTGACCATGCTGTCACCCTGATCTCAGACTTCCAGGCTCCAGAACTGTGAGAAATAAATTCCTATTGTTTATAAGCCACCTTATCTATGGTATTCTGTTATAGCATCACAAACTGACTAAGACAACCAGACATATCAAAACACAAAATCATAGTACTTTAAAAATAAGATCTTTAACACCAAGCACCAGTAAGCTGCACAAGGAATTCTGGCCACCATGCCCACTGCTGCCATACTTGCTGTGCTAGGAAGGTGGGAATGGTGATTAGATTAATGAAAATTCTCCAGTGCCCTTTTACCAAGTTTTAAGTGTTCTTTTCTTCATTATGTAGTCCCTTGGTTGTTATAAATTTTGGATTAGATTAAGTTTCAGAGTTCCACAATGCAATTTCCTTGCATTACTCTATTCAGTCTCATTTGCCAATTGCGGAGTGACCTGAAAATGTGTTGTGGACAACTGATACCTTTATTATTATGCTTTAATTTCCATTTAAAAGACATCTTTAACTTATTATGTATTATATTTTTTGAGAGCCACAAAATGTATTAGAAATAAGTTATCTATTTTCAAATACAATATTTACTAAGGTATATCATATCGAGATCTATTTCAACCTTCTAAAATAATTGTTTTTTTCTATATATTTAAAAATTATTTCTAGTGTGTCTCATATTGCTTAACAAAGTAGATTTAAAAAACAATATTGAAATTAAAAAATAAATTGAAAGGAGGAATAAATTGAGTAGTGAAGGATTTTTTAAAGGCAAATTAAAAGAAAATACAAAGTTATTTTCTTCCTTTCTCTGTAGTCATAATTGACTTGCTTTGAACAGGTCTATATGAGATCACATAGCCACTTCATCATG
Organism: Pteropus alecto; assembly: GCF_000325575.1. Lineage (NCBI taxonomy): Eukaryota > Metazoa > Chordata > Mammalia > Chiroptera > Pteropodidae > Pteropus > Pteropus alecto. The sequence continues at coordinate 9,672,092 of NW_006442484.1, forward strand.
GATGTAGGAAAACACACACACACGCACAAGGAAAAGAAGTTATCTACATACACCCTCAAAATTATAAGGCAATCTATATCAAGGGTAGGGGAGTACTGAAGACTTTAATCTCTCCGTTGGAATGTGTGACTTACGCAAGTGTGAACACTATAATCAACTAATGCCAAAAACAATAAAATAACCCAAAATATAATGGCTATTTTTATTGTTAAATATGACAAATATACAAAATAATACATATAATATATATGCACATTTTAACAGAAATAAAAAATGCCTATTACATAGCTTGAAAAATACAATAAAATTTATATTTTTATGGCAAAGATATTTAATGAAATGGATCTATGAATAGATATCTAAGATCTTTAAACTTCAATAGAGAAAAACTTACATTCTTAATTTTACTAACTTTTAACCAAAAATTAGCAATTCCTTCAATTATGAATCTGAAGAAAAATTAAAATAAAATTACTATTAACCATAGCTATAATTTAGTCACAAATAAAAATTAAGAGTATTTTCATAGTCAACTGCAGATGTTCTAGATATCTAAAAATGTCAGTTATGTTCATAACTTCATCAAAATTACAGTAGTTATTAAACCCTGTGCCAGGTGTCATGGGTGCATGGTCATCCTGTGTTCAGATACTTCCATGTAGTAATTGGCTTCATATCAGGGAAATTGATGCACAGGAGGCATTTAGCCATCATAAAGTAAAGTTGTATCTTCTCACATTGGTGACTCAGACATCTAAATTTAGTCAGTGTTCCTTGTCCACAATTGTACAGTGATCAAAATTTGGAAAGAAGTGAATTTTTTTTGTCTTTTTCAATTGTAAAGTATTTTTGTTTTGTTTTGTTTTGTGAAATGGGACAGTTCAAAGGAGAATTCAAAACTGTCCAAAGGGACATTTTCAAGATGAGGGTCTTTACTTAAAACATTTTCTTGAAGCATCCAATAAAGTTACTTAATAGTTTGCCAAACAGACAGCAAAAAAGAGTCCAATAGTATTGCAGGACTTTAATAAAGCCATGTGTCCCACAAAAATATTTCAAGCTGGTTGGTGGAATAGAAAAGAAGAAAACATGGAAAAGTGATTCCTTTTTCATATGATATGCTGTTTCAATTGATATACCTGTATGTTTTATCTATTATCTATCTATCTATCTATCTATCTATCTATCTATCTATCTATCTATCTATCTATCTATCTATCATCTATTTATCTATCATCATCATCATCCATCTACCATCATCATCTATCTATCATCTATCTACCATTTAGCTATCTTTCTATCTAGTTCTATATATGTTCCATATTTATATCTACATAGTTCTAAACATGTTTTATATAGAGTTGATACATCTTTTAACTTTCTGAAATTGCTCATGAAGCTATTGGCAGCTTCACTACTGTCCTTCAGTATGAAACCAGGTAAAATTTCCATGATAGCTATTCCCTATATAATAATATGTTGTATTATTATTCATTAGGTGCATGCTGATACCAAGAGAGAAAAATTGACTTCTTGCATGTCCCTTTTGGAAAACTACTAAGGCAGCTAACAATTTGAAAAATTTGAAAATGTTTAAAAGGTATTTTTGTCAGAACCTAACTTTTAGTGAAAATGAAAGCTTCATTTTCTTGCCACGGATGGAGTTTTTAAAATGTTTGAAGAAGCTTCTGGGTTTTTTTTTCTCCTTTAGCAGAAAACCAGCTCCTCATACCATTGTCATGTGTTGCTTTTTACAGAGACATGCATTGGCATTATTCTTCTAACAACCTTGAAAGTTTTACAACAACCATAAAGGTTATCAGCTTTATCATTTTAAAAAGACAGTGTCAAGAAATGGGAGCAAATTACAAGTGTTGTGCTACCACACAAAAGTTTGCTGGCTTTCAAAAATACAACTTTTATTTGAACTAAAAGTTCAAGTCCAAATCTTACCTGGACTACAGTCAAGTGTATCTTTCTTTCTCTTTCTTTTTTTCTTTTTTCTTTCTTTCTTTTTTTTTTTTTAGAAAAAGTAAACTAACTCTTAAACTCTGCTAAAAAGAAAGTTTTATCCATAGGCTGGCTTACCTGATAAATATATTTTTTAATTAAGTTTATTGGGGTACCATTGGTTAATATAATTATATAATTTTCAGTTGTACATTATCATTTGACATCTGTATATTCTATTTGTGTGTTTACCACCCAAAGTCCAGTTTTCTTCAGCTATCATATATTTGATCCCTTTGACCCACTTCATTCTCCCCCTAAAGCCCTATATTTAACCCTCTTTACCCCATCTACCTCCCCTTTCATCCTCCATCCCACTAGTAACCACTAGCCTATAGTCCATGTCCATGAGTTTCTGTTTGTTTGTCCTGCTCCTTTGTTGCTTTTAGGTTTATATCCCACATATAAGTGATATCACATGATTTTCAACTTTGTCTGGCTTATTTCACTTAGCATGATCATTTCAAGGTCCATCTATGTTGTCGCAATGGCAATATTTCAACTCTTATGACTAAGTAATATTCCATTTTATATATGTACTACTGCTTCTTTAGCCAATCATCTATTATAGAACACTTCAGTTGCTTCCATGTCCTGGCCACTGTAATTATGCTGCTATGAACATCGGTGTGCAAATATCTTTTTGGATATGAGTTTTCCA
>NW_006442484.1:9677902-9714719 GCF_000325575.1 Pteropus alecto
CATATATATACATGCATATATATATATACACACACACATATATATATACACACACACACACATATACAGTCATCCATTTTCTTCTGTGCGTGCCTTCTCTCCATTCCCCTTCACTAATTTGGATCCTTGTATACCCCCCTTTTCAGTCACTGTTATCTCAATTCGTTCCTATGTATGCTGAACGTTCATTACTATCTTGTTACAGCAATTCTCTTCTTAGTATTTAAGCTTATAATGCCCTGTTCTTAGTAAAGGTTGCACTCCTCTGCTTCTATTTGCCTGATAGTTACTTTACTTCTAATTATGTATTTTTTTTGTCATTTTGTTTTAGGTGAACTGACCTCTTTGAGTATTTCCTGTAGTGAGGCCTCGTAGTGGAGAATTCCCTCAATTTTTATATGTCTGGAAAATTCTTAATTTCTTCTGTATATCTAAGGAGAGTTTAACTGAATACATTATTCTAGGCTGGTAGTTCCTTTCGTTTAATAGTTTAAATATTTGATTCCGTTTCTTTCTGGCTTCTAAGGTTCACACTGAGAAGTCCGATGATAATTTAATGGGTTTTCTTTTATAAGGTGCCATTTTTTCTCCCTGGCTGCCTTGAGAATTCTATCTTTGTCATTGATTTTTGATAACTTTAATACAATGTGTCTTGGTGAAGGCCTTTTTGGGTTGAGATAATTCGGTGTTCTGCTGACTTCTTGAATTCCAAACTTCAGCTCGTTCCTTAGATTTGGGAAAATCTCATCAACTATTTGTCTGAAAATGCTTTCTAATCCCTGTTCCTTTTCTTTGCCTTTGATAATGCCCATTATTATTATGTTTCCTCTCCTGATCATATCAGCTAGCTCTTGAATTTCTCTTTCATTATTTTTCATTCTTTTGTTTCTGTCTTCTTCCTTCTTATTTATTTCTAGATTTCTGTCTTCGATATCACTGATCCTTTCCTCCATTTGGTCGACTCTATTTCCCAAGCTTGCTATTTCATTTTTCAACTCTTGCAGTGTGTTCTTCATCTCCAGGAGTACTATTTGGTTCTCTATAAGGGTTCCAATCTCTTTGCTCTGCTCATCTACTTGTTTTTTCAGTTCCTGAAATTGTTGATTTGAGTTTTTTTGGAGTTAATTGAGTTTTTCAGAATTCTCTGTCATTTAAGTCACATATTTCTGAATTCTTTGTCATTTAAGTCACATATTTCTATGTCTGTAAGCTTATTTTCTGGAGATTTTTCTCTTTCTTTCTGAGATGTCTTGTCCTCTTGTTCATGGTGTTTAATGGACTATTCTCCACCTGGGCATTAATGGAAGTGTATTCTGCTGTTTTCCAGAAAAATTTATGATATAAAGGTGTCTCTTAAGTCTGTTGCAAAGAAGGTTCTTTTCTTTTGGTTTCCAGTAGGTGGCGTCTAAGCCTCTTAAATCCCTGTTTTATATAAAGTCTTAATAACGATTTTAAATTTTCTTGTAAATATTTAATCATGCTCGCTACCTTCAGTTTCAGTCCCTGTCAGTGTCAGTGATAGTCTCAGCAGCATTTGCTCAGAATCCTCTGGGACTCCGCGGTGATCAGTCTCTGAGTTTACGAGGGGAGGGGCCCTCTGGGTTGGCAGTTGGGGGCTACCACTCAGCCTCTTTTTCACAACCGCAGCCGGCAAAAATCAACTGTTGTTCCTCTGTGATCCCTTCCCACTCTCTGCTTTCTGCCCTGATGCCTGGGTCCTGCAGTTTTCCAAGGCAGGGCTGTTGGAGGAACTCGACACAGGAACCCGCTGCTCCTTCTCCCCTCTCCCTCCTGCCGCAGGGAGCTCTGGTGGTTGTGAGAGGCAGCTTCTTTATTTCTCCCAGTCCACCGCCCAACACCTGGGGTTCTGATCTGTGGTAGCTCCAAACTGCACACCAGTACATCTGAGCATGGGATCTGCATATCTCCAGAAAAATCTCCAGAAAATAAGCTTACAGACATAGAAATATGCAGATCCCATGCTCAGATGTACTGGTGTGCAGTTTGGGTGTTTTTTGTTGAGTTTTAGATGTTTGGCTTATTGTTGTTTCTAGGGAAACATCGCCATGTTTCCAAAAATTCTGATAAATATTTTTAGCAATGTGAATGAGTTATATCTTTCAAAAAAATGTCCTAAAATCACTATCATTGATGCTTTTTGGCCAACCAGACAATATAGAAGAATATAGTCACTCCCAAAGTTCTTATAAACAATCAAATGTTGAAGGAAAAAGGAGCTTTATGTCAGTATTAAGTTAAGATATGAAATTATCTATCAATTTTATTTTTAAGAGAGAAATCTGCAAATATTTCTATTCACTTAAGAATTTTTTCTAAAGTTATTTCTAACTTTATGGCACTAAAACTGAATAATAGTTCCACAATCCTCTCCTTACTGATATAAACTACATCAAAGATACTGACTTAACTAAAGTACTCATGTATTTTTAGGACAAAAGCTTACTACCACTTGAAGCTTAACACAAAACTTAGTGATAAAACTAACACTTATTATTAAATTAGAAGTCCAGAAACAACAGCTTGAAGAATCCTAATGATTCTTGACAATCCTTGTCTTATAGGGCACATTATGGTAGACTTAAATCTATTTGCAATAATATATTTGTGAATGTAGACAGCTTTTTGTTTTGTAGAACAAAATCTACACATGCTTTCTTCTAGAACTAGTGTAATTTTTGTATTGAGATTGACCATTCCTTTGGAAATTCATTTTGCATATGGTGTAAACATAAGCGAGTTAATCATTAAATGATTTTTTTTATTATTATTACTGCTTGTATATAAAAATGAGTTTGACTTGTACATCTTATGTCCAGAAAATATGACAAATTTTAGTAATTTTAAAACTTTTTCTGTAGTCTTTTGACTCCATTTTCTAGAAAGCAATATTATGGCACACTTTACATCCCTTCCAATCTTAACGGTGATGTCTATGCCCTCTAATACAATGTGCAATAGCAAGTACCCTTTTTTTTTGTATTTAAAGAAAATGTTTAGTAGATCTTTCCAATATAGAAACAAATTTTTATCTCTGGAATAAACGCAACTTTTTCAAACTAGATTAGCTTTTTACCCTTTGCTCAATTCTGTTGATGTATTTTTCCTGAATGTTTACATTTGGGCCATTAACAAGATTGCTCATAATTTCTCTTTTTCATGCTGAACTTACAGGAGTTTGGAATTAATATTATAATTGGCTAAAAAATTCATACAATATATGTGCTAAAATCTAGTACTTTCAAAGAATAAAATTGACTAGCTTTTGACAACAGGATTCAGAAAGAAAGAAAGAATGCACAGATAGCTAGAAACAGGAATGAAAATGGTCACATCATCACAGATGCTTCTGATAAGACAACGGTATATACAAAATTATATCTAAGTACTTGGAAATTTAGACAATGTGGTTAATTATTAGAAAAATAAGTCTTACAAACTGATATAAGAAGAAATAGAAAATTTGAATTGAGTAAAATCATTAAAGAAAATCTTTTCATAAAGTAAACATCTGGTGCAAATGGCCTCCTTAATGAGTTCTACTGAACATTTAAGAAACACATTATCTAGACCTACAGTCTTCCCAGGCAGTAAAAAAAGAAACTACCCCAAAACACTTAGGAGGCTCACAGAACCTCAAGGTTGAAACATGATAAGGACAGTATGAAAAGATGAATTACAGACTAGTCATATTTATAAACATAGATGCAAAATGTTAGCAAAAGTATTTAAGCATACATGAAAAGATAATACATTATAAGTAAGTTAGATTTTCCCAGAAACGTAAGATTGTTTCAATAGTTACAAATGAATCAATGTTATTCATAATATTAGCACATGTAAAAAGGTAATTTATATGATTTCATAGATGCAAAATTATCATAAAATACTTAGAAAACTGTAAATAGATGAATATCTTAATTAAAACATGTCTATACATGTATGTGTGTATATATGCATAGACATATTTTAATCACATATGTATATCACATATATATCAACATTTTAACTATTCACATGTTATAAACACGCATATGTATATGTGTGAATTTATGTATACAAATATGTATATGTGCATAAAAAGAATATATTTATATTTAGAAGCTTATTTTTTAATTGTAAGAAGTAAAGAATGTCCAATATTACCATTTCTAGTCAATTTGCTGGCAATGCAAAGCAAGAACGAGAAGATATTTAAGGAGTTTATAGAGAGAAACAAAATTGCCATTATATACAAAGTTTATATGACTATATATATATATATATAAATGTTCTAAAAGAAATTACAAATACATAATCAACATAATACAAGGATTTAATAGGGCTGCTGGATAATAAATTGATAAATCTAAGCACAGAGTTCTATAAGTTTAAGGTTAATGTATACATCTGTATAACTGTCACCTCTAAAAGTTTCCTTGTCCTCTTTTGAGGTTGACCTCAATCGCATGCTCAGGTAATCATTAATCAGCTTTCTTTCACTATAGATTGTTTGCCTATTCTAGAATTTTTCTTAAATGAAATCACACAGCATGTACTATCTTTGTTCAGGCTCCTTTCATTCAGTATGCTGTTTCTGTGATCTATCCATGTTATTTATTTTGTCATTAGTTTATTCATTTTTATTGCACAATAGTATTCCCTTGTATGACTATAACAAAGATTAGCTTATCCAGTCTCCTATGCATGTATATTTGAACTTTTTCTTGTTTGAAGCTATTATGAATAAAGCTGCTATAAATATTCTTATATTATGGCATATGATTTACCTAGGAATAAAATTGCTATGTTTTATAATAAATGTATATTTAATTTTGTAAGAAGCTGCTGAATGGTTTTTCAAAGTGATATATGATGTACATACCTTCCAACAATATTTAGATGTTTTAGTTGCTTCACATGATTGTCAATTATATTAGTAAGAGCTCTCCAGAGAAAAAGGATCAATACATATACATAGGTGTATAGAAAGAAATTTATTATGAGGGACTGGTTCACATGATTTAGCCAGTGATTTAGCTCTAGTCCAAACCTAAAGGCCTAAGTACCAGGGTAGACAATAATATAAGTCTCAGTCCCAGTCTGAAGACCAAGAATGGAAGATCAGTTGTGTAACTTGACCAGAGTCAGGAGTGCTGATGTCCAAGGGCAGGAAAAGATGGATGGATGCAGAGAGCAAATTCATCTTTCCTCTTCCTTTTTGTTCCTATGATGAGTACCGCTTATATTTTATAACTTAAGTGCTTCATTTAATCCATCATAATTCTAGCTCTGAGAAACATTGCTCTCTAATAAAAGTCTGAGGCTCTCTAGAACTTATTTCCAAAATTTCCTGCTCTTTTCAGTTTCTGCCAAACCACTTAAACCATAGGTGATCCTGTTCCTACAAAACATTGGCTGGAAATAATTATTCTTAACTTCAAAGAGCAAATTGCAAAGAAAAACCAAACATTAAAAATTTTTTTTGTACATAAACAGTATTTTTAAAATAAGGTGGATATTTGGTGTACAGAGGCAAAAGTCCAGGTGTCAATGTTTGGAAAGCTAGAAATATAGCCACTTTTCCCTCTCTTGCACAGAACCCAGCATTACAATGAAATCATAAGGGCTTTGGTTTGGGGAGCATCAATACAATGCACCTTACTACAAACATTAGCATTCTCACAGTAAATACTACATAGGATGTCATAATGACTAGTCTGAAAGTCATGTCTTTGGCAGGAAAAGGGTATGTATGATTAAAGACAAAACAAAACAAAACAAAAAGAACTCTGGTTAGCAAGTGCATGTGAGTATGTGAGACATCATTTGGGGACTTTTGGTAATATCTTAGGTGTTTGGGTATTTAGAAGAAGGTTGTCAAATGTTGAAAATGCAACTTTGTTTACTGTTACTATGGTATTATTTGAATTATAGGCTGGTGGTGGAGTCTGGGGAAACTTGGGTTTTAATTATTTAGATTAAGTATTTAATTATTTGTTCCAGGGGAATTGTTCTTTCTCATCATATTCTTTGATAGCTTCCATGAACTCTGGGGGCCGTATTTAAGTAAACCTCAAATTGGTTGAAGTGGTCATTGGTACTCTCAGACTCTCTTCTATAACCTTCGCCCTCTTTGAAGTTCAGATTAAGTAGACTCTAACTAAATTTGTGTGAAAATCAATAAATTATATCTGACTCTGAATAAATGTTTTTACTTATACAATGAGACATTTTATTTCTTGTTAAAATCTAAGCTTCAGTCTCCCAGGCAAGTGAAAAATGGAGAGTTTTCCTATAATTCCTTGTTTTGTGAATAACTAATCTGTTAATCCACAAGGCTGGTCTCATACCAGAGCATACTCATTTCTTTGTTCTTTTATTTATTGTTTCCCTTCTTGGTATGAATTACCACAGTATTTGCCCCGAATGAAGGACCTTTTCTAGTTTATACTCTGAACATTATCCTATGATAGTTACAACCCACCCTCCCGACATCATTCTTTTCTTCCCTTCTTCTCCTTGGGGCCCCTAGAACACAAAATGATTTAAACAACAACAACAAAAATCTTCTTCTTATTTCTGTTACATTACTAGACAAGGTGTCATTTTAACCTCTCCTATAACCACTTCAGTCCCACGATCTTTAGGTTTTCTTTATTCATAGAGTCAATATTTTATTTACCTCTTAATTGCTATCATTTTTTACTTTGGCATATAAAATTTCCCCTCATTTTCTTAAAATGTAAATGTTGTATACCCTATAAGTTGCAACTTCTTTAATCACAGCTCAAAAGATTACTTTTATAAAACGTTACTGGGTGTCTTTGTGTTAAACTCTTTACCCATTCTGATTGAATTCATTTTCTTGAATTGGACAATTCACTGAACACTGATGTTCAATAGGTCAAAGTACAACTAGACAAGAGTTTCATTCATGTTTTTTTTATTTTCAACTATTTTAGGATATTAGAATAAAATAATGTTATTGTTTGTTTGCTATTTATATATTTGTCTAATTTTATTTTTTTAACTTTTACACTGATATGATGGTACAGAATATATGCAAACAAATAATTAGAACCAGTAAGATATAACGTATAGTTGCTGAAATAAAAATGAACATAAAAAACAATATTTTTTACAACAGAATCTATTAAAAAGAAAGCAGAAAAATTATTCCATTTACAGTAGCAACAAAACATTTAAGTTACCCAGAAAGAAACTAAATAAATACAGACAGATCATTTAAAATTACAAAATACTACTGGAAAAAAAAAATATATATATATATATATACCATTTTTATTTTGAAAACCCAATATTATAAAACACCTAATTTTTCCAAATTTAACTTATAAATTAATTACACTTCTAATAAATATCCCAATAAAGCTATTTGAGATCCTTGGTTAGTTGATTCTAAAGTTTATAAGTAATAACTTCTGTTATAGACTTAATTGTGCCTCCCCCCAAATTTATATATTGAAGCCCTAACCCTCAATGTTACTATATAAAAAAATTGGGACTTTAAAAAGGTAATAAAAGTTAAATGAGGTCATAGGGGTGGAATCCTAATCCAATAGAACTAATGTTTTTATAAAAAGATAAGGAGACATTAGAGGTCTCTCTTTCTCTTTTTCTGCATGCACAGAGAAGAAAGGCCATGTGAGGACACAGTAACACAACTGCCATTTTCAAGCCAAAATGAGAGAGTCTCACCAGAAACCAACTCTAATTGTATCTTGATCTTGGACTTTTAGCCTCCTGCATTGTGATAAAATAAATTTCTGTTAAGTCACTCATGCCAGTCCTTTTTATTGTTTTTTATGGCAACATTAACAGAGTAATACAAGTCGTGTTACCGAGAAGTGGGGTGCTACTATAACAAACACCTAAAATGTGGAAATGGCTTTAGAACTGGGTAATAGGTAGAAGTTGGAAAAGTTTTGATGTACATGCTATAAAAACCCTAGATTGCTTTAAAGGGACTATTGGTAGAAATATAGATGTTATAGGTAATTTTGACTCAGAAAGAAAAGAAGAACACTGAAGAGAAATCTTCTGTCATGTAAGATAATATATTTATCATGAACAGAATGCTGGTAGCGACAGGAACGCTAAAGGTACTTCTGGTGAGGTCTCAGATGCAAACAAGGAACACTTTATTAGAAACTAGAAAAAAGGCAATGCTTGTGATAAATTGGCAAAGAACTTAGCTGAACTATATCTTAGCATTTTGAAGAAAGTAAAACTTGTCGACCTTTAATCTTTAGCAAAAGAGATTTCTAAGCAAAGTGTTGAAGGCTGTATGCTGTTTCTTTTTACTATTTGTGAGAGGAAAGAGATAAATAGAGGGAGCTCTTAAGCAAACAAGAGCCAGAACTTAAAAGATTTGCAAAATTCTCAATCTGCTCATGTTGCAAAAAATGAGAAAGCATGTTCTGGAAAGAACACCAAGAACGTGGCTAGACAATCACTCCATAAAGAGAACACCCATGGGTGTGATCATTCAGCTAACTGAAGCCAGTAATAGAGATGGGATTAAATCAGCTGGGACACTGAGATTTTGGACCAAAAGAAAGGCTTTCTAACTTCTGGCATTCTACAGGACTGGACATTAGATCTATTTTCTTCAAACATGCTTTATTCTTCAAAAAAGGGAAATTAACCACCAAGGTGATTCAGAGATTATCAAGGCTGCCACCTTCATCACAGGCCCTGGAGACAAAGCTGCGCTCTCCTCTATTTCAGAGGATAGAGTCACCTCCTCAGTTTCTATGAGCTTGGCTGCTCCTGTCCAGTGCTGCAGGGGCAGAACTGTTTCTGAGTCACAGGGGGAGCAGCCTCCACTCATAGCTAAGGGGACGGGACTCTATCCAGAGTCAAAGGAGTATGGATGCCACCTAGATCTGTAAAGCAATGATGCTACACCTCAGTAGGTCCTGACAGCAAAGCATCCAGACAAAAGAGATTATTATTATTACTTTGCAAACAAACTTCTTATTTCCACAACACAACCCAACTTCTCTTTTCATCGGAACATAAATTAACCTGGGCCACCAAAGCTGGTAAGTGACAGAAGGTAAGGGGTTACCATAAAAATAGATTATACTCAAAGCTCTCCTCCTGGAGACCCAACCCCTGTGCCCTAGGCCCCATTCAGGGCTCACCAAATGGAGGGAACTAAAGATGTGAAGAGAGAGTGGAAACTAATAAAAGGAACTCCACCGAACAAAGGGGATAAGAGCCTGGCAGTGAAGAGTGGGGTGAGCTTTGAGTACTGGACAAAAGAGGAAGAAAATTATTTATTGGGGGATGTAATGGTATGTAGTTTCAATCTTGTCGACCATTATAGATCTCTCACTGGAACTAAATTGTAGTCAATTTATGGATATAGAAATTGGAGATGGAAGGAAAGTTTAAATTCCCTCCTCTTTCACCAGAGTAGATGATTATTCAGCTCTACTCTTTGCCCAGTCTGTCTCCCCACCAAAAGCTTCCAAATCCCTTAGCTAAAACTTGTATCAGAAAATGGAATCGGAATGGGGATACTTATGAATTTTGCTCAAATCCTTCAGCCAGGGAACTGACATGAAGTTTGAGGAGCAAGGGTGGGGAAAAGGAAGTTAATAAAATTACATATTTTCTCCCTTACTTAAACTCAGGCCCTGGGCAGATGGAAGGAAGACCAGGCAGCTGTTATCAGGGACCCATGCAGATCTGTTGGACATATAGTATGGGAGAGGAGACCAGGAGGGTCCCTTAGGCTACTAGATGATAAATCAGGGCCCTGGGATCAAGGGGAAGCAAAAAGCAATGCAGTAACAAAAAGTGGGAGTTTTTGAGCCCCCAAACTTATGGGCCACATTCCACCACCAACTGCCCTGCCACTATTGACCAGAGGGACCCCTGTGGGTGGCAGGAAGATCAAGGGCACAGCTTGATGCAGGTGCCCTTAGAGAGCACCCGGAAGAAAGGGAAGACAGGCTCACCCAGGAAGGCAGCTGAGAAGGTGTGCACGTGGGCCAGAGTCTCTGCGTTGTAGAAGCCTAGCCGCCCTGAGTCGTAGTCCAGGTAAATGCCAAAGCGCTGCGGTTTGTCACTCGGGCTCAGCAGTGTCTGTTCAGTTGAGCTCTGTGCCTGGTAACGTTTGCCATTGGTGCCCACACACCACACTTCCCGCTGGACCAGAGGCGGCTGGGTCACGTGAAGCCGACGGCGACAGTGGTGATGACGTGAGGAAGAGCTGGCATCCCCAATGCCCACAGAGGAACCCCCAGAGCCCACCTTCTCCTTATGATGGGTTGATTTGCGGGCAGCGCCCACAGCCCAGCCCTGTCGCCCTCCAACCTCTACTTCCCAGTAGTGCCGGCCAGAGCTGAAGCTCTGGACCGCGAGTACGCAGCAGTCAGCCGAGAAGTGCTTGGAAGGGTCAGCACCTTCCTGCTGCCACTCTGCCAGGCAGACCTCCCTGCAGTCAGGGGACAGCATCAGGGCTGGGTGAGCCGAGTAGGGGTCCAGTGTCAAGTCCACTTGGGCAGCCTGACAAAACATCCGGCTCATTTTCCTCACAATGGCATCTGCTAGGAAGTCATGGCTATGGGGTTGACACGGGTCAGGGGACCAGACCTCTGGGGGCTGCAGCTGGATCTTTTCACACCTATTGAACGTCTCCTTGATGTCCTGGAACAGCTGCAGGCCCCGCTGCTGGCTCCGCTCCTGGGCCTCAGCCAGCAGGCGGCTCAGCTGGGCAGCCTGCTCAGTAAGATGGCTAACTGCTGTTCCTGCATGCCTCAGTTGGGCTTCGTGCTTCTCTCGGAGGCGCCGCTCCAGCCCTGCCTGCTCTTCAGTAAGAAACCGTGTCAGCCGCCTAAATTCTGAGGCCACAGCTGCCAGCTCTGACTTTACCTGGCTCTGGGATGATGCAAAAGGCATGGTGGATAATACCTTCAGCTCTGTCACCCGCCTCTCCTCTTTGGCTTTCATTTTCTGCACGGCTTCCAGGCGCTTCCTCAGAGGTTCCACATACCCCTGCAATTTGGCCTTGTACTCCTGTACCACCTCCTCCAATGGCACCACGCTGTGCTGTTTGTGGCTCTTGGATTCTCGGCACCCCACACAGATGGCCTCTTCATCGACCTCGCAGAAGAGCTTCAGGGCTTCTTGGTGTTTGGGACAAATGCCCTGCTCATTCCCACAACTCCCCTGACCAGGGGCTGGGTGCATCTGCCTAATCACCTGGACCATGTTGGCCAGTTGCAAGTTGGGGCGGAAGTTCCTCCTAGTATAGCTCTTCCGGCATTGGGGGCAGGTGAAGCGCCTCCGAAGGGCTGGGGGCAGTGGCAAGACGGGGTCTAGCTCCTCATCCTCGTCCTCCTCCATGTCCCCCAAATAGTAGTCCAGGTCTTCCTCCTCGTCTTCCTCCTCCCACTCGTAGTCCACGTTGTCCCAGTTCGACCTGCCCAATCCACCTGTCCAGAACACACCCTCTTCTTCCTCCAAGTCGTCTTCAAAGTCTTCATCCCCCATGGGTGTGTCCCATCCCCAACCGGCCCTCACAGCTTCTACTTCCTCCTCTTCTCCGTCCTCCTCCTCCTCTTCCAGGTCTAAATCGCCCCAGTCCTCTTCATCTTCCCCTCCCCACAACTGGGTTATACACACTCGGCAGAAGTTGTGCCCACAGCCGATGGACACGGGGTCTGTGAAGTAATCGAGGCAAATGGCACACACGGCCTCCTCCCGAAGGGTCTGCACAGGGTTGGTTGTCATGGCAACGGCAGCCATCTTAGTGCCCAGTCGGCCTGCGTAGATGGTTGCTGGGAGTTTGGAGGGTGGGGGGCCTTTCCCCTCCGACTTGCTGACGATCTGGCTCCACCACCGCCTTTCCACACCTTGCCTTAAGCACAGCCAAAAAAATGTCCTTGTTACAACCTAGCCCTCCAGTTTCCTATTCTCAGACGACAATCAAGTCTCTGTGAGGGGAGGAAACAGAGCTCTGCGCTACCGACAGGTCCTGAGCGCAAATGGCTCCCAACGGTTTCTTGGCCTCGTAATAAGCCCCGCCCCTCCTCACTATTTGTCTCTGCCCCCTCACTTCCGGTCTCCTTCTTAACATTTCCTGTGGCCACGAGCCACTGTATCTCGAGAGTTCCCTCTGCGGTTGCGCTACATCCCCTTCTTCCTTTCCCGGGCCCTTGGACAACAGGAAACAGTGAGGAGACGCTCTAGCAGCCACTCAGAAACAGGGCGGCATGGCTAGAACGTTGGAGGCCCATGTCTCTGTGGTGGGGTGGAGCTGAAGGAGGGCTACCTCACTCCGCATCCCACCTCTCTTCCACGGGAAATCACCGTCTGCTCCCAGTGCTATCACCTTAAATCACCCTACCTACCAAGCTTGGAGTACTGGGGCAGGCACTCTACACAGTAAATGCTCCAAAGAGAGCTGTTTTTGAGATTTAAGATCTAAAGGAATTCTCCTTGCTAGGTTTTAGACTAGCTTACGGCCTGTTACCTTTTTCTTCTTTCCTATATCTCCTCTTCTCGGTGAGGGTATCAATCCTATGCCTGCCTGTCCCACCATTGCATATTTGAAATCTATAACCTGGTTTTACAGGTTTACAGCTGAAGAGGAATCTTGCGTCGAGATGAGCCACACTAGAGTTTCACATACTATTTTTAAAAGAGATGTTGGGTTTGGAACAGATGGTGGAATGGGTTGACTTTGAGGTTGTTAGGATGAAATGAATGTATTTTTCATGTGAGAAGGAGATGAACTTTGGGAGAATAAAGAATGGAATGTTATGGGTTGAATTGTATCCCCCTCATTCATATGTTGAAGCCCTAACAGAGAATATGACTGTTTGAAGATGAAGTTTTTAAGGAGATAGTTAACATTAAATAGAGTATAAAGTTGAGGCCCTACTCCAATATAACGAATGTATAAAAAGAGATGGAGACATCAGATCTTTCTCCCTCCCTTTCTTCAAGTGCATAGAATAAATGCCATGGGAGGACATAGCAAAAAAGTGGGCATCTACAAGCTGAGAGGCCTCACCAGAAAGCAATCCACACAGCACCTTCACCTTGGACTTGAAGCCTCCAGAATTGTGAGGAAAAAAATCTGTAAATATTTAAGACATTTAATCTATGGTATTTTGTTATGGCAGCCTTAGTGCACTAAGCAAGAGCAAGGTGGGAGACTCTAACACCATGGCTTCTTAAAAAGCTATATTAAAACTATAAATAAATGATGTTAGGGTAACTCATAAGCATGTAAAAAAAGGTAGATAGCTAGATGCTCCACAAAACACATATGTAAATCAATTTCAAATTAATGACACAAAATCTAAAAGCATAATTTGAAGCTTTTTATATAAATACTTGAGATAGAGAATTATTTTTTTGAATAGTACTCAAAATATTTAAAATGTAAAAAATTATTGAGGATATTATTTATGTTACAATTAATATTTTTACATAAATAAAATAAAAAACAAATTCAAGATATTTTCACTATACATAATTGAGAAAGTATTAGTGTTCAGGAGACCGGAACTAAACTACAAAAAAAAAATACTAAAAACATTTTAGAAAAATGAGATAAACAAATGAATTGAAAATACATGTTACTGGTTAGTTGGGATTCATAATTTCATTTAACTGGGGCTAGCAACAAAAGCTATAGGAAAGTACATGGAAGTGTTTTTCACTTAAGTTTGAGATTACTCACTTGCCTTTTTCTGCATATACCGATACTTGATCCTACCTAGGGTAGAGTATTCAGAATATTTACAGTAAAATTAAAAGTCAGTGAATACAAAGTGTTGCCAAGGATGCAAAAAATAAGAATACTCACAAACTGTTGATGAGAATATACATTAGTAAATCTAATTTGAAAAAAAAATGGACATATCAGAAGTTCCACTCTTAGATATATCGTAAAAACTAGCATATATGCAGAAGTTTATAATTACAGAAATGTTATGTTGTACAGGTCAAGAAATTGGAAACAATGTAAATAGCCTTAAAAAAAAAAAGATATTTAATTTGTAGAATGCTTATTCAGTGATATAGAATACTTATAATGAATGAATCAGACTACACATATTAACATGGATAAGTTTCAAAATGTAAAAAAACAAAATCAGCAGAAAAATAAATTAAGATATTATATTTACCATTATTTATTAAAAGTAAAATGTTATAAAATATTTATGAATATGCACATATATTGGAAAATGGAAAAATGTGTGTGGTGTAAAAAAACAAATGTCTCGTAGTGATTTTCTCTGTGGAGAATGGAAGACATCAAAACTACACATAAGGTTTGAAAAATTTATACCCATGTCAGGATGTACTCTAACTGGTTGGTACATTAAAATGCATTATTTTATTTAAATATTTCCCTCCTCTTTGAGGTATTCCTTTAAACACACATTTTAAATGAAAGGATAAGAGGTAACATAAGATATTATCTGGTTTACAGATTAAATTTCATGAAATGAAGATGTCATTTTAAAAATATTAAGATTTTCCTTTTAAAAGTCACATGTAAAAGCATAGTCTAACAAATCTATCAGATTTAATATATTATATATGTATATATAGATTATGTATATAATTAATTTTCATTATAAATGTGTATATATATAAGTTCTTATATTATTACTTTTAATTTCTCATAGAGCTATGTCCTAACAAAATGTCTTACACCAAAAATTATAGAGTAAAAAAAGTACCTGTCTTAACTCTTAAAGAAAAGTTACCTATCAGAATCTTCCAATGACTTTCAGAAACTACTCATTTACATTCATTTAACAGTAGAAAATCTTACAGAACAGTACATTTGACCTAATTAGATGTTGAATATGAAATCTGGATTTCCATTTTTGTCAAGAAGCCAGCCATTCACTTGACTTGATTTTCAAAACTACGTCCTTCTCATCACCTTCTCTTAAGCAATATTGATTGATTCTAGTAAGTTCCCTTCCCAATCTGCAAATTCTCTAAACTCATATATCTATGGGTTTTATTTGTCCTGGAATGAGATGGAACCACATATAGATGGTATTCTGGTGAAAGGTTAGAAAATGAAGTCATCAATCCAGTGGCAACAGCGAAGTACAAGGTAAGCCTGACTCATATATAGTGGAGCATTGGCTTCAATTGTGGGATTCCTGTCATGGATAGGCTATTTTGTGGAAAGAAGATTGAGGTCCCCAATATATTTCACAAGTTTCTACATATTGAGGATGAAAATTTTAACTTGGTAATTAAAGAAAACATGTTTGTGAGAAATAGAAATTATTATTATTATAGTGCAGTATGAATGATAAGAAATAATTTTCTGAGTGTGAATGTGTGTGTGTGTGTTTTAAAACATTTATGTATGTGTTGTTATGGATTATTTATTTCCTGTTTTGTTTCTGGTTTTGGTTTTCTTGGTATTACAGCAGATCTTTTATCATAACATTTCACACGAATAACTTTGGAACTAAGGACTCTAGTCCTAACTTATCAAGAATGAACAAATGAAATATGAAGAAATTACCTGGCAAGAGGCAGGCATTTTTACACCAAGAATGATATTTACTACTCTCATTGTGAATCAGATGTATAAAATTATGGCTGTCTTGTCTGTGATCAGTATTTGAGGCATTTTTTTCTGCAAAAGGATCTCAGATAAACATCTTTAATAAAACTCATATTTCCCTGTTGGCCTGTACTTCATTATATGGTGATTCCAGGATGTAATTTTATATAAATACATACATAACATATCTAAATACCAGTTTTTATAACTGTCTCCTACTTCTATGTATTATAATGCTACCATGTATATTGTCTTGCAACTCTAAATATCAGGGCACTATACTTACCGTCAAGACTACTTCATACAATTGTGTAGAGTCTTGAAGGGGGTCCAACTAGAACTATATGCTTAATTTTGTATATATGCTTTTGTATAATTTTGTATATATACAACTTAATTTTGTATATATACTTTCTCAGTTAGAGATGTTTTAATTTATAATAGAGCATTATAATAGTGTCTTTTAAATTCAAAATATATCTTAGGAGAATAACATATAATTCTTTGATCAGTCACTTCCCCTTGGTGTGTATAATGGTTAATTCTATGTGTCAATTTGACTGGCCATGGGGTTCTCAGTTACTTGATCAAACATTATTCTGGGTATTTCTGTAAAGGTGTTTTTAGATGAGATTAACATTTATATCAGTAGACTGAGCAAAGCAGATTGATCTCCATAATGTGAGTGAGCCCCACCCAATGAGTAGCAGGCATAAATAGAACAAAAAGGCAGACACTTTCACAAAAAAGAGAGATTTCTTTCTGACTGATGGTCTTTGATCTGGAACATGGACTTTCCCTGACTTCTAACTAAGACTGAGACATCAACTCAGCTATTCCTGAGTCTCAAGACTGCTAATTTTCACACTTGGACTATGCCATCAGTTCTGTATTGGTTCTCCAGCTTATTGACTCACCCTACAGATCTTGGGACTTGCCAAGCTCCATAATCATGTGAGCTAATTCTATGTAATAAATCTCTTTCTCTGTCTATCTATCTATCTATCTATCTATCTATCTATCTATCATCTATCTATCTACATGTATCCATTTGGTTCTGTTTCTCAGGAGAACACAGAGTAATACTAATATAGTATGAATGAGTTTAGCAATTTAGTATTTAGTGAGGGCAGCATCAAAATTTTGAATACTAATTTGAGAAATTCAGAAGACATACAAACCAAATCAGAGTAGACTGATATATAACAAATCATTCTTTTTTAAAACTACTTTAGGTAATGATAAATGAGAAATTTGGAATGAATTTATTAACTATTTTGTCATATTTCTCCATATTAATTTTTAAACAATCATTTACAAGTGTTTTAAGAAAAAATACAATAAAATTAGAATTTGAATTAAATAAAATTTAGATATGACCTAAATCTGCCAAATTTTACCAACATTTATCTGTCTTAATTGTTCATTATAATAATTAAAAAACATTTTTCTTATAATCTTAATTCTTATTCATCTAACACCTTGGGCTTAGACTTTTGATTGATCTTTATAGTTGATTTACAACAAAAATAAGTGGCTAAAATTTGATAAGTATTTCACCTTGTTCCACTTTTTTCCCTCATACATAGTTGTATTAAAAGGAAACTCAGTTTCAGAAAAAGTTATGATGTTGGTCTTTTGACATTTTTTTACAAAACACGAAACAAAAAGGCAGAATTATGACATTTGATTTTCTGTGAATTTCAATTTACATGTAAATCTAAGCCTTGAATATAGAGTACAGTCAAATCTCACTACTTGAGAGGCTGCAACTATGAACATTTAGAATAAAAATAATTTAAAAACTAATAATAAATTAAAATAGCTTATCGATATTTATAAGATACATACTCCCAAAACAACAGCAGAAACATTCTAAATACACACTGAACATGTAATAAACTAAACCATATTCTAGGTCATAAAACAAGTCTCAATATTTTTATGGATTTAAATCATGCAACGTATCTTATCTCTCTGCATTGGAATTAAATTAAGATACCATCTAAAAATTTTTTAGTAGAGTCAAAAGAAACAATATAACTCTAAATAACCTATACATCAGTGAAAAAAATCAACATGATAATTTCTAAATCTCAGCTTAAGCAGTGCTTAGGGGAAAAAGTGTAGAATTGAATATTTTAAAAAATACAGAGAACTCATATTTATGACTGAAGTATCTACCTTAAGAAATTAGAAAAACAAAAAAGATTAAACTAAAATTAAGCAGAAGAAAATAAAGATGAAGGCAGAAAACAATCAAATAGAAAGCAGAAAAATACTAGAGAATATCAATACAACAAAAAGATTTTTCTTTGAAAAGATCAAAAATGCTGATAGATCTTCAGTCAGGCTGATCATAAAATACAAGAAAAAATAATCAGGAAAAGCAAGGTAACATAATTGAAGATCTTATAAGTCTTAACAAGTTAATAAGGGAATGGTGTGAAGATCTATATGTCAATATATTCAAAATCTTAGAAGACATGGATAATTACCTTGAATGACACAACCGAGCACATTCAAGAAGTAATATATAGCCTAAATAGATTTTTGTCTATGAAACAAATCAATATTGTAGATAATACATTTCTTACACAAAACTCCAGTTCAATATAACTTTATTAGAGAATTCAGCCTAACATTTAAGGAAGAAACTATTGTAATTCTGTAATATAGTGGCATGAAACACTTTATTGTATGAAACCAGCATTACCTTGATAGACAAACCAGACATAGATAAAACAAGAAGAGAACTACAGAGCAATATCTTTCATGAACATAAATACAAAAGTTTGTAACAAAATTTTTGGCAAATCCAGTTCAATGATCTGTAAAATGATAGTGTATCATGACTGAACAGGGTTTATCCTATAGATACAAAGGTGATTTAGTATTAAAAAAAATAAATAAATCATCCTGTTGCAGGATTAACAAAGAAAATACAAATGATCATCTCAAGCATTTGACAAAATTTAATCTCCATTTATGGTGAAAACTCTGAGCAAATTAGTGATATAAGCAAATTTTATCAACCTTGTAAAGGGCATTTTTGAGAAAACTACAGATAATAACACATTTAATAAGTATTAGTAAAACATGAAATGATTTTCCTCTAAGATCAGAAACAAGGAAATATATATGTCCTTACTTCTATTAAACATCGTATTGGAAGTTTACTGATGCAATAAGCTAGGAAAAATAAATAAATCAGATTGGAAAGTAAGAATTAAATTTCTTTATTCACAGATGACATGCTTATGTATGAAGAAAATTCTAAGAACCTACAATAAAAATCTATTATAACTAGTAAGTATGTCTAGGAAAGTTGGAAGATCTGAAGTCAAAATACAAATATAAATCGCATTTATATATACTAGAAACAAATAATTGGAAATTCAAGTAACATCAAAAATATTCAACATTTGGTAATAAATTGAACAAAAGATGCACAATGGCCTCTAAAGTAACTAAGACAAAATGATTCATATTTAAATGAATGTAGACATAGATCAAGCTGATGCATCAATAGGTGCAAAATTTTTGTACTAGGGTTATCTATAGAAAAAGAATCAGCCATATATATATGATATATTTTAGGAATTGGCTCACACAATCATGGGAGTGAAGTCCCACAATCTGTCATCTGCAAACTGGACTGACAGGAATGCTGACTGTATAATTTAGTCGGATCTTAAGGCCTGAGAACCAGAGGAGCTGATGGTGTCCCAGTCCAAATCCAAATGCCCAAGATTCAGGAGAGGTAATGTCCAAGGGCAAAAGAATGTAAATGTCCCAACTTAAGCAAAAAGGGCAAATTCACCCTTCCTCCACCTTTTTGTTCTGTTCAGCCCCTTGAAAGATTGGATGGTAAACACCTACATTGGTGAGGGCAATCTTCTTTAATCAGTCTATCAATTTAAAAGCTAATCTTTTCCAGAAATAAAGCTCCAAATAATGTTCTACCAGCCATCTGAGCATTCTTTAGCATAATAAGGTTGACACATACATTTAATAATCATAATTATTAAGATGCCAATGTCCTCAACTATGTCTGTAGATTCAATGCAATTGTGATTAAAATTCCAACAGGCTTTTGTATAGAAATTATCAAGCTGAATCTCAAATTTATATGAGACTTTAAAAGACCACGAAAAACTACTTTAGAAAAGAACAAATTTAGAGAATGTATGATTAATTTATCTAATTGAATTATTCATACATGCAACAACTTGGATGAATGTCAAATTAACTGAGCTATGTGAAAGATACCAGACCCCAACATGTGCATACTTGAAGCAAGAAAGAGAAAATAATACAAATAATAAAAATACTGTTTCTTCTTTAAAACCAGTTATATAATCTAGAAAATGCAAACTAATCTATATAAAATAAAAGAAATCAAGGGCTGCCTATGGAAGAGTAAAAGAGAGGGAGAGTCTGATTACAAAGAGGCACAAACACACTTTGAGGGATGGTTGAGATGTCTTTTTTCTTGATTGTAGAGATATTCTCATGAGTACAGGCTATCCTCACTTTCCATGGTAAGAAGTTAACAGAAGCTTCTGATATGCATTATCAGAACTGAATCCTTGCACTCCATAGTTTCATGGTAACTTATGTCAGAGAACAGTGCTAAGAAATGTTCTAATATGCACTACTTCCATTAACATCATTTCTTTCAAAGAGAAGCTGCCTTAAAATATATGTCAAAACATATTGTATACAATTACATGTGTACAGTTAACTTTAGGTGCTTTATACTTAAAACTATAAAAATGAGGTTTTCCTATACCATTTATCTTTTTTTATGAATAATATAAAAAGTATCATATTAACTACAAACTTTAGAAACAGTTTTATTTTTTTTAGTATAAATTTTCACCTCTTATGATATGTCATTTCCTGAAAAAATGGCAGCTGCCTAAATATGAAAATCTAAACATATCATCAATCACCCAGATCAAGAAAGAAAACAAAGAAAAAACATCTATAGCCTTTGTCCAGAATGAGTAAGAGAAAAAAAATACATTACAGCTCTAAATTATGTGTAAATAAAGATATGAGCATCTCATTTCATGTCACAGCTAGCTTCATCGACAGTGCAGAAACGAAATTTGATGGAGATTTCTCTGAAAGACCAAAATTCTACTCTAAAAGGGGAAATAACTGCAAGTGAAGGTCAGGTTGATCTGATCATTGGCTACAGAAGTATTGAAAATAAGTGGCATAAATTCTGGGAAGAATGAAGTGATTTGGAAGGAAAAGTCTTCCCTTTGAGTCCTGGTGTTGAATGGAAAGAAGGACGTAAGCAGTTAAAATTAAGTTTCCTAAATAAATAAGTGAACAAACAAAAAAAAATCACAAAACCAACCATCTCTACCAATAAGGCACCAAAAAATTAAAGATGCTACATTCCAACAGAAGAGAAGACCATTTAACTCATAAATTGGCCAAACCTCTCCCTCTGACTATGTTGAAACAGACAATTAAGCTTTTGGCTTAATTGTCTTTATTATTATATTTCCATTTTTAATTTCATTTATTTCAGCTCTTATTTTTATTATTTCCCTTCTCTTGCTTGCTTTGGGTTCTATTTCTTCTTCTTTTACTAGTTTCTTAAGGGTGGATGCTTAGCATACTCTTTTGAGCACTTTTATTTTTTTTTGCTATTAAGCATGCAATGCTATAAATTTCCCTCTAAGCATTTCTTGCATTGCATTTACAAATATTGATATTTCATTTTTATTTTTTATAACTGTTATGATTTATGAAGAAAAACATTATTATGATAAGTTTAATAAATAATATTTTCCTAAATTGCTCTCTACCATATCTTCTTCTGTTTTCTTTTTCCTCTTGCTATTTTCAAAAATACCCTTTTGATTGGTTATTTTTGTTTTATCTTGGTTGCCATTCTCTAAGATTCTTGGAATTGTAGTTTGGTTTCTGTCCTTCATTCTGAGAAATTCTTGACCATTATTTTTTCAAATATTTCCTCTTTCCTATTCTTCCCATCTACTTCTTCAGGGATTCCAATCATATTCATGTATGACTGTCATTACTCTACAATATTTTAATGACATTTTCTCTTTGTATTTTGTACTCTTTTAGTTTCAATTTTTATAGACCTATCTGAAATTCCATCTGATCATGAATATTGTCCAACTTTTTATTAGAGCATTTAACATAGTAATCATGATTATTTTAATTCCATTTTATATAGTTCTAACATTTATGTTATATCTGATTTTGTTTTTGATTATTGTTTTGTCTTTTGTTTTATTCTTATCTTGTTATATGTTTCCTACATTTTTATTATTATTATTGAAAGCCTGACATATAACATATTAATATTAAAAAGGAGCTAAATACGAATTTATGCCTGGAAACAGGTATGCCTTTTCTTCTGTTAGGCCTTTAGAATGAAATTCAATATAATTTGAATAAGATCTGGTCTGGGTTTGAGATTTTTCTTGTTGATATGCACAAAAATTAATGTATAAATTGATTTTAATTCTTTTACCAATATCTTGTATTTAGAGTAGGAATTTCTTTGCCAGGTTATTATTCCATATCTATCCCATCTCAGCTTTAGGTCTTTTCACTGTAACTCATAGAGGGTCTGGTTTTTGAAAGTTACTTGTTATTTGATGCTTGTTAGCCTGGACATGGGTAAGGAAGAAGAAAAGGCAGATATGTGATATTCTAATTAAGCTTCAAATTTAGGCAGAATCTATATCTCAGGGTCTTGACGTGTGGTTTTTGCAGTAATCCTGTTTCTCCTTTAACTATAGTTCTTCAGCCAGCATGTTTTCCTACTCTTCTTCATGATGAAGGGGATTTTCCTGCTTTCTCCAGCTGCAGTGGATTTTCTCCAGTGTCCAAAGACAACAATGTATGTGACCTCCTTTCTACTGACATTGTTTTCATTCTGTAAGAAAGATGAAGGAAGAGCCCCACTGGAGCTTTATGCCCTTTCTGCAAAATTTGTGCTTTCTCTCCTTCATTTTTGTATCCAAAGGAAGATTTTCTCAGGACTTTCCCAAGGTTTTCTGTGAGTGCCCTGTGGGCTTCATGGAACAAAATCTGCAAAAGTATGCAGGCTCTCCCTATATTTTTAAGCCCCAGATCTTTCACTTTCTTATCACTAATATGGTAGTCTCCCTAACTGAACTATTTCAAATTGCGTCCTGATGCATTTTTCTCATATAAAACAGCTCTCATGTCTGTCACTCCTCTCCCTGCTGGCTCTAGTGTCTATTTAGATTTGAGGGTAGTTGTTGCCCTTTGAACTTATCACTGGAATAGGTTTAAAAAAAGGTCTTGGATTTGCTATTTGTCTGACTTTTTTTTTTGAAGTTTTAAGGCCATGTATTTTCCACTTCTATAAATACCTAAACAGAATCCAGAAACCCAAAGAGTTTTTATTTTTTAAAGATCAGATTTGTCATCTTCTGTCAACAACATTCAGATGTGGTCATGGAAGAACATGGAACACCACTAGCTCTTTCAAAACAGTTATTTGGACAACAGAACATAGACAAAATATATAAACTGCTCTGCTTCCAAGGGACGCTAAGCTTAAGCTTCTTATATAACCTACTTTCAGTTCAGAAAGATATGTGGCTTGAGACAGAGATCATAAACAAATGATGTTTATGTTTATTGCCCTTCAAGGCTATTGAAATATTCTGTGATACAGAAAGATATTGCAAAGACTAGATTAACTTTTTATAGGTATTCTCCAGTTAGAAAAGGAGTCCGTACCCTGCTGATTCATTTTAAACAATTATATTCTTTGTTTAGGATAATTGGCAATTGGCATTTCAAAGATGATTCAGAATAAGCATTTTACTTGATTTACCATGGGACTAGATATCTGATATAGCTAAGAGAAAAACTTGGAAAATTAAAATCTTGGCCAGATTGAGTTATGATATCTGAAGAAAGATGAAGTTTAAAAAAAATTCCTTAGTTGTTATTTTTACAAATACACTATAGCTTACAAAATTTTATTAAGAAGGTCACTGGTCAAGACGGTGAATTAGGTAGATGCTGTGCTTGCTTACTCTCATGATCACATCAAAATTACAACTAAACTACAGAACAATCATCATTGAAAATTGCCTGAAATCTAGGTGAACAGAAGTCCTGCAAGTAAGGATATACAGAAGAAGAAACCTTGAGACTGGTAAGATGGGTGGAGACATGAAACAAGTTGGTCCCACACCATGTGTGGTGGTTAAAAATCAGAAGGGATATCCAGCTGCAGAGGTCCCCCTAGAAGAGCAAGGGGTCCCAGACACATATCAGACTCTCCAGCCCAGAGTTCCAGTGCCTAGAAGTGAGAAGTCTTCACAAAATTTAAATGTGACAATCATCAGAGGCTGAGTTAGATAGATGGCTTCAGGAATCCCAGCAGTTCCTCTTAAAGGGCCCATGCATGGACTTACCCCCTGACAAACTTTCTCTGAGCTCTAGCAATGGTGAAGCAAGTCAAAAGGTGCCAGGGACATACAAGGAGAAACTGAGTTGTCTGGCTTTAGGCCAAGGGCTGGAGGGGCAGCTTTCTCCCAGAGAGAAGTACTGGCAGAATCCATTGTTCCCTCCTCCCAGCATGCAGATACAGGAGGGCACCATATCTGAGTCTCCATCAACCTGGCTAACACCATTAGCCTTGCCCTGGTGGTTCCTAACCTGGTGAAAGAAATGAACATACAAGACCAGGAAGTGTAGAAGGTCCCAAACAAGATGAACCCAAAGAGGCCACATCAAGACACATCATAATTAAAATGCCAAAGATTAAAGACAGAGAATCTTAAATGCATCAAGAGAAAAGCAATCAGTTACCTACAAGGGAGGTCCCATAAGACTGTTAGCTGATTTATCAACAGAAACTTTCCAAGCCAGAAGAAATTGACAGGAAATATTCAAAGGGATAAAAAGCAAGGACCTACAACCAAGATTAGTCTACCCAGGAAAGCTATCATTTAGAATCGAAGAACAGGTAAAGAGCTTCCCAGACAAGAAAAACTAAAAGAATTAATTGCTATCAAGCCAGTATTACAGGAAATATTAGAGGGACTTCTTTAAAAAGAAGGAAAAAAAAGAAAAAAAAATCAAAATTATAAATAATAAAATGGAAATAACTACATATCTATTAACAATTACTTTGAATGAAATAGATTAGGTGCTCCAATAAAAAAGATAGTATGGCTGAATAGATAAAAAAAACAAGACCTTTACATATAGTGCCTACAAAAGACACACACAGACTGAAAGAGATGAAAAAATATTTTTCATGAAAATGGAGACAAACAAACAAAAAAGATGGAGTAGCAATACTTATACGAGTCAAAAGAAACTTTAAAATAAAGGCTGTAACAATAGACAAAGAAGGATCCAGTAATCTCATTTCTGGGTATTTATCCAATGAAACCCAAAACACTAATTCCGAAAGGATGTATGTATTTGTATTTTTAGCAGCATTATATATACAAGTCAAGATATGGAGGCTTTCTGGTTGTCCATCAATGGATGAATGGATAAAGAAGTGGTATTTACATACAATGTAATATTGTTTATTATAAAAAGAATATCATCTGCAACATGGATAGACCTAGAGGATATTGTGCTGAGTTGGGTAAGTCAGACAGAGAAAGACAAATGCCATATGATTTCACTTACATGTAGAATATAAGAAACAAAATACATGAACAAACAGAACAAAGAAAACAAACTCATAGATACAGAGAACATTTTGATGGTTGCCAAAAGGGAGGGGTTTGGGGAGATGGGTGAAAAAGGGGAAGGAATTAAGTATAAATTGGTAGTTACAAAGGGTATGGGAATGTAAACCATGACATAAGGAATATAGTCAATAATATTGTAATAACTATGTATGGTGTCAGATGGGTGCTAGATTTATTGGTGTGATCATCACTTTGTAAATTATATAAATGTTTAATCACTATGTTGTATACTTGAAACTAATATAATATCATATGCCAACTGTAATTGAAAAATAAAAAATATGTTAAAAAACAAGTTAAGGTGAATATAGTAAATAATATTGTGATAAGTCTTCAAGGTGACAGATGATTAGTAGACTTAGTGTGGCAATCACATCATTAAGTATATAAATGTTGAATCATTATATTTTATACCTGAAATTAATATAACAATGTATACCAACTATACTTAAATAAAATAAATTAATAAAAACTGACTAGACATTGTTGATACTTGACACCAATGTCTTTGACATTATGATGACATTTTACTTGATATTTACCTTTTAATAAAAATATATATTACTGTTTATTCCCCCAAAATTTTTATTAAGAAACTTAATAAGACAAAAAAAAAGGCAGAATAAAACAAACAGCAAATAAATAAATGTGGGTTTGCTTGTAGGCTTAAAACCAAACTTGTGTCAATTCCTTGCTAGATAAAAAGTAAAATATTGCAGGAGACATGCACACATACTATATATATATATTTATTTATTTATTTTAATATGGAGTGCAACATTTGGAACATATTTATACAAAAATATTTCTCTGAAATTTCAATATAACCAGGCATCCATTGTTTTTATTACAGATGAAAACTCTTAATCTAGGAGATTTCTGAAAATCTTATATCAAATTGCCATAATATAATGTTAAACCCTCAAGAGTATCAGTAAGGTTTCTGAGGTCTTGAGAAGGCATAGCCTAGAAATAATGGATTATACCTTAATCCAGAGTATTTACCACAAGAAGTTCTACTTTCTAGTGGAAACTGCTCCACTAACATCAGAGAAGCAAAAAACTTCTCTCCTAGAAGTACATTTTACTTATTATAAGTTTTGCAGTGATCGTCTAGTTTTTCACTTTTGAATAATTAGAAATATAGAAAAAATTACTGTCTAAGATAAGACTAGGTTACAAATAACCAAGGCTGGATACATTATTTGTATATTAGTTTTTATATTAGTAAGGAATGTTAATTGAGCGGGAGGTATGGAGTAGAATATCAAATTTAAATTTGTGCAATTATAAACATGTGACTTTTGCAAATAAAGATTGTCATCACCTACATACAAAGCTAAAATCATTACAAATGTTACAAGCTTGTTAAAGCTTATTGAATTGAAAACAATTTTGTAAATTTCAATTTCTTCAGAATTGTCTGTTCGGAAAAGTGAATTCCCAACAAATAATTAATAGATACATAATCAAAAGTTTAAAATATAATGAATTGGAATTTGAAGATTTTTATTAAATGTGATTTGTTGATTTTATTCAGAAAGTAATAATGACACTGAATTTTCGCATGTGAAATGAAAATATATGTGAACTAAATTATTTTCAAAAATATTTTTCTAACAGTTTTAAGCTCAATTAAAAAAATGACATTAATTGAATTTGATAGAGAAAAGCCAAAGAATTAAGAGGGTTTAGCCCTGAGTCTAAGGTCTTAGAAAAACAGTGTGGCAGTATGAAATTATGCTCTGGTTCTAAAATGATGAGGAAGTGAATTAAGACTCTCTGTCCCCATGGGTAAAGCCATATTTTTAACCATTTTCTTTTAAAATCTTAATTCTAATATGGAAATATCTTAAATCTTCTAGATTTAAATAGTGTTTTAACTAATTAATTAAATTAGTTAATTAACTAATTAATTTTAAAAAAGAAATTTTTAATTTACTTTATGATAATTCTATGTGCTTACATGTTTGATCTGCATGTATCAATGTTTCTTTATTATAAAATGTAAAATTAATATTAGATTCCATATACAAATTTTTCTCAATTAATAGTAAATTGCTAAAGCTATGTGTAAATGTGATGGAAACAGAATAGTAATTGTGATAGCAGTGTGTTATAACTGTAAAAACTGGCTTCATCTAGGAAATGGTTATATAGGACCAAGATAATCCAGAAATCAGGTGAATCTACTAAAGAGTTTCAACTTGTACCTTTTCTGTTTGGTTTAACATTTCTCAGTTATTGTATTTCAAAGTTAATTGAACTATTCTGGTTGCATTTTATAACATTCTTAATTGACTTGAATGGTTTTTAAATTCATGGATTATAAGGTAATAAATGTTTATATTCAGTCAATGGCCTCAGGGAAACTCAATTTTTACAGCATGCTTGCTAATAATTTATATGGGGATACTGTTAATATGGATGGAAAGACTGAATTTTGACCACTGAGGAAAAATAAAAGTTCTGGCAAAATTGAAAATGCTCTACTAATATGCTTGCATTAATATTATTCATATGGGATTTAAAAATACTAAATAGCATCTTGATTCTCTGTAGAAAAGCAAAAATTTGACTGGTACTAGGTCGAGATGACGCTAATTGGAATAATTATTTGGGTTCACATATTATATCCTTTGTTATAACAATAGATAGTAGAATATATTAAATTAGTAAGGGAATGTTGAATATATAAAATGAGGAAGAATCTTTAGCTTATAACAGAGGACAATATACATAATAAAGCTCTAATATTAAGATAAGATTTGTTAGAGCTAAATTTAATTGATGAAATACTTGTATTTTAATATTGCTAAAAATTAATAAAAGAAAGTAAAATTGGTCAATTCATCCAGATACCACATATACACAAACACGCACATACATACACAGACAATGAGAAAGAGAGAGACAGAGATTATTGAAGATTGACCAATAGTGGTTCAGAAATGAAAGGTACCTAAATTCCAAAGTGTGCGGGTAGAGTGAACCCAACTCTCTTACTTAGGAGCTATCTCTGCTAAGAAAAGACTAAAAATTAAGAGACGCTACTTTCTAAGAATAAAGAATTATCTGCAGTGGGCATGTCAATGCCCTGGAAATAAAAGTAATCTATATCAAGTGAACTCAACTCTCCATCAGATTATTACTTATCTAGAACAAAATAATTTGAATTAACATTCAATATATCAAAACTATTAAATTATTCAATAGTTTTTTGAGGAGTTTTTGCATATAAAAATATTGTCTGGTATTTTAAAGAAGATATGTTTTAGTTGAAGAAGATATATTTCTATTATAATTATATACTTTATTAGCAATTATTACTTACAAAATTTAAAAAAGGTACAATTACACAATCAAATACTTAAATAGAAAAAATTATTTTGTGGATACAAATTAGAAAGATCAATATAACTTTACAGGAATAAAAATAAAAAATTGTGGTTTTAGCTTTTTCCACTGAAATAGATCAAAATCACTGCTATTCCACAATGCCCTCAGTGCTCACATTCTGATATCTATTTCTCTATAATTTTTTTTTCATTCTCTGCCTGAGGCAGGACACAAGGAGAGCCTGAAAACACCCGGTTGTGTCAGAAACTAAGAGAGTTTTCAAAGACTATTCTAGTCATGACAAAAAGACAAAAAAAAAAAAAAAAAAAAAAAAAGAAAAAAAAAGTACAAAAGGAATCTCTACTGATAAAAGTTGACATAATTTAAATATGAACATAATAATGGCAATATTTAATTCACATACATGAAATCTGAAAATTCATAAACCCATAATTATACACATATATCATCTTATAAAAGCTATATGATCTTAAGATTATAAAAATGATAAATGCCATGAGGTCTAAAGGTCTTTAAGTTATATTTCTTAGGATTATCAAATTTATCATTTTCTAGGTTAAAAGAAGAAAAAAAAAGATTTATACACTGTAAAAGTTCCTCTACTCAGTGGGAGTTGGAGACTTCTTAATGGCAAACTGCAGAATCTGTAAAAAGACCAGTGTTTCTCCAGGAGAGTAAAAGAATGAAGATTTCTTTGATAATGGAAAATCTTCAACTTTGAGAATACATGACAGGAACTGTGTGTGTATAAGACTGATTTCTTCATTTTATTATTTACTCTGTGGATCTGACACCTCTCATATGTATTCTATGTATTTGTAAAACATACCATTTCAAAGGTTTCCACTCTCATCATTATAGACTCTTGTAAGAATTGGATTGTTTGAGAGTTGAGAAAGGTAGAGCTTCTGCTGGACAGCAGTAAAATGGTATAAGAAAGACAAAAACCGTCATGAGTCCTTAAGTCACTGCTACCGTCACAGTTTTTCTATATGGCATTTGAAGTGCACCCCTTATCTCTTAATGTGGTCTTATATGGCATGTCTCTGAATTATGGTTTACATTATTAGGGAGCACATCAAATGTGAGTCTGCTAGATTTTAAATTCAAGCACAAAATGTTTGGTTTGTGTGATACAAATCTCACAGAAGAAAATGAAAAGATCAGACAAGAAAAAGAAGAGCAGGTTTTGGAGTTAGTAGGTTAGAAAAAATGTTTTCATGGTAGAGTTGGAACTTGATGGATGGGTAAGATTTGACTGAGCTAAAAGGACTGGAAGACACTAGAATTTCAATAGAACAAATAAAAACTCAGCTTACACAGGCATGGTAAATCTGTGGAGTGATGAAGAGGCCAAAATAGCCAAAACAGAGTATATGATGTGTGGAAATAAACAAAGCCTACTAAAATGAGAACAAACAGAGGCTAATTATTCAGAGCTTGCTTTTGCAAGGGATTCAGCCTCTTTCACTCTTTGTCAGAAATTCAAATGCTATCAGGGAAATGGGAAATTTTATAGTATGAAAGGAAAGAGGCTTCAGGTATGTTATTGACATGTGGAAGCTAAAGGTGAGCCATTAATAAATGGGGCATCATATATGATTGGAGAGCACGTTCTACTTTCTTTGGTTGGTCATAAATAGGAATGGGGGTAAAAACAGAGAAGTTGACAGTCATTGATAAAGCCCTGATGATTCTATAGATATTGTGGTTTGGTTCCTGGCTACTTATATGATTCTGAGTTCTAAGGGCACACATAATCTGGCCATTGTTTATATGTATATGAAATCTCTCTATTGTAAATTATGGAAAAATAAATTTGGATAAAAATGAAGGCTTTGAGAATCAAAAGAAGTTTAGGTAAAATTAATTACTTCTTATAGGTATAAATTGTTAATTATCATTCTTATAACTAACTAATCAGAATGTTATTGTATAAGCAAAGAAACTTTGCTTTTTAGAATAGCAAAAAATCAGATGACACTTTGGATTGAGAGAACAGGAAGAGTAAAGATTAATATAACATTATAGTTTAAATAATTTAAGCAAAATCTCTAATAACATTTGTTTAACCTAAAGGTATAGAAATTTTCTAATTCTCATTGTTTTAACTATACTGTCTAATATAGAATTAAACATAAATATTTGCTGTCTGCTTAAATTTCTTTATTGATCAGCAATTGTATTATCATCTGAACACTACCAATTTATCTATTTTTCCAATTCTCTCTTCTAAAAAGTTTGAATTATTATTGAATAAAGTACAGATGATTAGAGTTGTGTTGGGATTTATTTTATCTTTGGATGATTCAAAGTAGTCTTGCTCTTTTTGCTTTTCTGTGGCTGTCAGCCTTTAAAAATTTTTGTTTCTATGTCTCCACAAGAGATAAAGGAAAATCCAAGAGCTTAAATGAAGCATTTGATAGGGGCTAAAATTTAGAGCACTGGAGAAAATCTAATCTTTGGATTACCTAAAAATTTTAGTTTTCTAACAAAGCCATGTTCTTCATCAATACAGATAATCATTTCTTTCCTATATCAAAAATAAGCTTTTCAAAAGGTAAATATAAGTATACATAATATTAATATACATTTTTCTGATATATTAGAAATGATCATGTTAAAATTCTTTAAATTTTTCATTATCTTAATTCGTTCCTTGAAAAATATAAAAATTCTAAAGGTAATTGCCTTTAGAGAACTCACAGGATGTATTTTCCAAATACAGGTTTCACCTGTTTATTTTTCTTCAAAGCTTTTTGTTTGATCAAAAGAGGATATTTATCTTCATATGTCTGTCAATTAGAAATAACTATATTCCATTCACTACTGAGGAGAGTTAGACGAGTTTTGCGAGAAGCAGGGACTGCGGAAACTGATTGAACTACAGAAAGTCAAAACTCAGAAAGGAAAACCAGAGAGTATGCAGGGCTCATGCTTAAAAGTGAGCCACATTTTGTTGTGGTTCAGTTCAGCAGAGGTTACTGGTTGTGGAAGAGAAAACACTAATTTTGTAGACAAAACACAGTAGAATGTGATGCTCCAGAATTGAGCATATTCTAATCTAAACTGGAACATTATCAAGGTTCCAAATAATCTGGTCAAGCAAAGTAAAAGTCTGGCTAATGTTATAAATGTAGATAAATGCAGAAGTTGGAAACAGAAAAATCAATATAACCTTCAGGTTTTTGGCTTTCAGTTTTGTTTTTCTTTTTATTTATTTATTTATTTAATCATTTGTTAAATACCTTCTGGAAATCGAATTAGAAAGCAAAATGGCATATTCTACGTAGGGCACTCCAGCCCCAGCCCAGCAAGCTAGGGTTAGTGGTGAACTTGAAGCTTAGTGGCAAGCTTAAGTTCTGAATACAGAGCCTGGATTTAAAACTCAGTCCTTCAAATGGAGGTCCCATTGTTAGGAATAAGAAATATTTGATTTAGTGAGTCTCTGGTATCTTACCAAGAGAAGGTTCATGGAGATGTCTTCTCTGAGTACAGACAATAAAAGTTTGTCTAGAGGGACTGTCAAAAGAATAACAAAACTCACTAAAAGTCAGTCTGGTTTCATTATCACCATGCACTGGCAATATCAGTGGTATACTCCTACTGGAGCTGACAACCCTTATTGCTTATTCTCCCCATCTGTTACCTTTGTATGCTCCTTGGTCCATGGCTGCCTCGAATTAATCTCTGATTGACACTAGATTCTAGACCTGTGGGCAGAAAGATTTATTCTAAAACCCTTTGGAAAGGGAGGACTGAAGCTTCTTATGTATTTCCTATTTTGACATGCTTTGCTTTGAATATAGGAATGTCTCCAGTTTTCAATGCCTCAAGCTATGAAAGGTTAAAGAAGAATGAACATGACATTTTATTTAAAGGTTAAAGGGAAACCAGAAAACATATCTGCCTTGTGATTTTTTTTTTTTTTTAAGTAAGTGAGCAATAAACATTTACTGTGTCTAGCTGCTGAGATGTGGGAATTGTTTCTTACAGCAGCTAATGATTTCGACCTTAAGTAATACACAATTCCATACACAATTCTTGAGTATTGTGTATGGAAGTTCTCTTGCCAAAAATGAATAACCTTTTCCATTTACTCCGTAGTTGTTTTTGTGTTTGCATATGTGAATGAATGAGTAATACATGTTTACTGCGTGGCCTACGACTTTTTGAATCAAATAGAGAAAACTTGTCCCATGACCGAATTCTATCAACAAATCAAAACACAGAAGGTCCTCCACTATTTTTGGGGGGCGGGGGGAAGAGGAGGAGGGAGATGGGGTGGGGAAGAAATTGACTTAGTTTTCAAGATACAGCAAAATAATGGTTGAGAGCACAGATTCTGAAAACAGCCTGCCTGAAGTTGAATCCTATCTGACCTGGCATGCAAGATCTCTATGGTGCAAACTCAAGGCCCATCTTTTTTCCACATTGCTTCTCCTTTCAAATATAAAATTCTAGTCTGTAGAATTGCAGAAATACTTGAATATTACATATTTTTCAGCAGAGGGACAATAAAATAAACCAATTATAAATAGCAATGTCTTCTGAAAGAACTAAACTTTTATGTTACTCAGGTTCAATCATTTTCAACTATTAAAATTCATCGAATTTTCACCTCAAAGCTGTTGCTGCATAGCTGAATGAATCAGGCAGTTGTTGATTCTCACTGTGGAATTCACTAGTACATTCGCAATTATATCAATGCAGATTTTCTGAAAAGTAATTTTTCCCTAAAGAAAGTCTAGACTATTCTTGTGGTTTCTTACTATTTACATAAACATGTGCATATATATGTATGCCTTAATATCCCCATTGAAAATTTCAATTATACTCTATTTTATACTTTTTTTAAATTGTTATTTTATATTAACAAAAAATGATGAATTGACAATCATTTTACTTTCCAGTTGTAAATTACAGGGTAGGAAGCATTTGAAGTAGAGAAAGATCAATATATTTTATATGTTTCTGATATATTTTATACTTTTCTGTGTTATCCAAAGATTGTCAATATCAGCAAATAAATTAAGAAAGAACTAAGAGGCCTCTAAGTTTCATATTTGGGGACAATCTAATAGTGCTACCTTCTTTAATTCCTTTCAATCACAGTTTCAATAACACACTATGATTGTTCTTATCATAATGCTAAATTAATCAGTAACACTCATGTTTTTATTATAACCTTCGATAACAGAGCAAGCTATTTTGAGTAAGATGTAACTTCTTCACCCCTTCAAGAAAAAAGTTTCTGCTGATTTTCAACGACTGTTAATTGGGAGGTGTGTTTTGCTATACTGTTTGTTTATCTGTTACTTTACTTCTAAACACAGAATTAGTGTTAATTTCTCTCTGTTCTCACTGACTTAAAGACCTCGGAATCTTTAAAAGATTATCACTTTACAAGGAGTTAGTAACAAATAAACCAGAATGAATTGTTCCTACTTGTTATTTAATTTTAATTTTTACCTACTGGCTTATCCATTAGAGACTATAAGCATAGTACCCATAATAATTTTAGGGACCCTCAGAAGTGAATTAATTTTAATTTGTTTTAAAATCAAAAGAAAAAAATGAATATTATAATACTAACAAAGACATAATAATATTTTTTTATATAATAGTATTTTGAGTCTGGATTATAATCATTTTTATACTAATATGACTGTAAAGTATAATTCTTAAAATTTTTGTAGAAGAAGCAGCGCATGCAGACAAAGTGCCTTGGTTTCATGATAGTCATAATGTAGCCCTTCTAGTGGTTACAAATTTTAAGCAATTATTTGAGCTAAGGAATAATTAATTAAAGTTAAATAAATTTGAGCTGTCTATATAAAGTACTGAGTTACCAATACTGGGCTATAAAACTTTAACTATCTCAAGATTTTATTTACACTAGTTAGCTTTATATAAATTAGTCTTTACAATTATTCTAAAGAAATCTGAATTCGCTTAAAATGGCATGAAAATTTTTAAAAATGATTTTTGACAGTCCAGAAATCAAGCTCTTAGACAGTATATTTTCTCGCTGGAAAAGTCAACAACAAATAAATCAGTGCTAAACAAAACATCATTTTCTAATTTATATCCCATAAACATTGATGTTTGAGTAAGGACATTTATTAGAACATACTGTTGAAATGTTGCATTCTCTTTCAAGGAAACTTTTTAGTGCAATATCAACAAATAAATATTAAATCACAGGCAAAGATTAACAACAGGGATAATTATAAATAAAAGTGTGATAGTAGATGGTAAGAAATAATTCAGGCATATTTAAACAATCATGCTAAAAAGAATGTTTTTTTTTGTTTGTTTGTTTTTAGTACAGCCTAGAGAAAAGCTTTGAGAACCAGACATTCATTCCACATCATTTATTAAATAGTATATATTGGTTAGCTGTAATTCCAATTAAATAATAAAAACACTGCTCTAATAAGAAATATCTCATTTCTTTTAGAAAAGGCTAACCTCAGTATAATCAGGCCTTCTCTTTTTCAGTTAACTATCAAATTGTCAAATTTTATTGTATTAATTTTACAAATCCCAATGACATTTTTAATATATGAAAT
This sequence comes from Pteropus alecto, assembly GCF_000325575.1. Classification (NCBI taxonomy): domain Eukaryota; kingdom Metazoa; phylum Chordata; class Mammalia; order Chiroptera; family Pteropodidae; genus Pteropus; species Pteropus alecto. The sequence goes on from NW_006442484.1 coordinate 9,713,185, forward strand.
TAAAAATAAAAAGAAAATTGCTAAATTAGATAAATAAAATTTCTTTAACATTATAAACTTTTTAATTAATTTTGCCATCTAAAATATTAGTACAGGATCTGATATGTGTTTGATAAGTTAGATGATTTAGTTTTAGCTTTTGGAAATATATGCAATTTTACATCCATTCAAGTTTAAAATGTAATTTTGATGAATGATGGTGTTTTTCTGACAATTCAATTGTGTATTTTGTAAGCTCGGCTCTTTCATTTTCACTAATAAATTTGAGGATTTAAAAAGGAAAGTAGGAAAAAAAAGTCTAATTTAATACAATTCATATAAATTGCTTGAATGCTTACTATTTACTAGTGCCTCAAGCAGAGACCTGATTTAAATTTATGTTATTGTCATGACTATTTCAAAACAATTATCATGCAGTTCACATACAGAACAGCTTGGACCAAGTAAAGACTGGAGTTTTCGAGAGTGTATTGGTGGTAGTAATGAAGAATCAAATAGAAATTTTGAAAGTAAAATTTAAAAAAAAATCATTGAGTAGATTGGTAGGATTCGAGGACAAGAATAAAAGGCAGAGCCAACATGGACTAGCAAATGTTTAATCTAAGAGTTGATTGTGCTACTAACTGGTACAGTGATTATAAGAAACAGATACATTTTGGGTAGGAGGGTAAGACATGATGAATTCTGGGTTCATGTTCTAATTTGATACATATGCAGTAAGTAGTTGGCTATTGCTGTCTGAAACTAATTCTGAGAAAAATATTAATGAAAAAATGCACAGACAGTTCTTGCAACTATGATGTGAATGAAAGCATATGTATGGAGATGTGAATTAGGGAGAACACCAACATCTGAGACAAAGAATAAGAACCAATAAATAAAATTATAATATACTACCGGGAGTTGGATTCAATACAAGCTGCCCCCCAAAAGAAGTTTTCAGAAGGATAGAATTGTCAAAATTTATGCAAAATGAAAGGTATCTATAGAATTTAGTAAGAAACTAAACATGGATGACTTTTGCCACAGTAATTTTGTGAAGTGTTAGAAACCAAACTGTACTGGGTTGAAAAACTAATGGAAGAAGAAAAACCAGAAACACAAAATTTCAAAGATTTTTATAAATCTCTTTTGTTAAAGATTTTTTTTCTTCCTTTTATAGCCCTTTAAAGGGAGGAAAGGGAATCACTGGATCAAAGGCTCATGGTTGGAGAAATAGAGGAGATCAAAATATGTTTAAATACTGACAGTAAAGAACTATTAGAGATAAATTAATTTATATGAGATAGACATGAGTCCATTTCAAGAAGAGTTATCACCTTTACAAGTGTTAGTTCTGCATTCCCCTTTGTGACCATGAGGGAAGACAGAAGTATAGTGTAGATAGTAGAGAGATAAAATATGGAGGGGCTTTCACTTGCTGATGAGCATAATAATAATAATAATAAAAAAAAAACATTAAACATTGGATGTAACTGATTAATGTTAATTGACCAGTATTAGTGAATGGGGGCATAAACTCCTGCTACCCAGGT
>NW_006442484.1:9714967-9743832 GCF_000325575.1 Pteropus alecto
GAGAACAAAGTTGAGTGGTCAAAAGATTTTTCTCAGTCTTGTTCAGGATCTCCTATAAAAAAGAAGAGAAGATAAAATGTGAGAACTATCTCATATTAGAATGTTCCAGGTAGATAGATGTGACAGAAGTATCAGGAGACAAAAAGAAGGCGAGTGAGAAGTGGCCTGCAAGAAGAGAAGAAAGAATAGTTCTCAAAGAAATCAAAGAAGGTCAGAGTATTCCTTACTGCACAAGCATTTGTGGCTGTCCTAAACTGGTTGTTATGCTATGGTCATTTATTTCCTTGTACTCTAGGATGTAGAGGTATTGTTATTTAAGAAAATAAGTAGGTTTTTTTTTTTTTCCCCTGAGAGTTCTTAGGGGAAGCTTTTTGTGTTGGACCATCGGCATTGTCATTTCTTCAGAGCTGGCCTTCGCTCCTGTTCCTTATGACTACCTGAATACATAAAAATATTAAATGTTAAAAGTTATATAAACAAATAAATGGAAAGCAAAAGTAAGATATCACCTATGTGCCTCCTCTCAACGGACATAAATGAACTGGGTTATTTTGATATTAAAATATTTTTTAATAAAAATACATCTCATCACAAGTCATTATAGAGTTTTTATGTCTTGTGATATTTGTAGTGATAAAAAAGGTAAATCAACAATTTAGAATGAAAAAAAGATAATTTAGATAAACTAGATTAGAAAGATAAATTGTCTAGGTCAAATAGGCATTTACTTGACACATTTCTTTATTTAGCAATTTTTCTCAAAAATAAGAAGAAGGTTTTCATCAAACTGCAATTTTAACAGGATTAGTATATTCAGCTTTCAGTCAACAGCTTCCAGTAATTGACTGACTTAATATTTTCTTCATCTCCTTATCTATCTGAATATATAGAGTACTATAATCCCTCTCTGACATATTCAGATAATTTGCAGAAAGATAAAGAACCACAAAATAGATATGACTTGCCATAGGAAGCCAACCAGGTCACAAAGGGCATCTGTATTTTGCTGGAGGATTTTGTATTTGTGAACATAAATTTGCACTAATTCTTACCACAACAAATATTCCAGCACACATTATTATCTGGAGGATCAGTATAAGCTTTCTTACTATCTATATGGGAGAAGAGTTGTGTTGTTTATAAGGAGAAAATTAATGTAACTCGACCATTCTGGTAGATCAGAAAATATTTTTTTTGAAGTACGAAGGTATAAGGAAAAAGCTTAGTATAGTTAATGTTCTAAACATCAGCAATATGTTTTTCAACTATCTTCATTTATAGGACTAAGTAAGCTTATGTTTTGGCATCATTTAATTTTAATAGATGTGGAGAATAAAAATAAAAAAGATCCAATAATGACCCCTTGTACTGTATCCACCCAACAAAGTCAAAGTGTTATTGTTTAAGAAACAGCAATCCAAACCTGTGTTACTTGTAAGGAATTAATGACAAATAGGAAGGGGTTGATGGCCTAAGGCAGAGTTGAGGGCAGTTACCTTTACATGTTTGTTAATCTCCAGGAAATATTTTGTACTTGTTATTGTCTCTAAATATTGAAATAAAAAAAAATACAGTGATATAGAGGTTTTTTTTTAATTGCAAAATTGATAGTTATTACGGCAATTATCAAATCTGTATGAAGATTTGCCCATGTAAACTTAAGTGGGTTAATTACCTAACCTTTCACATGCTACTCAGAAAATATATACAAAACTTGAAAAATCAACCACCCACCTAAAGCGTTACCTGATTATTTCTGGAATATAAAAATAATAGAGAAAAAGTAAGAGGCAGGTTTAATGAACATTTCATACACTGTGATTACATCCAAACTTTGACAACTCTCAGTTATGCAACTTTGGGCAAATACTCTTTGAATTTAATTTCTTCAACCATATAATGGGGTAAATACCAAAGATAATATAGAAATGTTACACAGATTAACTAAGCCAACATATATAAAGTCCTTAGCATAAAATGTAGATATTTAAGACTCAATAAATGTTATTTCAGTTCCTTTATTTTCATAATCACTTGGAACTTAATTGGGTATGTATGTATGAAGAGTGAAACAATAGCAAATGTACTCACTATCCTCAGAATCCTTAATGTATATCCTAATGAACTGAAAGGAAAAAGAGTCTCTCCAAATGTTTTGGAAAGGAAAAAAAAAACCACACATTTTTTTTTTTTTTAGCTAAGAAAGTTTGCAAATTAGACTAGATAGATAAATACGATCTATCTATAAATACACACACACACACACACACACATATAATTTTCCATCCAGTATATCCATAATGCACAATAGCATATTAAAAAATCTGAGAAATCCTATAATAAAAAAAGTTTATTTAATTTTCAGAGTTTTTTTTTTCTTACTATGAAATACTTATTAACATCTTTTGAGGACATTTGCAGGAATGGACATTAAGAAGTACAGGATTAGAAGAGTTAGTCGATTGTATATATTCTATTAATAAAAAATCTTGAATTTGTACAAGATCTGAAGCCTGCTTTTGTATATTATGATATTTAATTAAAACTAACACATGAAAAAAAATCATTTAGGATTGAATTATAACAGCAACAGAAAGTCTGAAGTGTTGGGAAAGAAGGCCTCATACAGGAGACTCACTATGCTGGCTGGGTCTTGAAGTCCACAAAGAATTTAAAAAATTTATCAGGTGTCATTTTTTGAAACAGTAGAAAAGCACAGGTGCAAGTCATGGTGATGTGGCCAAAACTCTAAAAGAGTTGTAGCAGAAGCAAAATCTGCTAGATCTTACTTATCTCTGGCTTTTTCCATGGTAAGATTACTACTTACTCTCTGGAGCATCTCAGATATGCTCTGATCCATGTCCTCTTGTGCAAAAATCAAACTTACTTGGTTTGACATATAGGTCTATACTGTGTCTTTCCTGTCTAAACTTTATTCATGAAAAATGGATGATTTGAGGGGATTTTTACACACTTTTTACTGAGAACAATACCTTTTATTGAGAATGTTACCCACCCAATAGGGCTGCTAACTTGGTAAGACTTATTCTTGAAACTTCACAGTAGAAATTTAGGGTTTTGAACATAAAAGACTTCTACAGTAACTCTACCTTTTTATAGTTCTCAGCCCCTCGATACCCCTCTTCCATCACATATACACATTAACTCTTGGGTGTTTTCCCTAAGCCACTGGGAGTGAGTAGATACGTTAGTTTAAGGCCCAATTTCAGCTATCCTCTAAAAAAAGATATGGAAAAACTTCATCAATAGTCACATGGTGATACTTTTTATTATTTGTCTTATGATATGTCCAAGATGGGGCCATGGTCTTGTAAAAGGAAAGGAATAATAAAAAAGTCAGACAGAGAAAGATAAATACCATATGATTTCACTTATATGTGGAATCTAAAGAACAAAAAGAACAAACTAATCGAAAACAGATTCACAAATATAGTGGATAATTTGGTGATGGACAGAAAAGAGGAGAGTTGGTGGGACTGGGAGAATGGGATGAAGGGTTAAAGAAGTACAAATTAGTAGTTGATAGATAGTCACGGGATGGGGAGTATGGCATAGGGAATGCAGTTAGCATTAATACATTGGTTAGGTGGAAAACCAGAAAAGAGAAGGAGCAATTAGGGGGATCTTTTTATAAACTGTAAAAATGTCTAACCAATGTACTATATACTTGAAACTAATTAAAATTAACAAATAAAAATTTTAAAAAGTCATTATGAGGATTCCTGCAGGAATTTCTACAAGCTATTTGGGAGACTATGAAATAAAAGATGGTCAGCCAACAGAGATATTCACCTCACAAGGGCTGAGGTTCAGTTCACCATTATGACATCACCTTTTAGTTTTGGCATTAGAAGCCAGGTCTATGCAAGGCAATTCTCAGAGAAATCCCAGAAAAGAATGAATAATACCAGATTAGATATAGGAAAGTGATAAGACAACTCATTTCTATTACTCCACCAGGACATTCAATTAAAAAGATGTTTGAATACTGGCCTAGTGTGGTTCCAGAACACTTGTATCCACTTAATCACTTAAACAAATATGATTAAATTAATTAAGCTACTCTTCATACCAGACACTATTCTGGGTGCTAGAGATAGGTACCTTCAAGTTACTTATATTTTAAGCAAGTTTAAGGGAAACAGATAAGTATATTTACAATTATAGTTTAATGAGATAGAAGATTTGAAGTGCCATGAAGTATAAATAAGTGGCACACTGAAGGAAGTATGTTTCTATCCAGGAAAAATTTGATACAATCAGGCAAGTTCACTTTTACTGCCTCAGTAGAGTGAGTAAAACAGATAGGAAGTCTGTACTTTAGATAGTTACATCGCTTTTCTAGAAAATTTTAAAGCAAATTACTTAAGTCTAGGACCAGAATAACAAAAGAGGGGAATAAGGAGTCAGCTTCATTATAATGGAAATACTATGTGATGACCATATTTCTCTTTTTTTTTTCAGTTTCACAATTATATCAAAAATAAATTTTATGTGTGACCATAGAAAAACAGTTGTTCAATCTGTTTAATGAATCTTGGTATTCTGACATCTCCAGAAATTTTAAATATTATCCCTGATTCATAGATAAGAAGCCAATGTACTCCAATGCAAAGTTCAGTGATTCTAGGCACAATATGTGGACAGCCTTTGATAATAAATCCATCCCCTTGGCCCCCTATAATTATTACTGTTGTCTCTTGGATATCCTCTTTACAATGTACATATATTTCCAAGATTTCATGATCTAGCAGACAGATCCTGTGAATTAAATTCTCTTTCCAAAGGCCTTGTTTATCTTTTACTTTACAGCATTGTTTATCTTTTACTTTATTTTCATAAAGAGTTTGGGAACAAAACTCTGTGAGACAGATTCTAGGGCCTCAAAAAAATATTTTTTCCTTGACTTACAGGATATAAATGACCCTGGGATGAGAACTGCAATAACTCTTGGCACTTAAGTTTCATCCAAATCCTTTCACTAAGAGCTTTAACCAAACTTTAACATGGCTTCTAACAGCATAAGTTCACTTCTCTGAGATGACCAACTCCCCTTTGAGTTCCTGTCTAGAAAACCTCTGTGCTATCAAAAAATTGACTGTTCGTTTCAGCCAACACTAGACCATAGGTCTCTCACCACTCTTTTTTAGAGCATTTATTGAAAAGGTCTCACAATTGTGAATCCTTTCTCTGTCCCTTTGAGATGTATAGATATCTCCTCCAACTCAGGAGTGTTTTTCTCAAGGACCTGAAAGGCATTTCTTTAAAATATGATTATCGGAAAGAATAGGGCTTCTGTCTTAGTTTTTGTGGGCTGATAGAATCCTAATTTAAATCATTGGCAGCTAGCAGACCTACCTGGGCCTAATGGCACTTACACTGACTCTTTGTAATTTTTCACTTCTGTGGCTCTACTTGAGATCTTCCTCTCTACTCTCTCATTTTCCCTTTAAAATGTCTAGTCACCTTTGTGTAAACTGAAATAGAGCTCAGCTCTTTCCCCTACTGTCAGCAGTTATTGAATAAAATCTGTTTTCACTTCTTTAACTAATGTCCAGCATTGTTTATCTTTTACAGGCCCTCCAAAGCATGGAAAAGTTCATGAACACATGCATATTAAGTCTACTCTTGTGTCAAGAACTGTCTTTGGAAATCAGAAAGGCTGCAGAAAACACTGACAGCCCTAGTATATACTCATGAACTATATCCTTAATTTTCAAAGCAGACTCTCTAGGTCTAAGATCATATATTGTCTTGGTGGCAGCAAACGCCTTCTTCAAAGCCAGAATTTTTATTTAGCAAAAGAAATCTCACCATGGAACTAAAAAACTACTGTTGCCTGATTTATGGGAGTTCTCACTATTCTCTGGGCTGTCTACTAGCTCTCAAAGTGGCATTTGAATATTTTCACAAACAATCCATTTTTTTCCTGGTTTCTAACCCAGTCAATTAGAGAGAATGAATTACCAATTTCGAGATCACAATGTGTGACTCAATGGAGAAATGGGAGTGCCCTTCTACCTGACATTTAATTAAATTTAAACAACTTTATCTGCACATTTACCTAAAACATGCTTTCTCCTGTGATTATTGCTTTTACCTCCCCAAGTCAGTACCAACCATTATCTGCATAATTTATAACTGACTTTACATGTTTTACACTACCAGGCTGTACTCATATCACTCACCAATTGGACAAGATCAAAAGATATCTCAACGATAATATCTAAATGATGATATTTATGGGATATTTTTATTTTATTTTATTCTTTTTTTTATTTTATTTGCCATTCTAATCAGTCATTCCTTTAAAAAAAAAAACAAATAACATTAGCATCAGATCTATTCACTATTACTTATAAAGGTGATCTTGTAACTAAAGGGAAATATGAAATGAACCTAGAAAAAGAAATATTGGCTTTCAAAACTCTGTACTTGATGATCTTTCATCTAGTATATAACTTAAAATTATTATCTTATACAATGGGAGAGTAGGAAAAAAATGACAGAATAATTAATTTAAAAGAATAATCCTTCACAAAGCAAATATACATTCCTAATGCCAAAAGGAATTAATCAAATGAAATATTTAATGAGTAAATTTCCAACTGTATAAATTAGATCTGTCACAATCCTTCCCAAATTCTTTCCATACCTTTTCTATTTGACTCCTTGACTGCTACACTCAGTTCACTTTTTTTTTTCTATATTATCATTTATAGATACTGCAAACCAAGTATATTCTGATCAGCAGATTTTATATTTGGTCCTATACTTGGTCTTTCCATTTTGCCTTTTAGCATAATGTCTATAAACTTCCATATCTTTTTTAGACTCCAGATTTTACAAAGTTTATTTTAGTTATTTTGTTATTATTGTTTGTTTTGAAAATTTAGGCCTTGCTTTTATCTCTGTTTTCTCATTCTGATAAGAACATTTCTGGTTGGAAAACAACATGGCTTAGGAAGTAGGGCTTTGAGGTCATCTACAACTACGAGACAACATGACAATCAGGCAGGTAAATTATTTGTGGCTAATTACTCTTTAACAGACATATGTGATTAAACCAGTTACGTCAACATAGGAGAGCATTTGGCTTATTTTAATTGGTATAGCATATAGACTCATAAGTTTTGGACAAGAAGATAAAAATAAAAAATCCGGATAGGGCTTTTTGACCATAACTGTGCCAGTTATTAAGTTATTGTTTCTTAGCTTCGATTCCACCATTCTACAGTCTGCTTTATGATGCTAGGGCTGATATTCAGCAAATCAAATTTATCCTTTGCCATTTGATTCCATGTTAGAGTCTCAAAGAATATGAGAGGGTGACTGAAAAGCTCTTTCTCATTTTCATCCTCTTCCTTATTTTTACCTTCTTGTTCTTGTCAAGTGTTACTCAAGCACCGAAGCAGTTTGAGCAAGTGGCCACAGCTGATTCCAGTAAGGAATCTTTCCAACACTTGCAGACCCAGCATCATTGTGCCCTCTTAGAGACACCAGCAACATCAGCTGGTGTCCCTTCTCAGAGTCAGGATCCTAACCCTAGGGGACCCCTCCTTTGAGCTCAGTGACACAAACTCCAGATAAGCAGTAGATCCTTCTTGTTTTTGCCTTTCAATCTCCTGAATATTTAGTAAACAATTATTTTATAAAATTCTGTCTTTTAAAGGACCTGTTTTCTGTCTTCTGACTGGATATAGACAAATCCAATGATCCATAGAAAGAAATATATTGCTGTCCAGTATACACACACACACACGTACCACACATACACATGAATGTTTTCTGAAACAATATTTACCCTTATTATGAGTATATACTGTTTTTTATTTATTTTATATTTTTATTCTATATTTTGATTTTTTAACTTCTAGAAGCAATGTATTAAATTGATTTTATAACCCACTATTAATTTTTAACCTGAAAATATTAATGTAGATGAAACACAAATGTGAAGTTTAATACTAATATCTATATCTACATGATGGCTTAAACCAGATATTTGATTTATATAATGGAATTTTATGGACATTTTCTAAATTTAAATATGTTCAGGAAATTGGAAATAAAGCATAACAAGAAAAGTAGATAAAAAGACGATGAAAAGTAAAATTTCAAAATAAGAGTAAAAGTCAAAACTCAAATTATGCAAAGAAATTCTATTGGAGTGATCTGGATTAATGTAATGGATATAATCGAAACATTGAGGGCCAAAGGATGATTCACACAGACACACATACACACACACGTGCGCGTGCATCGATCTTCTCCAGCCCTCAAATATTAACACTTCTGGTTCTCTGGGTTTCAATTCAGATCCCCCTGATTCTCAGGTTATCGGATTCAGACTGAAATATAGCACCACTTTTCCTGGTTGTCAAGTTTGGAGATGGCTGACATGACAATTCTTGATCTCCATAACTATGTGAGTCAATTTCTATAATAAATCACCTATGTATGTCTATGTATATCTTATTGGTTCTGTTTTTTTTCTTGAGAACCCTAATGAAACTACTTAACCATATTTGTCCTTTATATTCAGTTCAGGTATCATCTCTTCTAGAAACATTCTTCAAAACTCCTAGGTGAGTGAAGTAAAAGTCTCAAATAGTACATATGACTACGATACACATAATAAGTGCCCTGGGAATTGTCTGTTTGGGTTGCCTGGCTTTCCCTCTATGCTGAGTACCTCAACAATAGAAAGCATATTATACTTATCTAAATATCACCATTACTTAGCCCATTGCCTTGCTCATGAATATGCATTCGATATTTTTTTTTCCTGTTGAACTAAGCTCCCTGAAGACTAATAATCAACAATTTGTTCTTGCCAATGTTGCTAGTACCATGAGTTCAGAAGAGAACTCAAGCAGTGGGATAAATTTAACCTAATCTGTCCACCACTCCTAATTTTTTTTCCAATTTTTTTTTTCTAATACTCCTAACATTTGACTCTTAAGGAAAATTGGCTCAACACCTTAGTCCTTCTGACCCTTGCCTTCTTGCTCAGTTTTCCTGTCTCACACATTCAGTGTTCTCTCTTACTACAGGTACGCTGTAAACAGCAGGCATCATGATGACATACCATTGACTGTCTCAAACATGTCTCCTGACAGCTATCTTCACAAAATTTAAATTGAAAGTATTCCAAAAAAATTCACGACCTCGAGAAGATTTATCAGTTCTCCTGGTATATGTAGTAAGTGAAAAGTTATTATTCTCTCTCTACAGAAATTGTCTGACAGATGGTGTTTTGTTATTTTAGGAAACTAACAGTCCACTGAGTTTTTAAGGGGTTCTTTTAATAGTCCTATTGCAACATTTCCATAAATCTTTTGCTACTCTCTAAGAGAACACATAAAATAAATTCTTCCATAATATAACTACAAAGAAACTTGCATCTTTTAGGATTAGGAAAATGAGAATAAGAAAATTGATATGAAAAACCTCTGCAAGCCATCAATACTTTACAAATATGTATGCAAAGAAGGAAACATGTTTTCCAAATAAGTTTCCTGAGGCATATTTCTTCATGATATCTTCATATTTCCATGGAACTAGCCATTTAAATTTTTTTTCCCCCAGTTCTGAAGTCACAAAAAGATAAAGGGCTAGCATCTTTGTGAACTGATTTCATGTACCTAGCTATACTCTGTTTTATGAGAACGTGCTGGGCTGTGTTTCTAAATACAATATTAAATTACACTGACTTACTATGATAATTTAGCCAAAGTAAGGTATTGATTAACAAGCTGTATTCGTCTACAATTTTTCCATGCTAGATTTTGCTTTTTGAGGCATGACATTGTTCTTGAACATAGATTGTTTCTTTGACTAAAAACAATTATTTTCTGACTTCCTGTGAAGGTATTATAAAACCAAGAATTTTTGTGCAATTCTATGTCTTTCCTGGGTTTAAGGCTTTTCATGCATGGTCTCTGACCCACAGCAGTGTTTACCAGCTGAGAGCTAGTTGCTGGGCTAGTTGAGGTGAATCCCATTGTTTAATCTCTGAGCAGCTCAGTAGGCTGTTGAGCAATGTACCCTGGGATGGGCTTCACTGGAGCTGAAGGAAGTTTATGAGGAAAACAAACCAAAAGTGTGGTGATGACACTTTTAATTTGCTCCTGCGATACCTCTAGCACTTTCCTCCCTCAATGGTGTAGTATAAAATTGGAAATATGTCTTAAACTGCCAAATCCATGCTTTTACTTAATCCATAAAATTTATAAATCTAGTGAATATTTCTGGGTTTTGGTAGCAGATACAACGTTCCCTTTATAGGAAAACTGAAGGTGTTTGTTAAGCTTCTAAAGAACCCTTTTGATTGCTTTTATAAAGAGAAACTGCGAGTAAACTATGCCTTTACTCACTAGAAACTGTTCCCAGTTGATGGCTTTTAGGAAGCTGATGGTGTGAAATGGAAATTTCCTACATGTTAAAATGGTAACCTCAGTGAATCCATATGTGCAGTAGAACATCCAAAAGAAATAGGAGCAGCAATGAGAGGACTCACCAGTGAAATGACAGATGGAAGAATTTGACAATATTGTAGTGGAGAATAGTCATGAACTTGTTCAAAATAGAAATATGGCCAGTATTTTGGGCTAGTCACTCATCATCGTTCCAAGGTCCATAACCTTACATGTGAACTAGACCTTTCTCAGTGAAATCCTCTTCCATGTTTAAATTACTAGAATTTCTCAATCTAGAGATTCAAGAGCAGTAGAGTTTCTATCAAGGCTGTATACAGTCTCTTAAGCAATTATAGTTATTCCTCTTAGTCTAGTTCAGTACTAATACCAATGCTTCCTCCAGAGTTTGTTGTTTTTCACCTTTATATAAAATTTTTGTTGGACTAGAAGAGTCATAAGAAAAGCCAAGGACATAGAGACTAAACAGTAAAATTTATTGTGCAGAGTTGAGGGAAATGAGATACCTACTCAACAGAGTAAGAAAAATAGATAGTTGGTCATTACTATTGACTTACAAATCTTTTAAATGGATAATCTGATAAAATCTTTGCTGATGTGGAAAGTGTAGAAAAATCTGAGAATATTAATATTACCATACTTGAGCTCTGAGGATGTCCTCCGTGTATTAATAGTGTGCATTAATAGTTTAATAGTAAGTAAAGGAGCTGAGATATTGAAAAATCTTCTTTATAAAAACTCAGGCTAGAAGAAAAATTTTTTATTGGTGAAATTGTTGTCTTAGTTCAGGAAAATATTTAATAAGCATTATTAGCTATGAATAAAGAAACTTTGTAATCCTGATTTCTCTTAGAGTGTGAGCATTGCCGTGGTTAGCTTAGGCACTGTTGTTGCAAATAGCCTTTTAACTTTGCCTTGCTTGATGCCAAGGAAGCCCTGAGGAAGAGTAGATTCTTTCTCTGTTGCTGTGTATATACTGAGATGTAATTTTTGTTGTTGTTCTTATTTATAATGAGCTTTCTGATCCCTGATAGTATTTGGAGAGGAGATCATGATGATGTTGTATGCTCTCCTCCACACAGAGCTTTCTCAGTTTGGAGGGAAATATAGGTATAGTAAAGTTGACCTTGAAATGTGAATATTGTTGCAACACTTAAATATGTTGCCATGTGAATAATAGGAATTAATTTGCTCTCTAATAAATTTATATTTATTTTTAATTCATTTGAATTAGTAGTTGTAACTGGAAAAGTTTTGTTACTTCACTCCTGGCCTACCTGACTAGCAATATACCCTCTTTTAGTTCATCTTAATGAAAACATGGCTGAAAGGAATAAATGATATCTTTAGAATGATTAGAAAATGGCTTTTGTTCCTAAGATTAATATCTATATTCTCAGGCACACTTCACTGTTTGCTAAGAGTGGCAAATTCACTCAAAAATGCTAAATGTCTTATCCATAAAGTTGATAATACTCTCAAGCACTTCTCGAGAGTGCCGTTAGCTAGCTTTTTCTGCTAGCTAAGTTTTCCTGGGCCCCACCATTCCTAACTCTAAGTAGACAGAGTAGATGTCATAACAAAACGATTTTACAGTGCTTTGCTTATGATTTCAATGTTTACATTTCTCACTTAATAAAAGGCTTTTTACTTTGTTTTATTAAGTTTTAGTGTTTAGGAAGGTAAGTACTGTCTCTATGTATGATATGTATCATTTTATATGTTATATTGCAATGTCATATATACTTGCAATATCAGACCTTGCATTAAATACATAATGCAGTAGACTCTTTACAGACCTGTATTTTTCAGTGAACAATAAAAAGATTGTTTGGCACTAAAATAATAATAATAATAATAATAATAATAATAATAATATTCTTGCAGTCAAGTATCTGTTTTCCTGGTGTGACATGGTCCTTGCATTTTTCAAATTTAGTTAATAAAACTGGATTCGTGGTTATCACTGCTCTTAATTTCACATAAAAGCAAACTGAGATAGCCCTAGCTAATCTCACCTAGGAAACCAAAGGTCCATCTGCAAATCTGAACCAAAGAGATAATATTGTTTTATTAATGAATCTCAAGAGAGAACAAAAATGTGTCCTTACTGATGCATATCGCAAAGACCGAGCTATGTGATTTTAAATTAAAGATGATTACCAATAGGGATTATTGTTTAAGATTATTGTAGAATGATAGTGTTCAAGGGAAAGGAATGAGAGTTTTGCAGAACCAAAGAATGTGCAGGCAGAAAAAAATTATACTTTAAGAAAAAGAACTACTGAGAATATTTTTCTTTGATTTTGTTGATATCCAATGTGTCATTTTAAGTACGTTAAAAGAAAAATTACTATACTGAATTAAAACATAGATTGAAATTAGTAGTTTTGCATTAAACATATTTGAATGTGTGAAATAATAAGTGAAATAAATGTAAATAAGCTAGACTGGCTTGATATATTTTATACGCATTTAGATTTAAGTTAACATCGGTTGTCTTAAAATTGGAAATATAAATTGGTGCAACATATTTGTTGGTCAGTTTGTCAATATTAACACTAAGTTTTATAAAATGCAGACATCTTTTTTGATTCTATAATTTCACTGTTAAAAGTTGGCTTCAACCTGGAACTACGATATAATACTTACAATATGATTATTGAAGTATGGCTTTAGCATAGTAAAAATAATTCAATAATAAACTAAAGGTGTAGTTCTTTACACAATAATCTGTTCATGCAAAATAGTAATTATAGTGTTAGTTACTTAAACAGCTTTTTTTTTTTTTTACTTTCAAGGAATTTTAAACAAATTAGTCTTCTGATATTTTTCACTAAACTGATTACATCTCTGAGCTAACATGATGCCACATAAATGCTAATTTCTGTATGGTGTAGTTACCTGCTTTATACATTTATAAAATATTTTATAAAATATTTTGCATGATTCCCTTCTGAGGATCTTTTTGAACTTTATATTTTTTTAATTTGCAGCATGAGCTGTGACTATATTCACTTATTTTTTAAATAAACTTTTATTCACTTGTAATATTCACTTATTTTTTAAATAAACTTTTGTTTTAGAATAATTTTTTTAAGTTTATAGTTGCAAAGATAGAACAGCGAGTTTCCATATATTTCATAGCAAATTTCAGTTTCCCTTCATGATAACATCTTACATTGCCATTGTACATTTAGAAAAGTAAAAAACCAACATTCAAGCAATAATATTAACTAAACCCCAGGCTTAATTAATTTGGCTTTAATAACTGAAAAAACAGTTTTTGTTGTTGTTGTTTGTTTGTTTCAGGATTCAACCCAGAGAACTACATTCCAGTTAGCTGTCATGTATCTTTTAGTCTCCTCTACTCTGTGCCAGTTTCTCAGTGCTTCCATGCTTTTCATGAGCTAGACAGTTTGAGGAGTACTGATCTGTATCCCTATTTGCATTTGTCTGACCTTTTTTTTTTTCCCTTCATAATCAGGCTGGGGCTATTGGATTTGGGGAAGAAGACTACAGGGGTTAGTGCCCTTTTTATCACATATCATTGATTACACTCTTCCTTGGTGATCGGAAAGAAAAAAAAAGTTTATAGTTAAAGCATTTTGTATATTGTATGACTCATAGGGGGGTATTTTGAAAATTTGTGGGGCCAGTTTTGATTGTCATCAAGATTGGGGTACATATGTGGCATCCTTGGGCAAGTGCCAGGGATTCTGAATGCTCTGTAATGTGCAGGAGCCTTATGTATAAAGATATGCTGCACTACACACCAATGTGAATGTTCCACCAGATATTTCTGTAGAAAAAAAAAATTAAATAAATATCAGAGCCAAGATCCTAACTCTGTTGTTCAAATAGAAAATATTTTTCATGGGCTTAATACATATTAAAATTTCCAGAACGACAACAGTCGTTATTGTTAAGGTAAGGTTGTTCTTTATTTTTAAGATTATCAAGATTTTGTTCATCAATTTGAAAAATCATGTCACTGATTAGAACATCAGCCATGATATTTAATTGCTGAACAATGGACCTATGATAGTATGCATTTGTAGCTGTTACATTTGTGTGATTCTATGTATAAAACTAATACATTTACTTGGCCTTTATTTTAAAATGTCAAATAAGATGGTAATATTCATTTGAATATTATCTTACATTTCTTAAATCTAAAAGTTTTTCTAAGTTGTCACAAACATCTGACTCTTTCACTTTACCTTGTGGTGTAGATAGTCCAAGAATTTACTTATTGAATTACATCTTATTTATCATAAATTTTTTTTTCATAGTTCAGTAAGTGCATCACATTGATTTTTGAAATAACATGTATGGGTTGGTTATAGTTTTTATGACTATCAGAATCATACAGGAATATTAAAATATTTATTGTGAAGGGAAATTTGTATCTGATAAGATGAAAAATTATGAAATTATAGTAATATGCTGTTATGCTCTGTACATTCCAATTAAACTCACTAAGACAGATAAGGAGTAGACCTCAGGCTCTCAAGGGAAAGTCTCATCATCAGTCATTGCAGTGATACCCTGAAAAGTGGGTGACTCTAGAGAATTTGTCTCAAACAGTCCAGATTTGGGAACATTTTCCTGGGGTAGTTATTAATTGTACTCCCTTTACTCTCAAAAGTTCCCCAGGTTGGATAATAAATTATTTGTTCTCACTAATAAGTAGAAGATGTAAGGCAACACTGTTAGTGATTTATTTAGTCTGGCCTGCAATCCAGTCGGTGGGAGAAATAGGAATCTACAACTTGTCTCTATGTCAAACACAAATGCCTAGATTCACAGACTATACAAAACAAAAAGTGCATCTTCCCTTTTGTCATTCAGGTTTTCACCTGTGCCTCCCTGGAAGCTCTTATTTCTGCCTACACCATGGTAAATTAGGTTCACATTAGGTTGATTCATACAGAATTTGTAGGCTAATTTTGTAAGTCAGAAATAATTGAATCCCCACAATTTCATGTTCTTAAGCCTATATCAATTTCTTGGTATTATCCTTCCATCATCATTTAAGGAGTGATTTGATATCTTAGTTTCCCACTCCCCGCCCCCCGCCCCCGCCACTCCAAAGCATATGTAAAGCACATTATATGCAGAGATCCAAATATGTGTGTGTGTATGTGTCTGTGTGTGTGTGTGTGTGTATATGTATAGATATATGTATAGGTAGGAATCGATAGTTGCTAAATGGGTGAGTATATGTTGCATTATACTTGTACTTAGGGGTAATATTGTTTCTTTTCTTTTAAACTAGTTTTTTTTTTTTTTTGTAACTTAAATTTATCTTTTTTTTCCCCCTGAGAACAGTAACTGAGCTTAAAACCATTCAACTTTATTTTGTTAATTGTATTCCTCATAGTTATGTTCCTAGTAGAAGGGACTGATTCACAAAGGGCTTTTTATGTCCTGAGAACATATTGGTATAGGAAGCTACTGAGAACTTTATATATGCTTGAAATAAATACTTTTCCCAACTAATTTGTTCCAATAAGAATTCCTAGCTAAAGGACTTGGAGCATATCAGGTACTTAGTCTTTACTCATATGTATAGAGCATAAAGAATTAAGGATGTTTTGGACTTTACAAAACAGATTCCATGGGGGCCATGACAATACTGTCAACTGGCACATAATGGGGACACCCTTAGAGTGTGACCAGACTGTCCAAAACCACAGAAAAGTCAGCCAGGATTGCTTTCCTTAAGCTCCAACTGTGAAAGCTGATAAGCGTAAGGATTCAATCCTGCAAGGACCGTAAAAGCTGAACATCTGAGGCAGACAATGCTCAAGCCTAACGGGAGAACATCACGAATGGGTATGCTAAGAGCCAAAGACTCTGACCTGCCGGTTGTAGCCGCTGACTTGGGAAGGATGGGAACCATTCACACTGCCAATCAACAGAGTTTGCTTTGGAGATGCTAGGACTTTCATCCTTCACTCTGTGGTATAAGCCTCTGTCTTTTCCCTCTCTATGTGCTGTGTGTTAACCTGTGTGGATACCTGTTTGGCTTATCTGAGAAAGTCCCACTCCATAAATCTGACATTGTGGAAAGACATGAATGCATCCAAGGGTGTTACTTTGGTAGCCATTTTCTTTGCTAGGAACACCATATTTTCAGGATTTTTCACTATTGTGAAGAATATATAGTCCCTGAGTGAGGCAGCTGGTGAGAGAGGGACTCTTTATCCCAGTGCCCATTAAAAATAAAAACTGAGGTTCTTAAAGCTACACTTAAACGTGACCAACAAACTCTCTATGGCCAAATAAGGTTTTATAACTTAGATTTGGGTAGGCTTTGAGATAAAATAAAATAGAAATTGCTGGTCTAGATACTCAGTACTGGGTGAGGATGAGTCAACAATGGCAAAGGCAGAGGGTGCATCTTCCTCAGAGTGATCCTGGGAGAAAGGATGATAACAAAGGCAGCAAGTGAGTCAAAACTATTTTATTCATTCCACATTTATTTTGTGACTAAATCTAGACATTTGAGAGAGAGGGGAAAATGCCATCCTTGAATACACAAAACATATAGTCTACTATAAATAAGAGTTGTCATTCATTCATTCATTCATTCATTCTTTTGAAGTCCTCAATCAAAGACTGAGGGAACATTTCAGGAAATTTAATGGTAAGGAATTATGGTGCATCTCATAGGGTCTTAGAGATGATTTAAAATAGGAATTGGGCTTGTGTTAGGTGATTTTGAGTAGGATTCAAAGTAGGGCTCATCTCTCTGTGGAATGCTGTCAGAAAGTGGAGTAATTCTATGTTCAGTATCTTAATTCTTATCTAGAAATCAAGAAGAACAAAGAGAGGCTAAAGCTGTGATTAGAAAAGAAATATCAATGACAAATATTGATATTTGCCAAGAGAGAGGGATATTAGGCCATTTTTGTACTTTAGGCACTGTCATAATTTTGTCTTAATTCATCAGTCACTGAGTCTAATGTTGATGCTATGCGTAATTATGTCCAATAGAAAATGACAAGGCCTAGCTGTGAGTGTCAGGATGCCAAAGCTCTCAGGAGCTTTTCTCTTGTTTTATGTCATTTATTCAATAAACATCTAATAAGCATCTAATATGTATATGGCCCTAAAGTTATAAATATATTTTTGATAGCCTCAGCTCTCAACAAAGAGTTGAGGTTTGATGTTACAAACTATAAAATAGAATTATATGTTGAGGAGGTGGACCAAATGGAGAAGGTATCAGGGTAGCAGAAGTATTCAGTGAAGGCTCCACAGAAGAGATAATATTTAACAAACTGTTGAAAGATGCATAGCTTCTGCCAGTTTCAGGTAAGGAAGAATATTGGGGGTAGAAGTAGCTACTGAGACTGTCCCAATATGTGAGAGTACTTTGAGCACTGAGATAAGTCTGAGAAAAGGCCTTTCACGTCAGGATGTTGAGTTAACACCTTCTTATTTCCTGTGACCTATGGAAGCATTTCATATAAAGGAAGCTTAAGATCACATTGATATTTTGAGTTTGTAGCATGGAATAAAAATTACATGTATATTAGAAAATAATTTGAGAACTAAAGAAGATCATACCCAAAGAGACAAGTGCTCAGCCCGGCATGTGCTTGGCGCATGGGAGCTGTTCCTGCCACTAGCCTCCCAATGAGGATGTTAATCCAATGGAAGCAAGGGTTCCTAAGGGAGAGGGAATTTCAGCCATGGAAGACATACTGTTTTTAAGGAGACAAAAATGATTTAATGCTCTTAGTAATTTCACTTGATTTTGGAGAAGGATAAAAACTCTCTGGTTTTATAAAGTAATCATTCTTTCATAACTTCTCATTAGGCTACCATTAAATGTAGAATTTAAAATATTCTATCAGTAAAACATTATTAAGTGCTAAAAAGCACCAACAAAGGAAGACATGGCAACTCCTCAAAAGGTCTAAAATAGGATGGACTCTAATCTTTCTTGGATAATTTAAGAGGCTTCTTGTGTGATGATAAAGAAATGAAGCAGATAACCTCTCAATGTCCTTTCTAGACTAGAAATTATATGATAATGTATTCTAATAAGTCCTTGTAGTTAACTAAATAGGAAAGGACCTCTTTTCTGAACTCCATGTTATTTAAATATTTTTTTTTCTTGTAAAATTAAGACTAATTTTACTTTAATGTTAAATGGAGTATGTAATTGGCTCTAAGGTCTTTTAAGCAAAAAAGCTTATCTATGATTTTTATTTTTTTCTCATTTTATAAGTAATACACATTTATTTTAGAAAAGAATTCAAAAATATAAATTTCCAAGGAAGAAAAATATAGTTATATCACTGAAGTATGTTTCTGTTTAATAATTTGACATCTATTCATCTATCATATTTAATATACGAAACCACTGCAAACAACATTTAATTCATATCCTTCCCCAGATTTCACTTATCCTTAAAGTCCTCACCTGAATCTCCAGTCTTTTAAATATAATTCTCTCTTTTCCTTCTCATCACATCTGCTCTCACCTGTCATCACAAATCAATATTTTTAGGTCATGTTACAATTCTTTTTACCACATCTACAATGAATAGTAGGTTGAGAATGGATGGCATCAATTGCTTTTTATTTATTAAACTACTTTCTCCTCCTCCTTTCTCCTCCCCCAAAGCTTAATGTACTATTAAATGCCATCTATTGAAAATGGTCCACAAATATGTTCAAAGAATAAAATGGTACAAACAACTTGAAGAAACCACTTAGCTGTCTTGTATATAGACATCAAAGTTTCAGATAGCTCTCTAGAGATAATGGACATCAAGAAAGAGAGAATGTTTCCTGTATAGAATTCCATAGAAAATAATGCACTCTATTGTATTACTTTAGTGATGACAAAAATTTTACTCAAGGACTTAATTTTGAAGCCAATAGATTTTAAAAATCTATATTATTTATAATTATTTCAATAAGGAAATTAGAGAGTGTTGAAATCTTTACAGGTTTTAATTTTAGGCAAAGTAGGTTCAATTTGTGCCAGCAATGATTAGAATAAACAGAATAAAAGAAAGTACAATAACGTCCCCATTAGAATTTTATCCCTTAATTAACAGAAATAAAAGTTGTTAAAAAAAAGACTTTTAACCACATTGCCTGACTGGGATCAGATAGGATTTCAAGGAGTAGGCTTTAATTCTAGGGTGATCTTCGTTTTCTGTCAAAATGACCCACAACCTTTTCTTCTTTCCATTATTCAGCATCTTTGGGGGGTAATTATTAAGTGTCTTGTATGGTGCTAAATGCTTTCCATAGTGGTGAAAACTTTACATACAACATGTCATTAATCCTCATTATAAATTTGAGCTAAGTACTATTTTATTATATAGATTTTACAACTGAGAAAATAGATTCTTAGAGATTAAGTCATTTGTTTAAGTCACACTGATAGTGCGTCACTAGGCAGTCTGTCATAAGACCTTTCATAGATAATGCCTGAATAGAGGGCCTAACCTGATTCTCTTTAATAATATTTTATTATGAACATAATATCCATCACTAGCATATTCCATATACATATATTTTAACCTTTGGTGGTGATGAATATATTCATTATCCTGACTGAGCTGGTGGTTTCACATATATACACCAGAACTCTGAAATTTAAATATGTATAATTTATTGCATTTCAGCTATACCTTAATCACGCTGTTAAAAATAAAGTATATTTTCTTATATGAAGGATGGGAGACTATTTTGAAGGAGAAACACAGAGTCTCAACTAGATTGATATGAATAAGTTAAAGGAAACCATTTCTTAGAGTTAGAAGGTGCTGATGCAGTACAAGGACCAAGTCTAATAAATATAAAGATTCAATTAACATGTTGCTATGATTATGTGATTACCATTAGTAATAATAATAGTAGTAGTAATACTAGTAGTAGTAGTATGAGAGCCTGGAAATGAGAGAAAAAAGAAAAAAATGCTATTTACCTTTTATTGAACACCTGGTCATTTGAACATTTTTTCATACTCTTTGAGGAAGATGGAGAAGGAGTAGAAAGGGTAGCTAGAAATCTTAACTTTCATCCATGTAACAAACTTACATTAATAATCTAGTAATAATAGGTCAGGCTTTGCACTAGATACTGGGGATACAAGATGAACAGATGTAGTTCGTGCTCTTATGGAGCTCTTTTATGGAGGTAATGCAGTATACTAAAGAACACAAAAGAAAGATATCTGTTCAGCTAATGGTGGAGTTGAGCCAGGGTAAGAAAATTTCCTGAAGGAGATGTCTTGAAAATTGAGTAAGAAATGGTCTGATTAAGAATTTGGGAAAAGACATTCCTAACAGTGAACAGGATGTCCTAAGTCACATATTTGAGAGTGCAGCATATTTGGAGAAATTCAAGCATTTCAAGTGAGGCTTCAGCATGGACAGGATGAGATGAACAAGGAGGATATCAATAGAGACAAAAATTGTTGTAAGTAACTGGAAAGAATTCTATATTTAATATTAAGCCACTTGTGTTTTGTTAATAATGACACAGGACACAGAATTTAAGACTGGATTTAACTTATGTGATCCATTTCAATGACTTATATTTTATTCTATATTTACATGGTCTTTTTATTCTATATTTACATGGACTTATATTTTATTATACATTTACATGGTCTTTGAAATTTAACAAAATGTGCAAAAGACATCTATTTTAAAAGAGTTAGATAAAAACTAGTTTGAAGACAGAAGGTGCTAACATCCTCTTTCTGTGAGAGCTGTAAGATTTTGTTTCAACATTTAAAATCATGTGAAAATGTGAGCCATTATGAATATTTGTTGTATTGGAATCTTCTTTCTTGTGGGAATAACATTGACTAGAATTTATTAGTATTGTAGAACCATGAAACCATAAAACATCAGATCTGGAGAAAAAAGTCTGAAATCATCTGGTCCAACTGCATTTATAGATAAGAAAACTTAGAAATGAATTATCTAATGTCACACAGTCAATAATTGAGTGCAACTACAACATATAACTGTTACTTTTTAGTCCTGATCTCCTTAGTGTTCACTAGGCTGTCTAGTCTTTTATATTTTCAGTACCCATTACTGCTAGTTAATGAAAAAATATTACTGATGGATATTTGAAAATAAATTACCATTTGCAATTTTCAGCATATAGAAATCACATGAAGCTGTTTTAAAACCTTAAAAGAGGACTACTTGACAAGAATATATGGTAATTTATGGTTCTTTGTCACAAGTGCAACACATTTACATATTTTCTCAAATTGGTTGCAAGTTGAAGCAATTATAAAATACACATGGGCTTCTGGCTCAAGATGACAGAACAATCACCTTATTTTTCTCTCAAAATTCTATTAAAATGATAGTAAAGAAATAAGGAAAGTAATGATAATAATAATGTTTAGAAAAGAAGTTTGGGAGACATTAGGAGGCAGCTGACTAATAATATTGACGAAGTTCTGAAAACAGAAATCATCTGGGATCATATTGATGGGAAACCCAGAAGAGAATAGTATAGTTAAAAACATACACTGAAAATATTGCAGTTGCAGTGGGACAGGCTAACCCTTCACAACCAACAAACTTCAGAGATTTTGAGTTCAAAGATGGAAAACCTGAGCTGTCTGGCAGATGATAATAAAAGTAATATGTTATTTAGAGAATCCAGTGACAGTTAATCCCTCTAAACTTCCTCTACCTCATTATACTCTAAAAATATAGAGTGACAAAAAATAGTGGCATTTAGCAATAGAACAATTTGGAAAAGTACTATTTACAGAAGTTGGCTTATTTGCTCAGAGATATCAAATGACAAAAAATGGGTTTGGGAAACTCTGAGCATGACATTCTTTATTTAAGTATTAAGAAGTTAAACTTTTATGCCTAATTACTTATCATCAATCAAAACAAGAATCAGTCTTGCTCGTGACATGTCCTGCCCATTTAGACTGAGCTCACAATTTACTCTTCAGTTCTAGAAAAAGAGAGGGCTGTTGTAAAAAGAGGCTTACACAGCAAGAAAGTAAACTTGTACAAGCTCTAATAATGACCAACCTGATCTATCATGTAAAAGAAAGAAGAATGAAAATCAATTGCACAAAAAAAAGGGCTAAGATTAACAAATAAATGCCTAGCTGTATCATTTCAAATAGGGTAGATTATACTGTAATAACAAATAATGCCAAAATCTCAGATAACAATACTGTTATTTTAAATATTTCTTGTTTTTGTGGCAGAAGGAAAAACAGTTAATTCACCAACAAGTGTTCAACCTAGAAGTGACACACATTGCTTGCACTCAAATTACATAGACTAGTGCTAATTGCATGGCCCCAATCACAAACAGGAGGGGAAATATGTTTCTCAAGCATACTGATATGGAATCAAATGAAGTAATCCTACTAAATTCCTAAGTGGTCTAGAACTTGAGTTATTTGGTGAGTAACACTAAAGATTCTGAAAAAAGAATAAAAATATCAGAAAACAAAAGTACTTTAAAAATTCTAATTATTTTCTACAGCAAGATCCATTGTGATATATATATGAAACAAACTTCAGGTGTTATGCAAAATGAATAGTTAGAGAATAAAATCTTTTTAATGAAAACATTGTTAAAATTATACAGGCAGGTAGATATCAAAGACACAAAGAGTGAAAGATAAAATTGAGCAATTCTGTAAATAACTCTGGTGTGTGTGTGTGTGTGTGTGTGTGTGAGAGAGAGAGAGAGAGAGGGAGAGAGAGAGAGAGAGAGAGAGAGAGAGAGAGAAAGAGAGAATGAATGAGAATTATTTAGAAGCAAAACTGATTAGTTTAGATGTTCTAACATCCATCCAACAGTCGTTCCACAGAAAGAAAAGTAAGAAAAGGAAGAATAAGTGAGTAAATTAATAAGCTAAATCAAATAAGTAATTAATTATTTTAAAAAATTTCAGAAGCTAATGAAAGCTGTAAATATTCAAAATAACGAGGTAAATAAGATGAATGATAAAACAACCACATCTAGACACATTTTTATAAAATTAAAAACATTAATGATAGATGATCCTTTCAGAACTTTTTTGTTTGTTGTTAGTTTGTTCTTGTTATGTGTCTTTTTTCTTTGTTTTTAGTTTCCTATGATAAGATATGAATTATGTCTGTATTGAGCATTTCATCTTCACCACTGGATGTTAGAAAGCAGTAAAATATGTTTAAAGTTTAAGAAAAATATTATTGAATCTATAAGTATATACCCTTGTAAAGTATTAATCAAATGTAATGAAAAAAGGAGATATTGTACAATATGAATGCACTCAGAATCCTGAATTTAAAAAAAAATCATATAAACAAATTACTTGAGGGGATATATTAATAAAGAGAAAGGCATCTAAGAAATATAAAGGCATGGAATCAAATAAATAAGGATAACTAAGCCATTATTTCAATGTTAAAACCCAAGGGTGAGAGTTGAGTTATCAACCCAAAATGAAGAAAGTGAATTCTGGAATACAAATTTTATGACTGAGAAACTGGAAATTCTTAATGATATAATAAAGCGCTTATTTGTCTTTCCACAAAGGAAACAAGGCAATTTATAAAGTTCAGAAAAGTTAAAAATAAGAGTTACAAGGAAACTATGGTCTAAATATGAAAATAAAACCCTCAAAAAAAAAAATCTTAAATAAGACCCATGTCTTAGAATACATGGCATTCAAGGTAATTCATTCATTTCATCTTTGAACCTAAAATACTGTCTTTCACAGGTACATCTTATCTAAGTAAATAAAATATTTAAACAACAATGATGCTATTTATTGATTGTCTTTTTTTTTTTAAATAATAAGCAAACACGGATGACTGAATTATTGTAGTGTAAGCAAATGACATAAACCTTAATGGTGTCTATAGAATTTTTTATACCTTTATGTTGTAAAAATAAGAGAATTTAGTTAAACATGGTGGAAAAAATATTTCATTATTTAAATGGTATATTTAAATGATATAGTAATATATAAAACAACAAAAATAATTTAACTGAGTGTACTTGGTAGAAGAACGGGGATGGCAAGAGAAAATTAATGAAGATATAATAATATATATATATTTTTTTAATTTCAAAAGAACAAGGATTATGAAGATCTTGAGATTTTCTATGGAACATATCTAGTAAAAGTTTCAGTTATATAGCCTTGATTTTTTTGCCCTTACCCCCCAAAAAGACTACCCTAAGAAGGATATTTAGTATTCTGAGGCTATAAATCTTTGTTTTTCTCACTATTGAACTAAAGATAGGTGTGGCCTTAAACTAAGCATTCATATTTCTATTGTCAAAATATTTTAATCCAAGAAAGCTAATGATGAAATTATCCATTGTCTTTTAAATAAGTCAACATTAACCCAGTAACAGACTCTTAGCATTTGAAAGAATATTAAAGATTATGTCTCCTGTCACTATACCTTCAGATGTGGTAAATGAGGCACAAAAACTCAGAGTGAAGACTCAGATCTAAATGTTGAACTCAGATCCCCCACCTTCCTTGCTCAAGGGGATTGCCCATGTTCTCCATTTCTGCAAATAGAGTCACCTGACCTATTTCCTTGACAATTCTCTTCCTAACTCTGTGTAGAACATATATCAGAAAGTTTTTTTCAAATTTATGCTTGAAATATATCTCAATTCTGCTCACTTCTTTCCATCCTAATTACAACCACACTACTCGGTGAGTCAATAATTATCATGTTTCTATAATGCGTCAGGTACAGTACTGCTTGCTGGTGTAAAAGCAAGAGTCCCTACACTCAACAAACTTATATTATATTGGAAATAACAAATATGAAAAAAGGTATTAAATAAATTAGACAACAGAGTGATACATGATATAAAAAATAAAATCCCAGTTTAGACAATCACATTTTTAGTAATTTTTAGGGGGTACTTTCTTAGATATTCTAAGAGTTCTATGCATCTCATTGATCACGTTACTCAGTCGGCATTGTCATTATGCTGTCTTGTTAATGCAATCACTCCCGAATAAGATAGGAATGAAGAGTGCAGAGGCTTATAAGATTATCTGGAAAGTTCACTTTGGGAATGGTACCATAAAAAGCTGTGCAGACATTCTCACTAGTAAAACAACCATTACTAGTGAATATTATTTAAAGAAACATACACACAAAGTTTACAGTCTTTGAAAAATGCTTGAAAGGCATACCAGAGATAAGGAAACATTATAATCTGCTAAATCTCAGTAAGAACTGGGAGTCTGTGGAACTTGAGTCATAACCTGCTCTTTCTCTCCATCTCATCCCCAACTGAGCTCCACCCTGGGTAGGTGTGGCCAAGAGGACTAGTCCATCTTCCCTAGCT
The DNA here is from genome assembly GCF_000325575.1 of Pteropus alecto. Taxonomy (NCBI): domain Eukaryota; kingdom Metazoa; phylum Chordata; class Mammalia; order Chiroptera; family Pteropodidae; genus Pteropus; species Pteropus alecto. The sequence goes on from NW_006442484.1 coordinate 9,740,782, forward strand.
CCCAGTAAAGGGATACAGTATCTCTCTAAGAGGGGAAGAAAACACACACACACACACACACACACACACACACACACACACACACACACACATTCTATCTCCCTGCTATGTGTCACAGAAGCTAAAATCCAGATGAGAGCAGGCCTGAGGTTGAAAATCCCTTCTACACTCAACTTGTGAGGTGAAGGCCTTACCCCAGGTGTTCACAGAACATTGCTGGAAAAGCATACTTTCCCCACAGAGATCTAGGGGAAATGTATCCCTCTTCATGGACTATAGTGACCATATCTATTCTCTCTACTTTCATACTTTATCAGTACACCAGGACTGAGGTACATAAAAACTTGTTGAAAAATAAAATAAAATAAATAAAACTCTCTTACATTTCCTGTTACATAAATCCTACCCATCAGTATTGGGTTTAATAGTTTCCCTCCAGGATGCGTGTCTTACCTAGAACCTCACAATGTGACCGTATTTGAAAATAGGGTCATTGCAGATGTAATTAGTTAAGATCGAGTCATATTGGAATAAGATAGTCCCTTATTCAACATGACTGGTATCCTTATAAGAAGAGAAGAGACTCAGAAACAGTTGCAGGTAGAGATAGAATTGGAGTTATGCTGTTAAAATCCAAAGAATTCCAAGGAATGCCAGTGACCGTGAGAAGCTAGGAGAGAGGCATGAGACAGATTCTTCTTCTCAGCCCCAAACTTACCTTGCCAACATCTTGATTTTCTCAAGACTTTTAGTCTGAACTGCAAGAGAATAAATATCTGTTGATTTTAGCTTCCCAGTTTGTGATACTCTGTTACAGCAGCCCTAGGAAGCTAAAACTCTATTTTTTCTAGATTCAGCTAAAGTGCTCTCCCATACTTAATCTTCCTTGGTTCCCACTAGACTGAGCACTCATGGAGGAAAAGCTGTGTTTTGTTCTTATTTGTATCCTCACTGTCTAGAAGAGCAGCATACAATAGGAGATTTAGTACTTGCTTTTAAAAAGATGACAATTTCTTCCCTCTGGAAGCAATCTTTTCTTTTATCTGAATTCTTAAATCACTTAATAAAGGAAGATAGAGAGAGGGGTCAAATCAAGTTAGCTTCAAAACAAAAAATAGTGACTCCAGTTAAAAAATTGAGGACAAAAATTGCAGTACATAATAGATAACCAATAACTATTGACTAAACTGATATAAATGTCCTAAGGGCATAAATTGTTAACACAGTTTTTTATGATTTTTAAAAACTATGGCAGGCTCCTCGGTATTTTTCCAGGAAGCACTTATGTTTTTCCAGGAATTCTTGAAACTGACAGTAAACTGGAGAGGATATGTTACTAAGAGAACATCGGCCTTCCCTCCAACTCAGGGATATGGGGTATTGCCAGGAAGGATGAGGCTGACATTTCTCTTGTGTTGCTCTCTCTTAAGAGAGACCCAGATTGGGTTTCTTATGATCATTGTAACATGTGGAACTGAAAACAATAAGAGCACTGGTGACAGGAATCCCTCTCTTTTAGTAGAAAATTGTGATGTAAAATACTAGATGAGAGCAGAAACCTTGACATTTTATTTGCATTTTCAGAAAACACCCTAGAGACTAAGAAAAAGAATAACCCCTCATTTTCACTGTTCAATTTATAACTAAATACAATTGTAGAAAATCTTATCTTTCCCTGGATTTTCTATTTCAGTTTGCAGCTCTCTGGCAAACTCATTATGACAATAAGTCCTAGAAAATGGCTGACATTCTCGTGAAAAATACAAACCTTAATGATACATTTTATAGTGTATGATTTGAGATGCTCATCCTTGAGTGTGCATAATGCTCTGAATCATCATTGTTTTGGCATCAAGATATGATTGATATTAGATGTTCTACCTAGTATTTTGTCACCTCTAGGATGTAACTTTTAAAATTGGATTCTTTTGAACATTTACCAACTGCACATTATTATCTCTGGAGGAATGAATATTTGGATAATTGGGAACTCTAAAATGTTGATGTAGGGATTTATGATTTGGATAAAATTGCCTTCTGCAACATGAATTTTTGAGAGACTGGAAAAATTCTTACATCCCCAAAACATTCAGAACTTATGAAGTGTATCAAGATATATTCAGATTTATACTGAGGCTTTATTGCATTTTTCATTTAACAGAGTTGTGCCTCCTTTGATCTTTGATCCCGAAAGACTCAACCCAGTACACTACCATATCAAACTGAAACATGTGTATTTTCATGCTCAATGAAATGCAACTTTTAAACACTGAACACTGTTTTAAAAATGTCTCATGTGAAGTTAAAAAGATTTTCATACAAGAGAACTTTAAATATTATTTCTACATTTTAAACAACTTTATTGCTTTATGTTTTTTACAGCGTTTATAATTTACTGTTTCTATTCTAACCTGTAATCATAGCTCAGGCTATATCACTACAGAAAATATGTGGGTTCAACTTTTAATTGTTATAGTCCATTCTTAATCAATAGATTTTATCAATAATTATGTCTTCATCAAACTTCTGGGATTCATTTACCCAGTATGTTTTTCATGATCCAGATTAAATTGCTGAGTTCAAAACAGATCTAGGTAAAAGCCAAAAAGTTAGAAATCCCATATGGAAGCAATTCTGCAATCATGATACCCTCTCACCCCTGCTTCCAATAAAGATGAATATTGATTGAGCTCATTTTATGTGTGTGGCATAACTCTAAATACCATACAGAATCCAAATAAGAAAGAGGCAGCAAGATATCAAGAAGTTTAAACTTCTGCCTTCAAGTTTAAAGAAATATCTTGCCTTATGAGGCAATGTGTGTTAAAGTTTCCCCTGAACAACTCAATACTTGCAAAAGTTACAGTTGGGGTGATCTGAACTCTGGTGTTGCCCAAGTGGCTCTTCTCCACTGACACAGTAAAGAATTACAGGTCAGCAAGATTTAGAAAAAGTAAGAGTTATTGAAAGCACGTTTTAGAAGACAGACCATGCTAAGGAGGCGGCAGCCCCATGGAATTTGGGAGGTGAGATGACAAAATGTAGAGTATG
>NW_006442484.1:9744015-9759439 GCF_000325575.1 Pteropus alecto
TATGTGCTGACCTAGAATTCAGTCTATCATAGAGTCATGAACTTCTGGGCATAGGCATAATATTATAATGATGATATAATGAGGCTGAAGTGAAAGAGGGTCAGAGTAATCCTTACTGTGCAAGCATCAGTGGCCAGATTAAACTAGCTATAGTTTTATGACCTTGTGGGTCCCAGGTCAGGCTGTGATCCAGGTTCATGGCTAGAGATAGGACTCTGGATTTAGAATGTTACATTAATGTAGTAGGGCACCTGTGCCTAACTTATGTAAGTATGATTCAGCTTATTGTATTATGCATGTATGGCAGAATCCCACTTTTGTTCTCTGACATATGAAAAGCCCATGTGGTCTCCTGGCATGGAAGTGTGTGCTCCCCGCAATAAAGTTGGTGCCTGCTGTTTCATTCTCATGTTAACACCTCGTGCATTCTTTCAACTGGATGTCTCACCACCGAAACTTTCCCTTCTTGATCAGCTCGGCCGTGACAGGCCCCCTGATTCCTTTGTTTCTCAGGATGCAGGGGTGATTTATAACTATAAAATGGGTATTTTAGGGAGATCTTTGGGCAGCCTCAGCACTGGGCCTTTGTTCCTTTGTTCTTCTGTTGCTTATGTCTGTCTAACTACCTAACAGAAGGAAATTAGAAATGAAAGTTTTTCTGTAGTTTGGAAAAGTCTAGTGTTAAATGAGTGCAGAGATGAACTTCATCTTGTCTATGATTTCAGTACAAAAAACATACACCTCTTGGAGGACCAAACATTCTGATCCTTAACTTCTGATTGTTTTACCATATTTCTCTGAAATAATTTATAAAATGTAAAAATTTTTATTCATGGCATTATGGAAAAAATTCAATACAGGTGTCCCCTGCTTTTTGAAAGTTTGCTTTACACACTTTGCTTTTATGAAAGACCTGCCTTAGCACCTGTTTTCTCTAACCAATAGAAATCTGAAGTAAATTTTCACTTTCAAGAAAAAAGGAAAAAAATGAAAATAGCATTCAACATTCATTTTGCAGGAGCCGTTATAGAGGCACTAACATCCTCAGCAGTGAGAGTAGCGTTGTCAAGCTCTTTCCCCAAAACTATGTTCAGCATCTCAACATCAAGCCATCTTAGCATTGAACTGTATCTGTGGTCCTCTATGTTTTATTTTCTATGTCTGTTACTGAGATGTGTCCTAAGGTAGTTATTTCTTTGCTTTATACATTTTCAAATTATGAAAGCTTTCATAGTAATGCTCTACACTTTGAAAGCAGAGGGAAACTGTAAATCTCTTGGTCCTAGAAAATCTTGTACAAATGCCTGTATACAATAATGTGAACTCAGGTAGATTTAGTTACCGGAAGCTCCAAAGGAAAGGAGCAGAGGCAATGAGGCATTGTTACAAAAGGGGTCCATTTGCCTCCCAGGGAGTCAAAGAAGAGATACCGGCAGGTTTGCAACAAAGAAAGTAAAGATTTATTAGAGAGTTGCAAGTCCCAGGGACTCAGGTGAGCTAATGCTCTCAACAATCTGCCCCTGCTGGGAGTCTCAGGAGGACAGATTATACAGGAAAAAAATCAGTTGTCATGGAAACTAAGGGAGTCAGGGGTAATTGATTATTGTGTTCAGTTCTGGAATCGGCCTCAAGCCATCCTGTCTGATCCCATGGCTGGTGGGGTGGTTGTTCTGTTTCCATAGGCCTGGGACTGAAACACATCTAAAGCTAAGATGTTATCCATAGTGCAACAAACTTTTTGTCTCTGTGACTATGGACCTGAGTCTCAATAAAACTTATGCCTTAAGGCTTAATGATTAAAGGAGTAGGCATACAGGGAGGGAGAATGGAAAAAGCACATAAGTTACAATGCCATTATATGAGCAAAATCAACTTGAATCCGTATTAAAGAAATGAAATGAAGTTTGTGTATGGTTAAAGTGAGGTTACAGATGAGCAATCACTTTCCATTTCCATTGGTGGTTTTCCCATTCTCTTAAAACAAAACAAAACAAGACAGAAAAACCCCACCTCATCACCCTGTGTCATAAGTTTTGATACTGAAGCCTATGCAGACATTACCTGTGTGAGCATTTTTCCCTAGCACCTGAAGGTGTAGGAGAGGCACCCTGAAGCTGCCATTTGTAGTGATGTAAAGGTTGAAAGCCTAGGCTCATCTTATCTGACTCACCTCACCTGCTTTACACCAGAGGAGCTTGGCTTTTATTTGATTTTATTTTTAATGTTGGACTTCAGTATAATACTGTTTCTAATAAAAGAGTTTTGAAAAAAAAAAAAAAGTTTGCCTATCAATCTATTCTAATTCATTTTAAAGATGAAAATTTATAAATTTTAAGGAATTTCACAAGGCTATCACTAAGGGTTTGAAAAGAAAATTAGGAAGAAATTAAATTTAATTTTCACAGTTGAAAAATCATTTTACATAGTCCCAGTCCTTGTTAGGTTTCTTTTTCTTTTTATTTTTCATGAATCCAGACCATAAAAAGAAGGATGAAAATAGTGTTCTCGCTTTGCAGCACAATGCTTACAAGTACAACTAGACATGTACACACAACACTCCAATAGGACCAGGGCAAGAAAATGCAATTAAAACTAGTAAATTGCTACAATTGGCTATTTAGATATTATATAAGCCAATGTTTTTAGGAAACAAATTTAAAAAATACTTTAAAAATAAATTTTGCCAAAGTACATATTAGTGAGTATTCTGATAAAATATGCAGCATGAGAAAAAATATAAAGTTGCCTTAGTACTTTGTGTCTAAAAACTTACAGAGTTCTGTTTACAATAATTGGAACTTTCAGGTTAGTGAGATGTGATTCTGTTACAGGCAATCAGGTGTCTGCGTTGTGTGAGTCGGGACTCGGTCCTTGGATCCTCCACGAAAGGTTTACATGGAGATCCAACACTCGAGGAAGAAAGAGTGGACAAAAGATAGCAAATAGAAGTAATTTTAATAAGTAAGTTAGGCTTAGTAAAATACACTTGGAAGAAAGACCAAGTGGGCATCTCAATAGAGGATTGAGAGCCCTGAGAAGTTGAGAGTCAGGGTTTATATGTGCCATAGAGTTTCATTGTTTTCCTTCTGTCTCTCCCATCTAGAATTACATGAATTTCCTGATCCTCTCTTACACCATTCTACTCCAAGCTTGGGCCTGCAGCAGTGTGTGCCTGTACATGGGAAGTCTTACACCTGCACCACGGGAATTTTGAGGGTAGGCGTATGCTAAGTTAACTCATTTTGCCCATACCAGTTGAGTGATCCCAAAGTAAGGTCATATAATGGTCATTTGCAGTTAACTAACAGGGGGCAGAGGGGAGAGATGGGGGGCTGTGGGAAAAGGGGGTGAGGAAGGCACCAGGCACTGAGAGGCCTCTTGCCTGCCTGTCTGGCTTCTGACTCTGGGGGACTGAGAGAGGCTGGACAAGCCTGCCAGATCCCTGATTATATATTTTCTTCTGCTGAGCTGGTCTCTGGGCCTTGTTAACCCTTCATTGTCCCTCTCCTTCCAGTTTATATCTACCTATCTACCAACCCTGTCAATTCCACTTTGCATTCTATCTTCCATTTCAGATGTACATGATTCTGATCAAGAATATATTTTCAGTTTGTTGATATTTGATATATATGTAGTCAAGTAGAGTATAAAAAGACAATGCTATTATACATAGAAAACGATAATAACATTAAGAAAAAAACCTGGATCAAAATATGCCTTTTGTTATTTTGCAAACGTTGGCATTTACTATGCCATGAATTTGCAAATGAACAAACAAACTCACTGGGAGGCACAGAGTAACTATAGCCTAACATAATAAAATGACTATGACCTTTGTAGTCAGACAGGCTGAATTTGAAATCTAAGCTCTGAAACATATCTTTCTGAAACTCCATTTTCTCCTATGTTTAATGGAGATAGCGACACCTGTAAAGATGAGGAAACAATTAAATAAAATAAGGAAATACACAAATCTAATAAAGTTCTTGTGAGAAGTTACTCTAAACAAATATTAGATCCAAGTACATGCTAATAGTAAGAAAAGACTAGAATCAATAGTAGTAATAATAGTAATGGGTGAAGTTATAAATTTCTAGACATAAAGGAGGCAGATGAAAACAACATCATACACTTTCTTCTCCCTCTCAGTATTCCATAAAAAGATAATTTAAAACATTTATAAAATGGTATAAAACATAACAAACAGAATGGGAAAAGAGTGAAAATAAATAGGAAATTTCAACAATTATAGGAAAATGGAAATGGACTGATGGAGCACTGCAAGATGTAGCCTTAATCTTGACCATAGGGCTATAGCCAGAGAGGATGCTTGACTTTTTGCAGAGCTTTAGACACACTTTTCATTTAGAAATCAAGCTACAATGTGGAAAAGAATGAGTGTTAGGTTTAAATTATGGGCCTAAAGAGCATGAGTAAATGGGAATAGTTCATTCCATATGAGCACGCAGAACATACCTGTAGTCTGGTATCTATTTTTAGACAAAATGTTCTTCCTTATAAATATGAATTTAATATCTGCGGAGAACAAGTATCCCCCTGAAGAGAGCTCTCTTTAACCCGTTATTAAAGGCTCTCCCAGCACAGCTTCCAGCTTCACCCAAAGCCTGCCTGTTCAACAGCCTATCCATGAAGAGTGAGCACCCTGGCCTTTCTCTATTGCTACACACACACACACACACACACACACACACACACACACACACATATATACACATAAATCTAAAATGAAGGATCTATAAACATTTGAAGAAATCTTATAAGATAAGAGGAGCTCATAATTAAATAGAATGAAAGAAAAGTGTTTAAGAAAATAGTTCTGGGGAAATGTACAAACTTTATATGTAGACAAGGACAGGATCTTATGAAACAGAAAAATCACAGAACTAGATATTAAAATTAGCACTGCCAAAATAAAACAGACAATAGATGAGACAGAAAGCTGAAGTAAAGTGTCCTGGAGGATAGAGCAAAAAAGATGATTCAAAAATTAAGGAAGAGATTAAAAATAAAGAATACTAGTTGAGGATATGTAGGTGTTCCAGAAAGATAAAATAGAAAAAAAAAAATGATGGAGAAAGCTAGTAGAGAAACAATAAAAAGTCACAGTTGGACAATGGATCTTTCCTTGAAGGGAAATTTGTAGTTAGATCCCTTTATGTCTGCCACAATCCATCCTTTTACCCTGTGGATTTACTTCTCTGTATGCATTTGGAGGACAGTACTTAATGGAGAGGAAATTTAGAAAAGAAAGGTAGTGGCTTAAATCACATCCCCCTTCCCCATCCCCATCTCACAACTGGCATTCATCCATCTTTCCTCCTCCATTCTTTCAAATCCCCATTCTCCTCAGCTATCACTTCTATTGATCTTAGTGGGTGGCTTACCTTATGGTATGTACCACCTTCAATCTTGATGAATCTGAATTCCTGGCAACCATATTCTTCTCAAGTTAATGTCCTGCACTTATTCATTTACAATTAATATTGGACAAGTGGGTATTGAGAGGCACTCAACTGGATAACCATACATATTCCTTACTTCTCCTATTGCACAATAGCTGCTCTACTCCCTCTTGCTGATCAGGTTCAATGGTCTGCTAGCAGACCACTGAATCTTGCTAAGCGAATCACTGAACTTGATCCCTCATCCCTGGAAATAGGAGTTCAAAGTGCCAGGTAGTAGTCATAGCTTTTAGTTCGGTGGAATGTTTATTGTGTCTATTGGCAAGAGTGTACTCCTTGTGAATCAGGATCTCTAACCATGCAGAACCAAGAATTGAGAAAATGAGAAGCAGAGTTTCCTAGTGTGTCATTGAAATTAGATATGATAGTAATTGGGGACACTTTTGCTTCTTAGACCTATATATTCTTTCTACCTGAAACATAATGTCATAGAGAGGCTTTTAATTCCTGGGCTCATAGAGTATTGCCTCCCAACTGATAATTCAATTTCACTTTCAACAGGCCATACGATGCTCCACCAGATAGCTGCTTCTGATTGGTGTATTTGAGATAACCAGTGGATCCCAAGCTCAAGAGCCCACCTCTGCTCCTCCTTTGCTGTGAAGTAAGATGAATCAGAAACAGCTACCTAATGACACATCATAATAATAAGTAATTTTATGTACTTAGTAGTGTCTCTCTGGTAGATGCTTTCTGCTTGGTACTAATAGTAAAACAAATATCTTCATACTTTGTGCCTATTTCCATCCTAATGTTCCTACCCTAGACCTCTCTGTTTCTGATCTGCTACTATTTCTATTTAAGACACCTGACCGGCCAACCAGACCATCTGCAACTTTTCATGAGTCTGCATGTATTCTAATCCTGTATAATTTTAATCAATTCTTCTTATACATAAAGTAGATGACCAAGTATAGCACATAAAGTTCTTTTTGGAAAGATTTTCCCTCATCCCTGCTAGTCATGGCTATTTCTGAATGACTACAACTCAAAAGCTAAGGTAGACTTAGAGGTGATAGTTGCTGGACACTGGTTTCCAATCACACTCTTCAGAGCTGGGCAATGAGCCTATCCTTGAAACTGCTAGGCTGCACATCTTTGTGTCTGTCACAAGTGGCTATTTATTTTTTAAATTAACTCAACATTCCTTCCGTATTTTTTTGGTAACGAGGTCTTCCTTTCCTTTAGTAAAGAGCACTTTCTTATCTTTTCCTAATTAGACTTTTAATCAAGTTGACCTACTTCTCTGATCCTTGCTACAGATTGAACATGATCAGCCTGGGCCAATCATACTCTCTCCAGAGAATTTGAAACTACATTTATGACAAATGAAGGAAAACATTAGCTCTTGGTTAATTCTCTCTCTCTCTCTCTTTCTTTCTTTCTTTCTTTTTTTTTCTATGATATTTCAGTGGTACAATGGTACCTGTCCTTCTGAAGGTCATAGTGTTCAACAGTTTTATAAACTACCCTAATATCTGGTTCACCGTTAGACCACATGTCCTGTAATTCTTTGTTGTTCCCCAATAAATCCCCTTTTTTTTCTGGAGAAGTATCTGTTGTCTATTTATTTAAGATCAACAATACTTTTATTCAATATAGCAAATTAACTTTCTTATCTTCACCTGAAATATGCTTCTATTCCTGTGAGACCGGTGAATGTCACCACCAATCTTTAGTTTAGTAGGCCAGAAACTGTAGCCTCATCCTTAATCCTTCCATTTATTTCATTCCCTGTAAATAATCTGTCACTGTTTTCTATAATTTACTATCAGATGGTTCTCATGTCTTTGCCTCCACTAGTTCAAGCTACAATTGTCTTTCTTCTGACCTGCTTTCCAAGGTCAATACTTACTTCTTCTAATCTGACTTCTATGGGGCTGTCACAGTGATCTTTCCACCACTTACCTTCTATTGCTCTCGGCCTAACACTAGCCATTCTCTTCTCTTTTCTTTATGGATAATGACAAAGCTCCCTAACAAGGTTGACTGTGACATAAAATAGAAAGCCTGAGAAAGTCCCACTGTTCCTGCCTCTCTCATCTCATTTTGCACCCCTGACAGGCTGTACCCCAGCCACATCAGCCTACTCATAGTCTCCAGTGCTCACCTATGGCTCATATGAGAGCTCAGTTTCTCATGCTGTAGCCTCTGCCTAGAAGGAAATTTGTGACTTTGCTTCCCCTTCTAGAAGAAGACTTTTCTGACCTTTTTGACAAGGTTAAATTGTTTTACTCTTTGCTCTAAATGTAATATAATTTACCTCTTAGTTTTTATGATGTATAATAATCATGCATTTTTTTCACTTAACTATATTATTATTTGATTAGTATATGTTTTCTCCAGTAGATTTCAAATTTCTCGAAGGCCAGATACATGTCTACTTGTGTAAAAAACTGCCTGAGGTAAAAGTGCTCAATAAATATCATTTGAAAGAGTGAATGAATATACTCCAGGGTGATACTTAAAGTACATTTATTTCTTTGATTATTAACAAAAACTAACCCTGTCTAACTCTCTCGCAACTTTATTATAAATTCTATTACAAACTTAGAAGAAAAGTGCTTAATGAAGTAACTGCAGTATTCAATTTTGAAAAAAACTATGATAAAATTGGCTGCAGCCTAGAGGAAGAGTATGCTATTCTTCTCTATGCTGTTCTTACGTGTGACAGAAAGATTACTCATTTTGCAATCAAAATAGAAGAGTCTTAGAAGTCCTGTTGTACCACACAGTAGTTTAGTAGTGTCAAAGAAAAACCAGAGCTGGACAGTAGTTATCATAGAGAACAGGAGATCTAAGTTTGGAACTGTGCTCAATTCAAAATACAGCATGGGTAATTTGGAATTTATAGTCAAGGAGCCAGTTAGGAGATAGTGGAGGGGAAAATACTAAAAGGAAAGATCATGGGTAACGAGGAATTTCTGTCTAAATTGGCTTAACAAGATTCTTGTTGAAGGCAGATCAGGTTGATCAAATACCACCTAGGAGTTGTGGAGGGATCAGATATTGAGGGTGGAAGGCTTCTTTCTAAATTAACTTAACATGATTTTTGGCCAAATTGGGTGATGTAACTCCAATAGAAACAGATGCTGATAGTTGAAGTTTAGAGGGCTTAAAGGAACCTGACTAAAGATTATAATTAAGAATACTATGTTGTTAGCAGCTCAGGAAAAAGAATAATCCTCCAAAGCCTCAGTTTATCATCTGTAAAGTGGTCATAATAACCCTATTAAACCCTCTCCATGAGTTATTTAGAAAATCACGTAATGTGTTTGTGACCAATGACCCCTTGGTTCTTTCATTTTGCTCTACTTTGGAATGGGAATTTGTATTCTATGTCTGTCTCTCTATTGTATTTCAGAAATAGATAACCTGTTTTCTAGTTATACAGGTCTGCAGACAGAGAATAATTTTGCCCAACAATAGACAAAACCCAGAGTCTCATCTATATCTGGTTTTTATCACTAAGATGATGACATTTGGGAGTTTTTGACTTGATATTTAGATAAAATTTTGGACAATGTTTACCTTATAATAGGTTGAGACTTTGAAGAATAATGAAAGTAGCTGAACGTATTTTGTATATGGAACAAATATAAATTTCTGAAGGCCAGAGGGCAAATCACAATTGGTTGAGTCGTTACCCCCAAAAGATATTTCTACCTGGAAGCTGTGAATATGACCTTATTTGGAAAAGGCATTTTTGTAGAGGTAATTGAATTATGAACCTCAAGATGAAATTATATTGTATTTAAATTGAGACCTACATTAAAAAAAAAAAAAGCCTTATAGAGTAGCAGAAATACAAAGACACAGAGAAGAAGGCCATGTGCAAATGAAAAGAGATACTGGTGTTATGTAACTACAGTCCTAGAAATGCCAAAGGTTGCCAATAGCCACCAGAAACTAGGAGAGATGCGTGAAACCAATCTTCCCTCAGAGCCTTTAAAAGAAACCAACCCTGCCAACACTTTGGTTTAAAATTTATAACCTCCAAAATCATGTGAGAATATATTCCTGTTGTTTTAAGCCACTCACTTTGTGGAAATTTGTAATTGTAGCTCAAGGAAACTAACATGTGGGAGTAAAAATGAGAGCTGGATAGATTCATTAGTAGAGCATCATTATATTACGAAGGCCAAAAGATTGTTCTGCATGTGTCTTCTCAGTGAAATTATCCAAAGCAAATGTTCAAGCGAGCTCAATCCGCCAGTGACACCTCTCATGTCTTGCCATTGGTCACAGAAATAGTTTTCTGTTCAGCTTATGTCTTGGATAAGCTGAAATTTTATATTCATCTCTTCTCTTTACACTAAACAATCAGCTTAGATTTCTTAACAGGACACTAAATTATTGGTAAGACAAAAACTATATTATTTCTGACATTGATATGATTAAATATTGATAAAAAACAGAAGAGGCAATAAAAAGACATAAAGATAAAAAAAGGCATAAAGCAGGTTTGAACAAAAGGGATGAAATAGGAAAGTTAAGACTTGATTAATAATAAATTAGAGAAAAAACCTTTTTTCCACTAAATTTATAGTGTAGATGAATTCAGAACAATACTGTACATGATTTCTATTCAGACAGAATCATATTCTAAATTCAAATGTGCTATCTTAATTCCAAATTACATATATGTTTTTCTCTATAACAACATTAACAGAGAAAAAGGAAAGAAAATACACAAAATGCATAAAATGTAAGTAAAAGGAAAACAAAACAGAAGTCATTTGTTGTGAATATTACTAACATAAACATATCCAGCAAAGGTAGTACATGTAAATTAAATTGAATGATGATTTCACTGCGTACTTGGTTTCCACATAAGAGACACACATGGGGTTTGAAAGAAAGCCGGTATTTCTAACTCAATATAGAGTGTAAATTGTTGTCTAACATAGGGTTTCTGATATGTCACCAACACTCTAATTTCCTGCTACTTTCAAAAGAATAATGAACACATTGAACACAACCAATATAGATTGAATGTTAACAGAACATCTCAATTACAAATCATATTTTCCCTTGTAAACTTCACTTTACTCTAAAGACAGCTTCAAAAGTTTTGAAGGAGAGAAGAGAAAAAGAAAAAAAAAGTATATTCATTATTTACTTAGAAGAACGCCATGTAATATATTTATAACTGGATCAGATATTGATAGTTTCATATATGCTTCAATCTATAAAGTTATTTTTTTGTCAAAAATCTTATAAAGGAATGCTGCTTTGTCAAACCCCAATTATAGCTTCTTTGTTAGAAAAAGAATTGTAGAAGATAGATGTCAGTCACTTTTATAAACGTGAATCTGCAAATCTAAGACTCAAAGGAATTTTCGGGTCATTGAAAATTAAATGGATTTTAAGAGTTATGTCAAGAGAAATTCAGTCTCAGAGATCTTTGCTAATCTAAAAGAACCTCAAACCAAAATGATGGTTCCAAACCAGTTCCTTATACTAATAAGCACCATGTTTGCTTATTGGTTGAGGCAGAGGACAGAGATGCAGAGATGTAAAATAAAGCAGTGTTTGACAATGCCAGGTAGTGATTCCTAATGAGCATCAATATTTACTTAAGCAATGAAATGTCAACATGATATTTGAGTATATGATATAAATAAAATGACTTTTTAAATTTTCCTGTAATAAAGAGAATTAAAGGAAAATAGATCATGATAATAGTATGTTACTTATAAATTTTAAATAAGGAAAAAAATAAGCATATACCTACTGCCTTCAATGGCAGCTTCTAGTAACACAATCTATTAATAAAATATTAAAATGTACAAATTAAAATGATATATATCATTTCTCCATACATCACTTTAGACAGAGCCAGATACAAGAAGACGATGTACTCTCTGTACTATAGAAAAGAGATAGTATGATATGTTAAAACATGGATAAATGATTTTTGCAAGTAGAATGTGTATGCAGAGTGTGTGTGTTCCTGTGTGTGTGCGTGTATGTGTATGAATGGGGAACAGCAAATATAATAAACCAGAAAAATTAATTACTATAATTGACTATTATGACCCTTTGTTAAAAAGTGGTATTAAATTACTTTTACTTTTAACATCAAATATGTTTTCTTTTTTTAATCATTAAGTAAATTGGGGAAGAGATATATAGACATGAGTGATGGGGCAAAGGATACTTCATAAAAAGCATTTAGACTTTCAAGTTTCCTGTTATGTGAATTGGCTTTGAAATGCCAGTCTGCTCTATGTGGTGGTTAATTTTTTGTGTCAACTTGATTGGGACATGTGATGTATAGATATTTGGTCAAACTTATTCTGTTTCTGTTAGGATGTTTGGGATGAGTTTAACATTTAAACTGATAGCCTAAGTAAAGCAGGTTGCCTTCCCTAATGTGAGTGGGCCTCTTTCAATCAGTTGAAGGCCTGATAGAACAAAAAGGCTGACTCTCACCTGAATAATAGAAAATTCTTCCTGCCTGACCGCCTTTGAGCTGGGGCATTGGTTTGTTCCTATCTTCAAACAAACTGAAACTTCAGCTCTTTATGAGTCTTGAGCTTTCCTGCCTTTGTACTGAAACCATACCTTTAATTCTCTTGATTCACAGATCTACAGATTTGAATTAGAATGTCACCATAGGCTCTTCCGGGGCTCCACCTTACCAACAACAAGACTTGGGAATTGTTAGCCTCCATAATCACATGAACCAATTCGTTATAATAAATCTCTTGTTTCTATCTACATATCTATGTATCATATATCTCACATAAATATATCTCATAGATATCCTATTAGATCTGGTCTCCTGGAGAAACTTGACTGACAACACTCTACATTTAATTCTGGTAATTGTTTGAGTTTTTCTTTAAGGTCCACCATGCTGGTTGAGTAACTTTCTATAAGATTTTAATTTTATTATTCTACTTGTTATTCCACTCTGTCCAGAATGTTTCTTTTGGTCATTTTCTTAAAAGTATCTATTTAGTAATTACTTCAATCAGATATTTTATCCTGACTAGGCCTAGTTTAGAATGCATTTTCTTTCACTGAATGTTTATATGATTAATATTTTATATCATACATTTGATTTTGCAACCATTAAATTAGCTCCTGGGCAAGTTGCAGCCCCTGGGAGAAATCTGGCCTGCCACTTATTTTGTAAATAAATTTGTGGGGGGGGTGGTGGCGGGGGCCACAGGCATGCTTATTTATGTATATGGCTGCTTTTGTCCTACAACAATAGCACTGAGCAGGTACATTAAAGACTGTGTGGCACACAAAACCCAAAATACTATCTAGCCCTTTATAGTAAAAGTTCACTGACCTCTAATTAAATCAATCTTTAGTTGGTTCATTTATGTTTCTTCAGATATAATGTATACTTATTAAAAGAAATGACCTTATCTTCTATGTATTTTGTGCCTCCATTTTCCTCTAATGGAGTTCATGGCATGGCAGATGCTTAAAAATGGATAGTTACCTGATTTCTTGAACTGGAGATGAAAAAAAAGCAAATAGAGAAGAGTTGAGATATTGAAGAAGAGAAATGTAATATGCTTTTGTTTGTTTGTTTGTTTGATTTGTTTTGCTTTTGGTTTTTTTTTTTTTTAGTGCTAAGAAGCTGCTCATTGCATTATAGTGGGGTTTTTCTTCTTTAAAAGAATTTTTCTTATAAAATGATGATATTTTTTAGTGCAGAAACTATATATATATATATATTAATTTTTTTAAAATTTATAATGCTAGCAAGTTTAGTGTCTTGCTCAGAGTAGGTTTCTAATACATGTGTTTAATGAATGAATGAAAATGAGTAACAAAGCAAATGGCCAAAAGCCAGAAACACCCTGACTATGATACTGTTGGAGCATAAAATGTGAAGGAGGGGATTGTGAGAAATAAGGTCAGAAAAGTAAGCAAACATGATATTATAAGAGGCCTATTGAGATAAATTAAAGTGTCTTGCTCAGAGTAGGTTTCTAATACATGTGTTTAATGAATGAATGAAAATGAGTAACAAAGCAAATGGCCAAAAGCCAGAAACACCCTGACTATGATACTGTTGGAGCATAAAATGTGAAGGAGGGAACTGTAAGAAATAAGGTCAGAAAAGTAAGCAAACATGATATTATAAGAGGCCTATTGAGATAAATTAAGGACTTTTATCATCAAGGTGATGGAGTGACCACTGGAGAACAATGGGGAGTACTATCAGTTAACTTGTATTTAACCTTGAAAGGCTAATATTAGAATATTAGAATAAATGTTATTGAATAAGAAATGGAAATTAGAGGAATATTATGACTCTTGAATAAATAAAAATATACTACGCATTCCATAAAAACAAATATATTAAACATATTAAAGTATATTTTAAATTCATTTATAAATTTATTTATTAAACTAAATAAATAACTTTCCAATATTAGTAAAACATAAAGAAGAGGCAGAAGCACTTTTCTAGAAGTTTTGAAAGTGGTTATGTCATCCAAAACTACATCTCTCTGTAACCTCTACCCAGAAATCATATTTTATTTATGTAAGTTACAGCTTTCTGAAAGTATGTCCCCATACGAAGCTTTATTAACTGCCACTTTGTATAGCAGATCAAAATATAAATCTCCTAATTAATAGAGCATATTGAATCAATTTTGTTTTATGTTTGAAATTTCCCAAAGTTCAGTCTAATCTCTTAATGGCAGTGTAACATACAAGCAAAATATGGCATGATTGAGAATTGAAGTAGAGATGTTGCTTAACTTAGCAAAATTTTTAGAATGGAGTTTTTCCAATTTCTGCATATTTTACTCATGAAAATATACTTTTTACACAAAAATCACGTTCATATTGAGATAAGAATAATACAGTGGAAAGATAAAAATCTTTTGAATTAGAAAGTTGTGTGCAATTTTCAGCACCATCAGAATCAACCTATGTGATTTTTGGTAAATCATTACTTTTCTGTACCTCAAGTTATCTCACCTGTATGATGATGATCTCATACTTCTGCAACTATATTGTGTAAATTACAGATAAGGTATATAAAACCAGTGTAACTAAACAATAAAATTTCATATAGATTATTTGAAAGAATAGTTTTAAATCTATTTAGCTAAATTCAATTCCATATCAGGATATAGTTTCACTAGCAATAAAAAAATACACATCTATATAATACATAGATAAATAGATTTTTATAAAAGTTACCCCATGTATGTTTCAATAGAAAAAAATCTCAATGCAGTCAAAAAATGTTTGCTTCCTTAGTTTCAAAAATTCCAAGTTAACTAATTTTATGTAGAGTTATATTATGCAAAAGAGAGAGAATGTTGAAAATGATGTTTCAAATACTACTTATTTCCTACTTATTCTTTGTAGTCTTAAAGGAAAGAAAAAAACAGTTTATCTGTAAGCAGTCATATTCTATTGAATTTTTTTTCTTAATTGTCCCACCACACACACATACAGAAAAACTACTCTGACACTTGCTCTGTAAAATTTAGCCTTTGAAATATGTTACTAAAACCTGTTAGAATTAATTGGTTTTATTTCTAACTGTTTGAGCCTTTCTTTATATTGAAGATTTAAGCTCCTATTTTCATGTGGACTACTGAGAGAAATTTGTGACATATTTTTAAAATAAAAATAAATGAATAAACTTAATCTCATTAGAAAAGTTCAAATATCCACATAAAAATGAAAATACTCAGAATATTTACTCACTCTCGCTACCTTTAAAAGTCACTCTAATTATTGTCATTTTGTTTGTGGCCAATTAGCTTAATAACTTTAATCACTGGCCTAATAATGAAATCGAATTACCCATTCATTCTTTATATAGACCTGCTAAACTTAGTTCAATACTGCATCAGTCCACATCACTATCCCCAACCAATTGCTTTCCAAAGAAATGTCAGATAATATTTTTTCTCAATGAAGTAAAATAATAATAATAATAA
>NW_006442484.1:9759466-9760573 GCF_000325575.1 Pteropus alecto
TGAGAAAAAGTCATTATAGTGATTTGCTTTCTATAAAGGAAAAGTTGTTAAACCTATATCTATTTGCATGTACACATTCTATTAATAATATAAACATAAGTCAAAATGATGATTTCATTTTTTCTCAAATTCCATTAGAAAAAGATGTTTCTTTTTGCAAGGTAAAGTTGCCATTGTACTATTAAAATGTTGATACATAATATTAGTACATTTAAATTTGTGATTGAGGAAGTGGATAATTTTATTTTGTAGAGAAGAGAGGTAATAAAGAAATAAGTAATGGTAAACTATACTAATATAAACAAAAATAATTAAATATCTCTTTAAAATAACTTGGTCTTAGTTGATTTTCTTTTTAATTGCAACTAAAATTTCTTATCTGTAAACACTGGGTAGCTTTGGGGACATATATGTGAGTATACATCAAAAGAGAAGATGACATTTTGTAAAAGGACATTCCACTTTCTCAGTTCCTATTACACTGTGCTGATTTCAGGGCACCAGCATGCTGTGCAATGTATGCACATGTAATTATCTTTATTTGACTCCTTTTAAGGGCTCCATGTTATTCAATTAACTGTCTCTAAGGTCAAGATTTGCTATTCCAATCTGGTTATAATTTCTCTATTAGGTTGCTCTATATACCATCTCGAAGTGTCTGCTCAGTGGTTAGAACTGTTTTAGATAGGCCACTTTGGCAGATGAACATTAGAATAAATTTAAGAAGGACAAGTCAGAAGCCAGAAAGACCAACTAGAGCAGGACCATCAAATAGAAATATAGTAGAACAACACAGGTCATTTTACGTTTTTTCTAGTAACCACATTAAAAAAGTGAAATGTAAGAAGTAAAATCAATTTTAAAAATGCATTTTGTCTAACACAATATATTTAAAATATTGTAATTTCAACACAAAATTATTATAAAATTCTTAATGAAATCATCTGCATTCTTTTTAAAATACCATCTTCAACTCCAGTTTGTAGTTTACGCTTTCAGCTAGTAACTATGTACATTAGCCAGATTTAAAGTGCTCAGTAGTCACATGTGGCTACTGGCTATTTTTGTTGAATGGTCAGAACTAAAAGTTTGCTGTAATATCCCTAG
>NW_006442484.1:9760587-9762253 GCF_000325575.1 Pteropus alecto
TAGCCCAAGCGATAGGCTATAGCCAGAATGAAGAAAAAGTGATGTAGGTAAAATGGCAGGTCTTCATGACTTAAGGGAGGTCACAGATGAGTGGGAAGGAAGAATCAACACACTTTCTTCTTTGTTGATTTACAGTAAATATTATGGACATGGAAAAAGAAAATAAGTTGCAAAATATTACATGGTTCTTGAGACAAGATATAGTAGATATTCTACAAGTAGCCACCTCAAGTGGATTGGAAAAATTACTTGCATAAATAGAAGACATATAGAAAATATAATTGTTACACTAGTAGTTTGGAAAATGATTTACTAATCATTAATCACAGAATAAATATATATCTATATAAGCTTTATCGAAAGATCATTTTCATTCACGTAAATTACTACTTTCAGAAATTGTATCCCTTTGGAGAACTTTGTAATGGCCATCCTGTTTCAAGATTGCAGACAAATATAAATTGTTTAAGTAGTAGTATGTATTGATCTAGTTTTATATAGCAAATTTCATTAAGAAAAAGGCCTCATAATAACTTCAATGAAACAAAACCACAAAAAAATTCCAAATAATTAAGTTTAAAATAGAGAGGTTTTTTTCATTTAGTAATTTTTACCTAATAGTTTTTTTTCATTATACATATTTCCTTTTTATGTAAACATATTTATGAAATAATGACAGGAAATAAGTGTTGGGACAACATAATACAATAGAAAGGGAATCGGAATTAGTTGGGTTTAATTTTCAGCATCAACACAGGCTGTCTGGTTGGCTTTCGCTTTGGGGCTATTATTAAACCTTTCTGTGCCTCAATTTTTCCATCTGCAATATATTTTGCAGAGACCTTGTATAAGTTAGAGAAAATACATACAACATATTTACATATGTAATAGTTAACAAATATAAATACCTAATATATAATAGGCTCTCAAATATTGTAATACCTATCACATGGATTTCCGATTTCTGATTCAGTGCAACTTTTTATATGAGAAAACATATAAAATTAACATTAAAATAAAAACTTGATAAATATTATCATAATTTTAGTTTTTTCATCCTTCAAGTGAAATTAAAATTAAAAAACATATCAGTATTACAATTTTCATTAGTACTACAAAAATGCACATTTTTGTATTACATGGGAGTGTCAATTTTTATATATCAGCACTAAATAATTTCAAGGGAAGGAAAAATATTTCAAGGCAATTAGATAAAAATCTATGTCTTTTCTTCTAAAAGAATCAAAGTTTTTTACCAATATTATTGTCAAAGCCATTATGAAAAAGTGAGAGAAAATCGAAGGTGCTCTTTTAAGTCCTACTCATCTCCTCTTTCTTTTTTTGGTCATTAAAATAAAATAAAATAAAAATAAAATAAAATAAAATAGAGGATACTGAGGAAACATGGCAGAGTGAGAGACATCCCTAGATCTCTCCCCTCGAAACAAAAATAAGCTGAACATCTAAAACTCAAAAAAACAAAAACAAAAAAAACACATGCCTATACTGCACACCAGCACGTCTGAGCATGAGGTCTGCACATAAGAGCTACCAGAGGTCAGAACCCTGGTCAGAACCCAGAGGTCGAGCAGTAGACTGGGAGAAATGAAAAAGCTGCATCTCACAGCCAATGGAGCTTCCTGGAGGGGGACGGGGAGGGGAGGAG
>NW_006442484.1:9763275-9764899 GCF_000325575.1 Pteropus alecto
TATATAGGCATTATTATGGCTTTATATAAAGCAGGGATCCAAGAAGCTTAGACACCATATACTAGAAACCAAAGAAAAACACCTTCTTTGCAGGCTAAAGAGAGACCTTTATATAATAAATCTTCTTTCTGGAAAAACAACAGAATACATTTCCATTAATGTCCAGGTGGAGAAATAGTCCATTAAACACCATGGACAACCAAGGTGACAAGGCATCTCAGAAAGAAAGAGAAAAATATCTAGACAATAAGCTTACAGACATAGAAATATGTGACTTAAATGACAGAGAATTCAGAAATATGTGACTTAAATGACAGAGAATTCGGAATGGTACTTCTGAAAAAACTCGATGAGACCCAAAACAACTCAAATAAACAATTTCAGGAATTGAAAAAACAACTAGATGAGTAGAGCAAGGAGATTGAAATCCTTAAAAAGAACCAAATGGAACTTCTGGAGATAAAACAAACACACTACAAAAGTTGAAAAATGAAATAACAAGATTGGGATTAGAGTCGACCACATGGAGGAAAAGATCGGTGATATTGAAGAAAGAAATCTACAAATAAATTAGAAGGAAGAAGAGAGAAACTGAAGAATAAAAAACAATAAAAGAGAAATATAAGAACTAGCTGAAACCATCAGGAGATGAAACATAAGAATAATGAGAATTCTCGAGGAGGAGGAGAAGGAGCAGGGACTAGAAAGCATTTTCAGACAAATAATGGCTGAGAATTTCACAAATTTAGGGAATGAGCTGAAGCTTAGAATTCAAGAAGTCAAAAGAACACCCAATTATCTTGTCAAAAAGGCCTTCTCATGACACAATGTATTAAAATTATCAAAAATCAATGACAAAGACAGAATTCTCAGGGCATCCAGGGAGAAAAATCAGTAACGTATAAAAGAAAACCCATTAAATCATCCTCAGACTTCTCAGCACAGACCTTACAAGCCAGAAGAGAATGAAATCAAATATTTAAACTATTAAGTGAAAGGCACTATCAACCTAGAATAATGTATCCAACTAAATTCTCCTATAGATATGGAGAAGTTAAGACCTTTCCAAACTGAAAGGGGTCAGCTCGCCTAAAACAAAATGACAGAAAGAATCGTAATTAGGAGTAAAGTGACTATCAGGCAAATAGAAGCAGAGGAGTGCAATCTTACTAAGAACAGAGCACTATAAGCTTAAATAATAAGAAGAGAATTGCTATAGCAAAGTAGTAATGAATATTCAGCATACATAAGGACAAATTGAGATAACAATGACTGAAAAGGGGAAGATTCAAAGATCCAAATTTGCAAAGGGGAGTGGTGATAAGGCATGCACAGAAGAAAAGGGACATACATACACACACACACACACACACACACACACACACACACACACATATATATACACACACACACACACATACATTTATATATAACTATCATTTATATATATAAACATATATTTATATAAACATATATATATATAAACAAACATATATATAAACATACATATATATAAACATACATATATATACACATACATATATATACACACACATACATATATATACATACATATACACACACACACACACACACACACACACATACACACACACATATATCT
>NW_006442484.1:9767507-9784494 GCF_000325575.1 Pteropus alecto
GACTGCAAAGTGGTACAGCCACCATGGAAAATAGTATGGAGGTGCCTCAAAAAACTAAGAATTGATCTACCATATGATCCAGCAATCCCTCTACTGGGTATTTACCCCAAATACTTAAAAATACATATCAGAAAAGATATTTACACACCGATGTTCATAGCAGCATTATTCACAGTGGCCAGGACATGGAAACAACCGAAGTGTCCAGCAATAGATGATTGGCTAAAGAAGCAGTGGTACATGTATACAATGGAATATTACTCAGCCATAAGAAGAGATGAAATACTGTCATTTGTGACAAGATGGATGGACATCGAGATAAACATGCTAAGCGAAATGTCAGACAGAAAAAGTGGAAAATCACATGATATCACTTATATGAGGGATAAAAACCTAAAAGCAACCAATGCACAGGAGAAACAAACAGAGACTCATGGACAGGGACTATAGACTAGTGGTTACGAGAGGATAGGGGCTGAGGAAGGAGGAGGATGGTAGACAGGGTAATAGAGGTCAAATATATGGAGGTAGGGGGAAGATGAAGTGAGTAAAGGGATCAAATATATGGTAGCTGAAGGAAACTGGATATTGGGTGGTAAACACACAATAGAATATACAGATGTCAAATTGTAATGGACACTTGAAAATTATATAATTGTTTAACTACTGTTACTCCAATAAACTCAATTAAAAAATAAACTTTCTTTATACTTCATCTCCATAATCTGAATATTTATTTTCTTGCATGCCTTCCCCTGAAACACCTACACAAATCTTTTTATATTGAACTTTGAATCTATTACTACTTTTCTGTTCGGCCCAAGTTGAAGTATTTTTAAAAAACATGTAATTAAGTTACTAAAATCCAGTAGATCAGCATTTATTAAATGATTTTGGATAAAATAAATAAAAATTCCAATTCCTTACAATTAAAAATTATAATTAAAATGAATTACTAGAAAAATTAAATGAAAAATAAAAATTTATAGTATACAAGCTCAGAGTGTTTTCATCT
Organism: Pteropus alecto; assembly: GCF_000325575.1. Taxonomy (NCBI): domain Eukaryota; kingdom Metazoa; phylum Chordata; class Mammalia; order Chiroptera; family Pteropodidae; genus Pteropus; species Pteropus alecto. The sequence goes on from NW_006442484.1 coordinate 9,768,523, forward strand.
CTCAGAGTCAACAGACATGTTACATTTTAATATAATCAGAACAAACATATTTTAATCAGCAGCTAGTCTCAATTTATTTTGTAAAATTAAGATTAAGTTATCTTTTGACTAAAAAAAATAGATTTTGATTATAAACTTTCTGTGCATGGATACCATCTTCATGGAAATAAAATTCACAATGTTCTATCAAATTTTAAAGGTGTTTGGTAATAACTTTTTACAGATATGCATTACCATAATTAACCTAATCGATTGATAATTATTCTTCTATTGTGGAATATCATAACAATTTTTAAACCTCTGTTTTTGCAGTTTTCTAAACTTCGTTTTGTTTTTTTTTTTACCTCACGTACTTACGAAAAACATCCATCTTTGCATGGAAATGCTAAAATCATCAAAAATAATAAATATAAGCAAATAATTGATTGGCTGTTGTGTGGCTGTTCAAAGTATATGTTTATGTCAGGACAAAACTGATCTCCTACCTTGCAATAACACTTTCAAAAAAGTGTTTGCCTATAATTAAACATCATTAACAGAAATTTTCTCCTGACTAGCTACTGTACCTCAGTATTCAATATTTGTTATGGTGTTTTGATATCATTGCATAATAAACAAAATAATCTCAATTACAATATACATTCTTTAGGTGTCACAGTTTTTACTAAATCACTAACATTCTCTAGTGTATCTGAGGTTTTGTTTTTTGTTCGATGCTCTTGGTTTTTGTAGTAATATTTCCTCAATGAAGAAAGCAGTACATTGATTTACATTTAACATAAACTTCTTTATCTGCATGTGGTAGTCAACTTCCAAGATGGACCCCAAGAAACCACATCTCCTGGTGTCACTTTTGTGTAATTCCTTCCTTACTATGCCAAGGTTGACCTATATTTCTGATAGCATGTGGCAGATACAAAAATACGTAACTTTCAAATTAAAAAACTGCTGCTTCTGTCTACAGAGTACTCTTTCTCATTCTCCCTTGGATCACTCACCCTGGGAAAAGCAATTTTATAAACAGTACTATGAAGAGGTCACCAGAGTAAGGGAGAGAATTGAGGCCTATCAACAATCATGTAAGCTGTTGGAAGCTAATTTTTCAGCCCCATTTGAGTCTTCGGATGGTTGCAGCTCTGGTCAACAGCTTGACTAGTACCTCATGAACTGTCCTGGCCAAAACTACCTACTGTTGCACATTCCCGACCCATGGAAACAGTAAGAAAATAAACATTTAATTTGTTTAAGCTGTTAAATTTTGGGTGATTTGTTACACAGCAATAGATAACTGATACATTGGGTAACTAAACCATGATGCTTTCCTATCTTTGCACTTGGATCATCAGAAATGAAGTTCAAAACAATGTAATGCTACAATGTCATGGCCTTCAGAGCTAGTTGTTTTTGTTAGCAATGAAGCTAAAGAAAGTAATTTTTCCTTCTAATCATCACCACACCCAAAGAAGTATTGTTTTAATGACATCTGAGCATTGTAAGATGAAATAAAATATATTTTGACGGCTTTATGCATTCTAAGATTTGGTATTCCATATCATTAACCATTTCCTAAATATATCAGACAATATTATAATAGTTAACTGATACTTGACCTACCTTTTTTTTGCCACAGATATACCCAACGTTTACAGGCACATATCTTTGATACAGTCTTTCATTAATACCTCAGCAATTTTATATGGTCCTTTAGTCTTCAACCTGATGTGCTATTTTATAAGAAGCCCTTGAACAATCAATGTTAATATTTAAATTATTGAACATAAGTTTCTTTTGTTTTTATTTAATATTATTTCTTTCAAAATTTCTTTATGTGCGAATGTGTTTCTTTCAATTTACATGTAAATGCTACTTAAATTGTAGATTTAAGCCTCATTAGCTAGTACATCCCTCACAACACACTGTTATTCTCGCACCCTATTATGCATAATGTCTACAAAGCTAAACTCAATATTTGAAGGATGATACTTTTGAGTAAAATTCATGTAAATTATTTTGGTTTTCATTTGTTTAGAATCACTTTCATAATTGTAATGTTAGGCTTACTACTACAGCTATATACAAAAGAATCAATACTAATTATTGACAAAAAGTAACATGAACTCATTTTACCATAGAAAAATTAGTGAGAATAAATAAATAATACAAATTATATTTTCCTAATTTAGTTAATATTATAAAACTATAAATTTTAAAGACGATAAAAAATGTTTATCAAAACAAGTTATACAGATATCTAAACCCTTAAGCTTTCTCATATTTTTCATACTTTAAGGTTTCATTGAACAGATTTGCCTTAAAACATCACATGAGAAGTATTATTTTATATCAGGTACTATTTATGGTGCAAGATGGTCAACACTCAAATGGACCTGTTCCCTGTTAAATAAGACAACTCTCTAATCATGTGCTTTGAGTGTCACAGCAATGTTAAATTATTATAAAATTTTGTAAAAAGTTTTCAATTTTTGTATCATTTTGTCATGACCCTAACAAACAATTCATTAACTAGCACTAATCCACAGACGACACTTGACATCCTATATATTTTATTGTTCTTCTGAATTTGACTTAATTTGTATGAAATATTAAAAACCTCAGGTGACATTTGGTGTGGAGCAATAAACATAACTCATATTTATAACATATTTTTAAATTTAGATACATTCAAATGTTTCTGTTAGACTAAAAGGATGTGTAAAACAGTCATTTGTCTGTTTTCCCTTTCTGAAATTACTCTGGCTTATGCTGCTTATTTTAATCAGTTGGATTACACTACCAAGGATGAGATCACTTATTTATTTTTTAATAAACCTGATAAACTTTAGTTAAACAAAGCATTGGTCTATCAAATGACAAAAATAAAATAATTAGTAATGAGACTGATATTCTTTATTCAACAAAAAATAATCTATGGATTGGGGCAATACAAGGCCTCACAAGCAGTGGAGCACTCTTCTTGCAGGATTTTGGGCGAGAGTGAGTTTTATAGAGCATCGAAAGCAACAATCCAGAGACAGGGCAAAATTGGCTTGGGTTGCATATCTTACCTTATTTAGGAAAATCAAGGAACCAGGAAGTACAGAGTCCAGAATTGGTTAGTGTTGAGGGATTTGCTGACTAAATATATTGCATTTCTGGACAAACAGAGTATTTACAGGACTATGAAAATTCAGTTTGTTGAATTGACACCCCCAGCAGGAGTGGCTCCATCTTGGGCCTAGAAATTTATTTTAACACATTTTTATCATTAACTCCAACAAATTTTGTCCAACTGTACCTCAAAAAAGTAGAATCATTGCTCTCTACCAGTAAAATACATTAAAACATGAAAATCAATGTTTTATTTAGAATGAATTCATAACAATATTCTGTAAACAAGATTGCATATGGGTAGCTAAAATTTGTAATGCACCTTAAGGCAATAGTTTCTTTCTGGCTTTGAAAATAGGCTCTAATTCAAAGTTAACCATTCTTTAGCTATGTGGCCTTGAAAAAAAATTATTTGTTCTAAACCTAAGCATCTACATAAGATGAGTAGACATAATAATACATGAGATTCTTTTGTGGATTTGAATAATCCACATAAAACACTTTAACTTGTTTTAAAATATAATAGAACTTCCATAAATGGAAATAATTGTGGAAAAAAACCATAGCGATCATAAACTCTAGAAATTGCAAGATCAACTATTTTCTGTCTTCCATACACTGTTAAAAAAATGAAGTTTAAATTTCTGGCCTTTTTTATGAAAAAAATTAAAGATTTGGCAATATCCTGGGCCATGTTATAACTATTGCATGGTGACAATTAGTTGTAACTGCTCCTTTTAGGTGAAACATGTGTCCCTCCAAACCCAATTTGGCACATTTCATCCATCTTAATGACCAACTTGACCACAATATTAATTTAAAAGTTATTTTCAAGTTGACATATATATATATATATATACACACACACACACACACACATACACACACACACACACACACACACATATCCTTGTGCAACATAACATAGTACATTGAAAAGGATTTACTTAACCTTAGTTCTTAGCTATTATACAATTCCAGATTTTAAATTATTTCTTGCAGTCCCACAAAGATATTTTACTGTATCTGGCTTCCATTATCATGATTGAGTAGTTAGCGATCGTTCTTTCTACATTACCTGTCGTTTTCCCTCCTCTGGCTACCTTGGCATTATAGTTTCACTTGGATATATCTAAACATTTCTTGTTATTTATCCTTCTTGGAATTAATTACAATTCCTGAATATTACTGTGTTTCATCAATTAGAAAATTCTTCAATATCTTTTTCAAATATATTCTCTCACCACTTCTCACTATTATATGTTTTTAGGATTCCAATTAGATATATTTTGGGTTTTATTATACTCTCAATGTGTACAAACCTACTTTAATAGCTTCTTTTCGTTTCTATATATTATATTCTGGATCATTTATACATATGTATTTACCAGTAAACTAAATATCTCTTTTAATGTGCTCTTAATTTGCTTTGTAACTTATTGGTTGTTTTTCAAATATACCGACATATTTTTAAAAATCAAGTTCATATTTTTTATTCAAAATATTACTTTCTTAAATACATATTTACAGCATCTTCAGTTCTAATTCTGCATTTTGTTCTTTCTCTTGTTTGCTCTTTCTGCTGACTCTCTCATATGCTATTTATTTCAATTGATTTGCAATTTCTGTTTGTAAATTCCTATTCAGCTGATCTTATTCAGTGGAAATCCCAAAGTATCTAGGTTGAGTTTGAGTTTCCTTAGAGAATATTCATGTTTGCTTCTTTAAGCCCTTCTAAAGTAGTTCTTCTCAGCTGTTAATGCATGTGGTAGACAGAATAAAAGCTTCCCAAAGATGTTCATGTCTTAATTTCCAGAACCTACGTATATGTTACCTTGTATGCTATAAGAGTTAAGTGGATTTAAGTTAATGACATTGTATTAGGCAAGTGGGCCCAGTGTAATCACATAGGTTCTTATAAGAGAGAGAAAGGAGGGTCGTAGTATGGGAAAGAGGTAAGATTATGGAAACAGAGTGGAGTGAGAGGGAGAGGTTTGAAATGTTACACTGCTGTCTTTGAAGATGGAGGTGGGGCTACATGCCTAGATATGCAAGCAGCCTCTTGCACATCTGAAAATACAAGGTGACAGAATCTCCCCTTGAGCTTCCAGAAGGAACATGGTCTCCAACACCTTGATATTAGGACTTTTGATCTCCAGTAAGATAATAAATTTGTTCATTTTCCACTAAGTTTGTGATTACAACAGTTTGTTTTGTTCCACTAAATTTATTATAGCAGCAATAGGAAACTAAGAAAATGTCCATGCAAATCACCTCGAGATCTTATTAAAAATAGAATCTGATAGTAAGCCTAGGAAGAAGTAAAGGTTTCTGTATTTCTAACAAGGTCTCAAGGGGTACAGATACTGCTGTTGTGTGTGAGGATCATACTTTCGGTATCAGATATTTTGCATAAAATTAGCTTGAGAGCACATTAAATAAAATTCTATACTTGAATTTTTCAAAACTACGCAGGTCTTTGAAATTCAAAATTCAAACACCATATGAAAGTAATTTTTTTTAGTGCAAACTTTATTGTTGATGAGGTCTTTAACTTTGTGAATAGGTCTAAACCTAAGCATCTACAAAAGGTCTCATTTGACTTTTCTCCTGGTGTAAACTCAATGTCTTGTCTCTGTCTCCCAAAGAGGCCTTAAAACCCAAGGCACTAAATTATGATATAAGCAAATACATGTAGGAAAACCTTTATCTCATTTATTATTTAATTTGCTGGTTTCAGCTCCTCTGTAATTTTTGGTCTTTCTTGCTATCTCATTTATGCATTTATGAGGATATTTGTTGCATTCTATACAGGGTTTCTAGTTATTTTTAATGGAAGGAGGTTTTTTCCAGAATGTTCAATATATTATAGTTCTAGAAGTAGCAGTCTTCACCTATATTTGCAAATTTAAAGATATTATACTCATTTTTTCAATGAATGTCTTCTCAATGATTTCTATTTGCTTTTAGATGATTCTTGCCACTATGAGCAATTAATTGCTGATTAAAAGGTTTATGTCTTACATAATAGTTAATAGTGGTTTTGAGGAGTAAAAATCAATATCAAAGAGAACAGGTGATTAATATAGTTAATGTGTATAGGAATTGCTTTTGGATGTTTGGACTAAAAAAGAGAAGTTAGTGAGAAAATAGGAAAATATATACATTTTTTGTTAATTTTTAATCACTAATTTAAATTTCTATAGATTTAATGAGCTATGGACTTTATATATATTAATTAGTTCAGTTAATCTTCACAAAAACTTTATAGAATAAGAATTATTCTGATTTTAGACATGAGAAAACTGAGACTCAATAGGATAAAAACAACTTTTAGAGAGCCTTCCTAGAAATGCAAGTTATACATTTCAGAATAACACTAATATTTATTACGTATTTGGTTGTGCCAAGATCAGAAGAAAACAATTTCCCACAGTTTGAAAAGCGAAAAAGTCAGTAGTATAATCCAAGTTGTGAAACTGAATAAATAGCACCTTATTTAAAATGGAATTAGGAGTCCAGAAGGAGGGGCTCTCATGCACTACCACTTGATGTCAATATACACTCCAACAGAATGAAACATCAGTTACAGACCCACACATTAAGAGACATACCTTGCATTCCCAATAAGAAGTGTCTCTACTTCACTATCTTAGCAGGAGAAAAAAAAATTTCTCCTTTCTCAGCCATAAGCCTAGCCAATGGAATCATCACAACTCAGTCAATGAGAAGCCATCCTGAACTCTTTCCTTCAATGGACTTTCATTCAAAGCATTCTTTTTTCCAACTTCCTCCTTTTCTCTATAAAGTAGTGTTCCATTCCTTTGTTTGCCAAACTTGCCTATAGTTTTTGCTATACTATGCTTATCTAAAATTGCAATTCTCTGTTAACTCTGGGAAAAACAGTTTTCACTGGTAAAAATAACTGACTTTTATTTTAAGGTCAACAAGATCTTTCTCATACTAAGACTATGCTCTTTCTACTATTCCATGTTTGGTCTAAAGCTCTCCAAAGTAGAGATTTGCAATTGACTTTAGGTGCTGTGTGGAATTCCACTTAAATGTTACTTATGCAATGAGATAGTCTCTTTCATATACTGTCAGTTAAAAAGCCAATGGGGAAAATATTTCTAAAAACAATTTTGGTAAGATAGGATTACAGTATTTATGTTCATGAGTAAATAAGCACATTTTGGATACATACACACACACATAAAAACACAAACACATATCTATACACTCCACTGCTGATTGTTACTATTAAATATGTATGGATCACAAATTCCTAATCTAAGCTTCTCAACATATACTACATCTAATTCCTCCAAAAAGACTTACATTTGCACCCACTTAATCAGTCTCAGTAGGTTATTCCACTTCATTGAGATTTGTCATCAAGCATTAAATTCTTTGATTTATTCTGCCCTATATTACATACTTTATATATCCAAAAACATCTTCCAGTCACAAAAGATCAAGTACTACCTTCATTTTGAAGTCAATTTTACTACGTGTTCTCAATCCCCCATCTCCCAGAGATTGAGTTCTATTAATTATTACTATATCTCTTTTAACTTCTCTCTCTGACTACTTTTCCTCTGTTAATCACCCTAAAAACCAAAATATTTTTCATCTTTTATGCCATGTGTTCTGCAAGATACTGTTTTACCTTTTACTCTATTCTCTTAAACTGTACATACACACACACTCACGTATACATACACAAACTACCCTCTTTATCTCACCTGACATTTACTTCTCAACTTGTGATGGATTATTTCCCATTTTCACAAAAGAACTGAAATTTTTCTTAATAAAATTGAATTGCCAAATTTAATGAAGATTTTTCTGACCGTATGTTAATATAATCTTTTGCCTTATTTGGCATCACTAATCACTCCATACTTGAGTTATGTCTACTTTTCTTTCAAAACTACCTCTAAGTTTCTTTTTTCCCCCTTGGGAATTATTACATATTAGTCTTCCATGGATTTCTGTCCTTGAACTTCTGCTTTTATCATTCATCATACTTTTAGTAGTTTAGGTGATAGCTTCCACTCTCAAAATTTCAACTTGCTCTTGAATGCTCATGACTCACAAATTCATATCTCCTACCTGTCTGCTTTCCACCAAGCTTAGTTATGCTTCCTCATTGCCTGATGGCCAATTGCCTCTGAATGCTCTACAAGTACTTCACATTGTCCAGATTCAAACAAAATTGATTTTCTTCCCCTACTTGCCTTTACTTTATGTATCAATCATGAGTGCCAGTATTGATTAGTCCACATCTTAGAATCACCCTTGACTACTCTTCTTCACTCTCACAATTAACTCAACAATATTCTTTTTCCGTTTAAATCCAATCAAGAGACAGAAACCACAAAGTAATTTGAAATGAAAAAATGGTGTAAAGAATTATCAGCTATACCAGGGGTAAAAAAGGTAAAATTAACTCTAAAAATACCCTAGGGGTAAAGGAGAGTATCCAAAGAAAAACAAATTAGGAAGCAGTTTCTTTCCAATATTGGGTTTGAGACCTTGTTGGAACAAGTATGGTGGCAGCTCACCAGTAGGTTGACAAATTCTCTAGGTTGAACTGGGCCAAAGCTTATTTATAGTTTCCAAACAAACAAAGGATATCTATCCAGGGTACAGGTGGGTAAAAATTGTGTCTGGGATTTTCAAGCAGAAAACAATCTCTAAGGTACCAGTGACCAAGTCTGGTTGGAAGGTCCACAATGAGGTACAGGGCTTTAGGAGCTGCTAAATGACTGGGTTGTGTGAGGCCTGAGGTACATGGTATCTGTGTTAGGTGTTTCTTGACATATCTCAGGTTGACCCAGGCACATAGATAGATGCGTGGAGGGAGTCAAGGCTTCAGGAGCCTGCTCACTGAATGGGTAGTATGAAGCCTAGAGAGCACAGTGTCCCCAATGGGAAATCCATGGTGAGGTGGTGACCAGGTCAGAACTAGGGCTGCAAACTTACCTATGGACTGCGTATTCTGAGTTTGCAGCCATATGGCAGGAGGAAGAAAAAGCCAAGAGAAGCGAACAAGGAAGAAAAATACCCTCCTTTTTTGGTTTTGTTCCTATATTTTCTACTGGCAATGCTTAAAATAACATCAGCTATAAAAAGAAATTGTTTATAGGATCCAACTTTATTATTATAGAGTAGGTAGCAAAGGATGCATTTTGAGCTGTGAGGCAATATTCATAACTGCAAAAAACTGTCAAATAAATATTAAGTATCTTTTGAATTTGTATTAATACCTTTTCCTTTATTATTTTCATTCTTTAAGCTTTTATGACCACTCAGATTTAAAATTTATTCTCTAATGATTCAACTAAATGACCTATCTGAACAGGGATTCTAAGCTACTCTTCATAAACATCTTCAAAAATATTTGTTATTTGTAAATTAACTCCAAACTGATTTATTCAGAAAATAAGCTCCTTTCTCTATTTTCTGGCCAGATCTCTAAACATTTGTTAGCTGTATTTGTCACTTAGTGCATAATAAAAAATAAATAAAATTTCAGTGACATATAACAATAAGGATTATTTTCCCTCAAGTGTTCATGATTTGACTGATGATGTTTGATCTATGCTGAGCATAGTTATGGGGCTTTCAGCAGCTGTTTAGGGACAATTCTATTTCAAAAGTATCTTTTTCCAACAGCAAGGTGCTAAGATCAAATTATGCTCATGATAAGGGTGGAGATGCAAGAGAGAATATCAGATTGTCTGAATCCATTGTCCAGTTCCTGTGTCCATCTTCTGATATCCTTGTTCTAAGCTGTTCATAAGATAAATCTAAAATCAAACAGATGGGAAGTGTAAGTCTTCCATGAATGTGACAATGGAGAGGAAGAGAAAATATTTTTGAAAAACATAATCTATATACTACCTCTTGCAATACTTCTACCATCATCAATCTGCTAAAACAATATTCTGATTAGTAAAATATAAGATGCATTACCATGCCATACTAAGGGAATTCCAAAGAAAGCAAAAACACGCGCGACTTTGGTTAATGTGTATAAACTTGTTATAGCTAAATGTATGATTTGTTAGGGTTTTTGAAGTGGTAGAAATAACTTACAGAGCTTTGAATGATTCCAGGTTATCTATCGATCTTAGTTTAAGAGCTTCTGTTGTAAAAAATATTAAGCAAATATATTCTTTCATGGTATCTTGTCTTTTGGGAAAAAAATATTTATCTTTTAAGACTCTAGTGTTATTTTGCGTGCTTGTCATGTTCATCACAGCTGCGTTCACCCTTTTTATTTTTTTACCATGTGTCTCCATCTGAAGCTTCTGAGTAATGCTCAGAATCACGTGTTTACTGTGCAGTCCTTTGTCATTCTCTCCTCTTCATTTGTCCTGTTAGTAGTGTGTCTATGTGTCTCACATTCCAACTCATACTTTCTTGAATGCTTATATATTCCTATTTTAAGAGAATCAGGGACTTAACACAAAATATTCATACTAAGTGTGCTACCTTCTTGTTAATTACTGCTTGCTAATAGCTACTGAAAATAATTGACCTTACATAAGAAACCTAGAAGAACAGACTCTTAAAAAATTAAACAGGAATTGAAAAGTTGTACTAAATATTAATTGGCCATTTTGCACAAATATAATTTAGCCAGATAAAATAAAGAGCAAATGGAAATAAAGATTTTAAAAAAAAACTTGAAGAAAACAAAATAAAGAACACAGTATTCTTATATTAAGCATAGTATCCTGACAAAAGGGTTTAGAAACATGCTTTCTGAACTAGGAGTGAAAAGATAAAAGATGAACACCTTGTACTAGACAGGTGTCCACCTGCCAAGAATCCTCTTTGATGACAGAAATCTATATCGTTTTGTTTTTCAGCCAGCTACAATCTGTCCCAAGGAGTTCTCACTCCATGTTCTCATTCATCTGTTCTCTGAAAGAAAAATTATTCATTTTATTTTGGTCTTGCTCCAAGAAAACTGAATAGTGTTAAATGGAGGCTCCTGAAAAATGGTAGGGAGACTAATTCAAATTGTAGATCCTAGGGCCAGAACAGACATTAGATAAATAGGAACAAAGAGAAAGATTTATAATCATTGTCAGTCAATTGTATTTTTTAGTGCCTACTGTGTAAAGAGCAATGAGAAGGGGTATAAGGTTATCCTTAAACTTAAAAAGTTATCCTACCTTAATATGTTTAGACTTTTAAAATATATATAACAGAGGAGTTTACTGGGTCTTATTAATTTTATAAAATTTACCCTTTTTCTGGTATACTCAGGGACAAAAATACTAGGAAGATTTCAGAATAAGTTACCTGCCTCCCCCACCCTTCAGCTGATACTCCGAGACATTGTTTATTTATACTAGTCCAGAGTTTTGGAAGGCAAAAGCCTGATATAATCATTCTAATACACTTTATTCTCAAGTATATTCTGCCTAAAATAATGACTGAGTCTGCTACAATCACAAATATAAACAAATAGAACAACTTGTCAAAATATATAAAGTGACTTTATATAACAACCAACCTGTTTCCATCACTCATCATCGAATTATAAATTACAGGAGTATTGGAAATATAAATTTCATGTTCATCTGATCTATGATGCAATTACAGGAGAACATAGTTCTATTTAGATGTAAATGTTATATAAAACTATTTGGTCATCATTTATTTTTAAAAGGTTTCTTTGCAGTAGTTATTTTCATTTACTAAATTAAATATCACATTACCAGATGTTGAGTAATTTTATAGTATGTCCAAAATATAAGTTTTATTTATCTAAAATCATATACCTTTTGGCACAATTTGAATTTTATAATAAAAAATTGTTATGATGAATATTGAGTACCTGAGTACCAAAGAGATGAAAAACCAGAATCTGAAATATTTAGTCCATTGAGTAAAAGAAATTTGTCTTTTCTAGAACAGTGGAAAGGCATATATTATAAGCCAAAGTATCCTTGCAAATGCTAATCTTTGTTCTAGGCAGCAGGATATAATATCTTTTAATAAAATATATAGAATAGTATTTATCACCACCAACCCCATTTAAATTTGGTAATTTTATTCACAATTTTTATCTTTAAGTTTTTATCTCTATCAATTTGTTTCATTGATATAAACTATCTTTAAACTGTGTGTTTCTGGATATGAAACCATTATCTGGGATAGAAAAGATTCTAGGAAAATTTCTTAGGACTTTTTAATACCCTTAAGGAATGAGTAAGAATACTCTCTTTTCCTTTTCCTGTGATAAATACACACTGTTAATTAACTCAGATGCAGCAAAGAATATTTCTAACATTATCTCTAACCTCATATGCCAGGCATCACCTTTCTTTTGACTTTTATATTCTTTACATAAGACATTTAAAATTGCTAAGTTTATTTGCTGAAAGTATAAATGGCATTGGAACTGAAATTCAGTCATGTTTGCCCAAGAAACCATCTATGTCCAAGACAAAGAGGATTTTTGGCCTCAGAGCTGTATATTTGAGTCAGAAAGTCTCTGAAGAATCTCTAAACAATATTTGTAAATTATGAATAAATTATATGTCATGTTTTGTGATTAACAAAGTGAAAATTGAGTTAAATTACTAAATTAAAAACAGCTTTATTTTTATCATGCACTTTATCAATTAATAGAATCTACAGTCTATGACGAGAGAGTCAACAAAATTTGCATTGAAAATCAATTTTCTAATCCAGATCGTTGGAATCTCCTATTCTGTATATTCTTGATCCTCATTCCTTACAAAGAAAAATGGTTAGTTCAAGTCTATCTAGAGAAACTGCCTAGTCATGTTCATTTGTAAAACAAATTTTTATTGAGAAAATCATGTGCCAGGCACCTGATCCAGATCCTGGGAACTCAGCAGTAAACAAAAACATGAACACAGCAACACATCTTCAGCCATATTCAAATTAGAGCAGACAAAAAAAAATAAATTTAATGGCACATTAAAAAGTATAGTAGATATGAAGTAAAGGAATGTGTAGTCTCTATGTGTGTGTTGCAGGTTAAATAGGGATATTAAGTAATTCCTCACTGTGCAAATGCCATATAAGGAGACTTAAAGGATGGAAGGGAATCAATCCATGGACATATATAGGGGTAAAACATTCTAGATATAGAGAATCAAGTGCAAAGACCCTCAAAAAGCTTTTGAGGAGCTGCAAGGGAGCTGAGTGGCTGGAAGTAAAGTGTGCAGCTGAGAAAACAGAAACGTGTAAAGTGATGAAGCTAACAGGATTCATGTAGGGCTTGTAGGCTGATGGTAGAATGATGGTTTTTACTTAGAGATGGTGACTCACTGGAGGTCTTTCAAGGGAAAGTTAAGATGACATGACCTATTCTATCACTTGAATAGTTCTAAAAAGGCAATTAGGTACCGCTGGAATACTACCTTTATATGTATGGAATAGAGTTGTGTTAATGCCATCTTTTTAGGCTCTTCAGGAAACCTATTAAAATAGGGTGAAGAGTCATGTTGACTAAGAGTAAGGAAGATTAATTTATCTGACTAAGCTCACCACACACCCTAGCAGTGAGCAAACAAGGAGGGCATATAAACAACTATTATGGTGGCACTAGAGAGAATTCTCTATTAGCCTAGCACAAAAGTAGAACAGAAGTGCCACAATAAATGCGTTGCTTTTAATATATATGCTCATAAAAATCAATAGGCTCTCACACATATTAACACAGCATGCAAGTGGTAGCTTAGCTTTGAAAGAATGTGTGGAGAAGTGAAGCAAGACAAAAAGAAATGATTGCAAGTGGACCAAGAAAGTTTTGCCCAAATCTGCAGAGCCTGCACATATTCCATGTGCAAGAGGACATCAGAAAAACCAAGAGGACTTCTCTGAGCTGTTTCTAGCCTTTACAAATTTTCTTTTCGGAGGTGATAACACGTGATGTTTACCAACAGAAAGACCATATCAGAAAACATTTCACTGGTAAGATGATACTCAACTTTGACAATACATTTGAAAACATTTTACATTTACAACTCAGACAATTTGCCTTTGTGGGGTTCTGGGTATGAGTTTGCTCTTCCTATAAGTCTCAATTCACCACACTCTCATGGAGGGACTTAGAAAACCCACCAGCAAACTTTTTCTGTTTGTCAACATTGCCCTGGCTAGTTCTTCTGCTAATGCAGGTGTATCATACAGCCACGATGAAAACTGGCTTCTGTATGAATAGAAGCAGTCCTATTCTAATTTGCAAGTAGTACATGTAAGCTACAGTTATAATTTACTATTCGGCACCATAAAATGCATCTCTGACCTACTCACGTTAAACTTTTCCCTGCTCTATAGTTAGGATGGGGACTTCTCAGGAAATGGGCAGAGGAAAAGATAGACTGAAGTGTTTGCATGAGAGAATTAAATTTGAATCTCACTTATGACCTTCATGACATTGAATGAAGAACATAAATTATTTGAGTTTTATTTTGTCTTTAAAATAAGTGCAATAATTTTTATTTTTTGTGGTTGCTGGGTGGTTAAATTAAAGAACATAAACACATTATAGTGCTCTGTAAAGTAATATGCACTCGTATGGCATAATTTGCAATGATGATAATAATAATAACTATAAATACTAATTGTTTTTTAATCATACAGTAGTTTACCTATGTTCCTCTTGATATAGCAAACTAAAATTCCTTTGGAAATTTCAACAAGATAGTAAATTGTACTTTCTTTTTCATTTTCCTATTTTTCTTAACCAATGCCAGCTCCAACTACATTGGCAATCATCATCCTTCATGTTTTACAAGTTAGGCATATGGGCCTGTTTTGTAAAGAAGAAGGTGAAATTAAAATCTACCACTTTGCTTTAAAACTTGCAAAGACTTAACAGAATGGCATAACATTCACTTCTTTTTTTATAAGAGAAAAATCACACTGAACAAAATTGCATTACTCTCTTTGCATATTGCCCACAGAATGGTCTGTCAGACACATTAATCACTCTGAGAAAAGCATATTTCAGAGAGCTCTCTTAGAGTAGACTGAATTTCATTTTTTTTAGAGTAAATGAGAGAGCAGTTTTTCTCCTGCTTAAGCTGAAGCATTTGCATCTCAATTGACATTATCCTTTTGAGTTTCGGTTTTCTCACAAAAATAAAAATGGCTCCTTAAGTGGATTCTCTTGTTTTTAAATTTACTTACCAGTTAAGAGGATACTCTGGCAAAGTGATTATTTGATTATTTAGATTGCTATAAAGAAAATTCTACGTTATAAAATCACACAGTATTGAATCACAAAGAAGAGACATTACACAATCATCTTCTCTGATAATAAAAGCACTGATAGGTGGTTTCGAAGGAACAAGAACAGTAAACCATTAGATTGCACTCCTTCGTCCTCTTCTGAATCCATTTTTAAAAAAATAAGAAAATTGTTGGAAACAAGCCAACTTCAAAACTTGTCTGCAAAGCTGACCTTTAGAAATCTCCTGGCCCTATCTCCTAAAACTCCAAGCTGTGAAAACTGAAAAACATCTTAGATGATACTAATCCCAGGGCCCTCATTTCACAGATGGAGAAACCGAACTGCAAGAAGTAGAACAATTTGCCCAATATATAGGGAAAATAATGGCTGAATAGTGGCCCCAACCACGTACTTGATTTCTAGTTTACGCTGTTTCAATGTGTTTCCTGTTATTGCTAACATCTAACTGAGAATATAAGTTTCTTCAAGATCTACAGTCAGCAAAGGGTAATTGACCCACAAAATGAAAGAAAGAAAGAAAAAAGAGAAAGAAAGAAAAAGAGCGAGAGCGAGAGCGAGAGAGAAAGAAAGAAAAAGAAAGAAAGAAAGAAAGAAAGAAAGAAAGAAAG
>NW_006442484.1:9784882-9827060 GCF_000325575.1 Pteropus alecto
AGGAAGGAAGGAAGGAAGGAAGGAAGGAAGGAAGGAAGGAAGGAAGGAAGGAAGGAAGTTAATAAAGTTGTTTCTTTTGGTTACCTCATCTTATCCAGGTGCATTATGATCAGCTCTTCTCCTTCACTAAACCACTGATTCCTAAAACTGACTGATTAGAGTTACCGCTTGTGAAACTAATTAAAATTACAGATCCCAGAGCTCTGCCTACACCTAATGAAAAAGAATCACCTGAGGAAAGACCTGGTTGTATTTAATTCTAAAAAAGTGATTCTGATGTATAGTAAAGTTGGAGATCTATAACATTAGATACAGTTCCTAGAAAGCAGGGATAATTTCTTCATCTTACAACCCAATGCCCAGCATGAAGTAGCCCTCAGTAAGTATTTTACACATTAATAAGTAAATGAATATTGTCAAATCAGGTAATAGCAAGGAGCCACAGGAAAGATTTAGACTCAGGAAATTTTAAAAAATGCAATTTAAAAATCAAAAATTAAAATGAAAAAAATATTAGAGAATAGAAAATATTTATAAAATGAAAAAGTAAACTATATAACTGGAAGGAATGTTAAAGTTCCCTTAGTTTATACCCACATTTTAGATATGAAGAAAATAAGACCTAAGGAGATTAAGCAACTCTCCAATGGCCTCTAATAGGTAGTTAGAGAATTGTGCCTAGAAATTAGGTGTCCTGATTTCTAGCTCTTGAGAGAAGATTAAAATTGAAATGATCTAGGGTCGACCAGCAGCTGTCAAGGTTGATCTCAGGATCAGGGGCACCAGCATAATCTGGAACCTTGTTAGAAATGCACATTTTTAGGCACTACAAAGGACCTACTGAATCAGAAATTCTGTGGATGGGACCCAGTGATCTGTTTAAACATGCCTCCAGGTGATTCTGAAGCATTCTTAAATTTCGAGATCACTGATCTAGGCAAACAAATTTATCCTTACTCATCTATATTAGAAAGTCATTTTTTATATATTCATGTAAATTTGTTGTAATATAAGGCTATTTTCTAATTTTATTTTAGGAACAACCCAAGGTAATATATGATAGCTTTGAGAGGAGATGAGTAGAAATTAACTTGAGACTAAATACCCAATGTATTGCCTCATTTGAAATTTATTCTTTCTTTTGGAAGCTCTCTTTATGTGTTTCTATGACATTCCCATAAACTCCACCATTTTTCTCTCATTGTTTCATACATATATCATCAACCTCAAACTTGCATAGTTAGCTATTACTTAAGTTTCACTAGTTTTTCAGTATAATCTTAACCAATCTTATTTCTGAATGATCAAGTTCTTAATTCTCAATGATCAAGTTCTAGCATAGTAATAAATTATCATGGGCTATGGAAGTATGAAATATTGTTTTGGATTCTAGCCATAACACTTACGAGCTGTGTGATGTCCAAAACTTTTAACCTTTAAATATCTTAATATTAACAGATGTTAAAAACTATTTGACATGTAGTAAAATTGAATATATTTTACCTGGTTCTACTTGAGGAAATCCAGAATTTTCACCATTCAAAACAGGCTATCTTGTTATTATTATTATTTCTCTTGTCAAAGAAAGCCTACTCCACTCCTCCACTATACAAATATATTTTCTCCTGTGCTGTATCAATCATACATCCCTTAGTCATCAATCATATCTATCAATAATATCCATTAGTCCTCCGATTCTAATGCAATTACATTGTTGCTATTGTTACCATTGGATTTAATCCTAATTCCACATTTATGGATAATTATTGACCCATATTATTTTAATTTTCCAGTGATTCCTAGAACAAAGATCTCCTTAAGTCTAATTTGAAAGCTGAAAGCTATACTTCTCAATTGGTTAATGAGTTTAACACCAGTTAAATATATAGGTTAAAAGTATAGTATCTAAGGTATAGTTTCTAAAATAGAGTTGTATAGATGTGGTTTTTATAGTTATGAATTATATAATTTTTAGTCTGTTCAGGATAATCTAATAATAATAATATCGAGTTTGTGCCAGGAATGTAAGATTAGATCAACAGTCAAAATTAGTCATTGCAACCTATCATATTAACAAGCTAAAGACAAATATTGTGATAATCTCAAAAGATGTAGAAAAAGCCTTTTACAAAATTCAACATTTATTCATGCCAAAAACTTCCAAAATTTAAAGAAAAAAGAATTTCCTCACCTAAATATAAGGTATTTACAAACAAAAAAAGCTATAGTTAACATAATATTTAAAGATAAAAGACTGAATAATTTTCCCCTATGATGAATATCAAGCTAGAGTTATTTTCTTTCACCGCATCTATGCATCATTGTACAAAAGGATCTAGATAGGACAATCATGCAGGAAAAATAAATAAAAGTTATCAAGATTGGAAAAGAAGTCACATTAGCATTATTTTTATTTGCAAACAACATAATCATCTACTTAGAAAATCTTGAGAATCTACAAAAATTACAGGAACTAATAAATTATTTTAGTGAGGTCACAGGATACAAAGTCAAGATGCACAAATCAAGTGTATTTCTATACATTAGTAATAAAAACTAGAAGTTATAATTTGAAAAGATTCATTTATTATTTCACCAAAATCATGAAGTACTTGGGTATAAATTCTAAAACACCTGTGCAAAATCTATAAAGTGAAGCTACTAAATACTAATGAAAAAAGTTTTAAAAATATCTGCATAACTGATGAGATATACATTATGCTCACAGTTTAGAAGAGTCAATATTGTTAGATTAAAAATTACTCCAAATTGAGCTATAAATTCAATGTAATTTCAATAATAACTTAGCAAGATTTTTGTGTAATCAACAAGCCTGTTTTAAAACTTAAATGGGGTAACAAAGAAATTAGAGTAGCTAAAGTTTATAAAAAGAAATAAATAAATGTGGAAGACCTAAATTGTTTGAAGACACATACCTGTATGTGTAGCTTTATAACAAAATTGCAAAGAGATCAATGTAACAGAATAGTCTAGAAATAGTCCAAAACATATCTGGCTAAAAAATATTATCAATAAAGTCGAAGGAAAAAATCGTATTTCAACAAATAATGTTCTAGGCAACAAAGCAACAAAGCATACTTCACACCATATATAAAATTTAACTCTAAATGTACCATAGATCTACATGTAAAAACTAAAATTATAACACTTCAAGGACTAAGCATAGTAGAAAATTGTTATCTTGGAATAAGTAAAGACATCTTAAGTATATCAGAAAACATATGATCCACAGAAAGAAAAAAATTCATCAAAATTAAGAACTACTACATTTCAAGTGTAACTGCTACAGAGTGAAAAGAAAAGCCATGGACTAGAAAAACATATTTTAAAATAATTTATTTAATATAAAACTTGTATCCAAAATGAATAATCAATTCTCAAAACTGAATAATAAAAAAATCATGAAGGAAAATGTTTGCTCCTTTTCCTGAGGGTTTATTTTTTTCACTCTGTTTCATTTTTAGTAGTTTCAGTTGTTATATATCTTCAAGTTCACTAATCTTTGCTTCTACATTGACTAATCTGAATATCAATTCCATCCAGTGCTTTGTCATCTGAGATACTGAAGTTTTTCAATTTCAAACGTTTTCTATTAACCTTTATTTATAATTTTCATGTATTTTTAATCTTCATTATTCTACTTCTTGAACATATAAAATACAATTATAAAAATAAAACTATTTTAATGCATTTGTCTAGTAATTCAATACTACTACTGCTACTTCTACTACTAATATGCTGTTAGATTTTGCTCTTAATTATGGATTTGATTTCCCTGCTGTTTTGCATGCTAGACTTTGGGAATTATACTTTGTTGGAATACACGCACACACACACACACACACACATAGTTCCTTTAACTATACTTGTGTGTTTTTCAAGAATGTGGGTTAATTATTTGGAAACAGATTAATTCTTTCAAGGCTTCTTACTTTTGGTGAGTAGAAGCCTTTTTTCTAGGGCTAATTTTACCCCCAATTGAATATAATTTCAAGTAATCTATTTTATACTCCATGAACTATGAGGTTTACCTCTTTGGTCACTGGAAATAGACTAGTCCTTGGCCGGTGTGAGCTTTAAAAATTATTCTTTCTACAAAAATTAATTCAAAATGAACTGAAGATATAAATATAAGAGCTAAAAATTGTAAAACTCTTAGAAGAAAACATAGAGGTTAATCTTCATGATCTTAGATTTGGCAGTGGATTTTTAGATATGACACCAAAAGCCTGAGTTACAACAACAAAAAATTAGATAAATTGCACTTTAAAATTTAAAACTTCTGTATATTAAATGATATATTAATGGAGTGAAAAGACAACATACAGAGCAAAAGGAAATATTTGCTATATATAAATAAAATAAAAGTCTAGAAGCCAGTTATATGAAGAACTCTTACAACTCAAAAACAAAGAAGATAACTAAATTAAAAACAGGCAAGTTTTGAAGAAACGTTTTTATTTAAGGTATACAAATAGGTAACAAGAACAGAAAAAGATGCTCAACGTTATTAGTCATTAAGAAAATACAAATCAAAATCTCAAAACTTCACATACACTATGATGATAATTTTTTTAAAAATAGCGAGTGCTAGTGAGAATATGGAGAATTGAAACCCTAGTACATTGCCGATAGCAATATTAGAGTTTATTTACTGTAGAAAATAGTTTGCCAGACCCTCAAAAAATAAAACATAAAAATAAAAAGTGTATTGCTGGGGCTGGAGGTGAGGGAGGACAGAGGCAACTGGTTAATGGGTACAGAATTTCTTTTGGGGGTGATATAAATAGTTCGGAACTCGATAGATGTGGTGATTATGCAATATTGTGAATGTACTAAATGGCACTGAATTTTTCCCTCTAAAATAGTTAATTGTATGTTATGTGACTTTCACCTTAATAATAATAATAATAATAATAATAATAATAATAATAATCCTCTCTAAAGTTTTTAGAGAGGACCAAAGTTTTCTTCCCAACTTTGGTAATTTTTTTACATGATAAGTACTCAGTTGAAGAATCGGAGGTGAATCTCTGCAGATCTCTCTTCCATTATATTCTTGTGAATTCTACCTTCCTTGTCCTTCTGAACTCTTAACTTTGTTACTTTAAATCAGGGATATCTCTGGCCTCCAACTGGTTTCCTAGTACTTAAGCTTCAGCTTGAAAACTCTCTAGATAATAAGCTGAAACAATCTTGGGGTCATCTCATTTTTCTCTTTTGTGTCAGGTATCATTGCCCACATTGCCCAGTGTTCAATGTACAAAAAACATTGTTTTATGGATATGGTCTAGTTTTTAGATGTTTGAGGATGGTAAATCCAGTGTCTGTTATCTACAACGACCATAAATGGAACTCAACATTTACCTTTTACTGAGTGTTTCTCAACCTAGGTTTTACATATTTATTCTCAAGTGATTATTTGATAAATACATTTACATGCACTTATACACACACAGATATATTTATCTCTTTTGAAGATATAAGTGTACTACTTAATGTGAGAAACATTAATCTAAGTCTTCCTGAAGTTAGAAAAGCACACATGCATATGCTCACTATGACACTTCAAATTGTATATTATTCACTGCCACAACAGAAATTTCAGCACCTCAACGCCCTTATTGCAGTGAGCACCATCATGGAGCTCTTCCTAAAGTTCAAAGGATGTTCTCTAATTAGATTTTACTGCCAGGAGTGGAAAAAAAAAAAAGGAAGTACACTTCATGCAATCCATCGACATAGCCTTTAATTCTAATGGGTAGATAATATCCATATGTTCTTCAGTATTCTAAGGGGGTTAGATTGCCAAAGGCGTTTTGTAACAATATATCTAGACTAGGAACAGCCACTGACAGTAAAAGAAACACATATAATTAAGAAAAAATTTAGCAATTTAAAAAGAAAAAATATGTTAACCAGGACAACATACATTTGATTAACTGATTCTGCTCGATGGGTCAATTAAGTAGAGAATCACTGTTTTTAGTTAAAGTGCCACATGAACCTATATTCTAACTTTCTAAAAAGTGATTTTATAAGCAATTGATTTTAAATAATTGCTTTTAACATGAAGAATGGCGTGTCACTACTAGAAGTATAGTTTGTGGTTGTGTTATTCTTGTTCTAAAAATTATTTGCTTGGTAATTTGAATGTTTTCTTTCTTTTTTTTTTTTTATCCCTAGAACAATATGCAGAAAAAATATTATCAGCCAACTAGTTTCAGATCACAGTTGCAACAGTAACCCTTTATTAATTTGTCCCATGCAGACAGCTATCTCTATGTCATCCCCCACAAAAACTCCCTCTCCGTGATTAAAAAGCAAAGAAAGCACAACTGCATGTGAGTCCACTGAGACTTACTCTTCTTAAACATTTTGTGTTCTTCATGTCATTGTGGCTGTGTAATTTCTCTGTCCTTACCTAGAAGATGTTTCTTACTTTCTCCATTTTAAGTAAACTTATTTATCTTTTAAAACCTGTTATGAGTGTCATCTTTTAAATGCAATCCTCTCCGATTTTCTTTGTAAATTAAGTAACATAGCCCTTTCTAAAATGCTCTACCAGAGAGATACATTTTATTGTACACAGATTTTATTCAGGGGTTGATTTCCCCCACTAACTTCTAAGCTTCTGAAAGTTTGAGCCTTGGGTGTTCTGTCTCAAGTCTATAATAAATCTTTGAGAAATAATTGCTGAGAGAAAGAAAAGGAGGCAGAGCAAAGTAGATGAAGAAAAAAGTAAATGAATGAATATTTTCTTGTAGGTATTAAGCAACACAGACATACCTCATCTTATTGTGCTTCACATCATTGTGCTTTGCAGATATTGATTTTTTTTTTCCTACAAATTTAAGGTTATGGCAATTCTGCATTGAGCAAGTCTGTTGGCACCATTTTACATGATTTAATGAATATTTTAATTCTACTGTTGAGAAATACTTCTCAGAAAAAAGTTACCTTTCAAAATATTACTGCTCATTGACAGTGCACCTGGTGCCTCTAGAGCTCTGATATAGAGCTGTTCAATGAGATTAATGTTGTTTTCCTGCCTGCTAACACCATATCCATTCTGCAGCCCATGGATCAAGAAGCAATTTCAACTTTCGAATTTTATTATTTAAGAAATACATTTTGTAAGACTGTAGCTACCATAGATAGTGATTTATTCGATGGATCTGAGTGAAGTAAATTGAAAACCTTCTGGAAAGAATTCACTATTCTAAAATTTACTATTCACTATTAGGAACATTCATGACTCATGGAAAGAAGTCAATATATCAAAATTAACAGAAGTTTTTAAGAAGTTGATTTCAACTCTCATAAGTAGCTTTCAGGGCTTTACGAGTTCAGTGAAGGAAGTAACTGCAGTTGTGGTAGAAACTGCAAGAGAACTAGAAACAGAACTGGAGTCTGAAGATGTGATCGAATTGTTACAATCTCATGATAAAACTTTAATAGATGAGGAGTTGTTTCTTACAGATGAGCAATAAAAGTTGTTTCTTGAGATAAAATTTATCCCTTATGAAGATACTATGAAGATTGTTAAGATGAAAACAGAGAACTTTGATTATTAGATAAACAGTTTATAAAGTAGTGACAGAGTTTGAGAGGATTGACTCCAATTTTGAAGGGATATCTATTGTGGGTAAAATGCTATCAAATAGCAATTCATATACCACAGAGAAATTATTCATGAAAAGAAGAGTCAATCAATGCAACAAATTTAGTGTTGTCTTATTTTAAATAATTGCCACAGCCATTTCAATCTTCAGCAAATACCACCCTTATCAGTCAGCAGCCATCAACATCGGGGCAAGACTGTCCAAAGGCAAAAAGATTATGACTCGCTGAAGTCTCAGATAATGGTTGGCATTTATAGCAGTCAAGCATTTTTAATTAAGGTATGTACATTGTTTTTTGTTTATTTGTTTTTGTTTTTGTTTTTGTTTTTGCATAATGCTACTGAACATTAATAGACTACATTATAGTGTAAATGTAACTTTTATATGTACTGGGAAATGAAAAAATTCAGATGACTCACTTTATTGCAAAAAATCAGGTGACTCACTTTATGTGGTGGTCTGGAACTAAACCCACAGTATATCCAAGATCTTCCTGAACAAACTTAAAAGAATATCCTATTCTGATATTTATACAACTGGACCACCCATATTATCACACGTTGGCCACAACATCTGAATTAAAATAATCTTGATAAACTCATGTATTTCGGGAAATTCAGAACTTTAAGTAGCGAGGGAAATCTTATCATGAGATAATCGACATTGATTTTAAATCAATGCTAGAAAACCTGAACATATAGAATAAATATGCATAGAATTTTTTACTATGGAAGAAGTATCAGCTAAAGCATCAGAAAGACTAATAACTTTTATCATCTCTCCATTGATTATGTTTATGTTGGTGATTGTAATCAATAAAAATACAAAATTCTCTCACTGGGTAACAAGAAGAGATGAGAAGATCACAGAAGACACTAGCTAGTTTATGATCTAGATGAAGTGATAATACATATTGTCTTAGAGAATGATTTTGAAAAATTTCCAACTTGCATAGAGGAGAAAAACAAGACTTTATTTTTAGCCTTGAGCCACTAACTTGGTGAACCATGAGGAAATAATTTTTCTCAAATAATATTGAAAACATAGAGAGCTAATAAGCCTCCAGTGAGAATATTCATGTATAAGAATATATTATCATAATTGAAATTAAATGCAACAATATTGAGAAAATGTTAGCAAGAAATTGAGCCATGGAGTCTAAATTAATAAAAACAAATCTGAAGGACCAGATGACATACAGAAACACAAGCCCAGAAGTCAAGGTTGCAACTGTACTCTAATAGCTAGCCATTGATAGGCATAGCAGTTATTTCACAGTAAAGCAAAAAAGTTTGTGCACTCAAAAGAGAAGCTACTAGACTATCACAAAATATTAAGAAAAGTTTCCATGTACTTAAAAATAGATATTGATTAGATAATGGTTACTTTCACATTATTAAGTTGGGTTATATCTGAAGTTAGGGTCAAATTAACTTTTGCCGCAACTTTGTCTTCAACTATTTAAACATACACTTTCTATATTTTAAGAAATACTTGCCTTCATTTTTGAAAACGACAATATTTCTCAAAGTGACATAATCCAAAACCAAATGCTGCAATAAACTAATAATTGCCATGGTTGCTGCTATCATTTTCTTCTAAAAATGTTAGACTTTTAAGAGTAATAATGACCTGTTGGGATACAATGTTAGATAAATTAGTTTTGTTTAACAGAAAATGATATCTAATGTTTATCTTGTTAAACTTTGAATTTTTTGCTATGCATATGAAACGATCTCTTTCCGATCAGCTTCTATCACAGACGTGGTAACTTGGATGATTTAATTTGGTATTTGGAGGCTTCCACTCCATAAGGTTGCAGGCTTTTCAAGCAGAAGTGTTTGTCTTGGCCTAAAAACAAAGGAAAATCTAGAGATATAGATCTCAATTTATGTAATAATTAAATTTGAAGCAGCATTGAAATACAAACTCATGTGTACATCTGTTGCTCACACGGTAACTGTATTTATGCAACCCAAATTCAGCATTTGTGGGTAAAAAACTTAACTGTAATTGAATTTCTTCCTATTCCTACTCACTCTTTTTTTCTCAAGTATTTTCATTTTTGAATAAAATGCATTTCATTAAATCCTAATTTTTTCTGAATTCTTAAGCAAAATGAGCAGCCTCATTTTGGGAAATTACCAAAGGCTTTTTTTTTATCCTTTTATTCTAGAACAGAAAAATGGTATACTACTGGTGATAACATGTAAGAAAATAAATCATAGCAATTATCTGAATCACTCTTTTGGGGAAATTAGCAAACCTATGCAATGGTAATCTTTGAACATTCATGTTTCAAGGAAAGTATAAAATAGTTTTTGCTTATCTTATTGTTGTAAAAGTTCCCTCTAGTATAATTTAATCAATTTTCCATACTAAGAATCAGAAAGAAAGCTTTTATTAAAAGGGAGAGCTCAATTTTCACCAAATTCTTTATAGTTTATAACTAGACTCAGTGAAAAATAGAATTACTATGACAATTCAAAAATAATAAATCTATAAAACCTAATGCCATCTTTAAATAAATTAATTGGAAAATGAGGATTTTTATAGTTTAGTTAAAAGGAAAATGCCTATGCCATCCATGAATACCTGATTCTACAATTACAGATGAGCAATTATTTATATAGATCTGTGATAAGCACATTATTTTATTTACTTTGTACAGTTGTTTTCTAGTCAGCCTCTAATCTGTAGATGAAATAAATTATAATTTCTGTAGTGCGTGTTCCAACTATATTTTAAGAAATTCAGATATTTCTGAACTTTCTTCAAGATTGGTGAGCTACTCAAATAGTAATTTTTGAAATAGCACTATTCAATTTGAGAGGACATTTCTGAGTTTTATAGCTAATGATGGCTTATCCATCAGAAGGGAAGTGAAATGGTGAGTATGTCACTGTTTTTGTCAATAGTATTCATCTGCTAACCCAGGTGTTATGACAGTAATATCCACTGAGTGGACAGAATCTTTTTCATTAAACTTTGTCACATTCAAGACCAAGTATCATGGCTTTAGAGTTTTTCTGACAGAGCGTGACACACAAGGAAGAGATTCAATCTCCCCCACTTTGTATTTTATAAAAAATTGAAATTCTAAAGGAAGAGATTCAATCTCTCTCATTTTGTATTTTGTAAAAAATTGAAATTCTATTGTTTGAAAGCATCAAATAGCTTATAAACATTTTGCATGAAAGAAAGCCTCATGAACAGTTGCAGAAAATATTCAGGATTTATCATGTCTGGAAAAGCAGTAGCAATTGTAAAGAGAGACATTGTTAGAACTTTTATTGGTAGAACATAAATGAGAATCATAGGACACTTGAAGACAGGAAAGCAACCAAGGCAGGCAGAGAAGGGAAGTACACCAGCTGAGCCATCATTTACTTCTGATTTTGCATCAAAAATTTTGCCAATTACATTATAGAGAAATAAAAGACTGAAGATTTGGGCAGTCAAATGGGAGGAGAGACAGTCTGGAGTTCAGAGCTCCTAGGGTGACAAAAACTTAAGGGGTTAAAGCAAGAGAGGCAGGGAACCAAAAAAAAAGTGAGCCTGAAATCTGTAGGTAATTTTCCTCCTTTAGACATTGTCTAATCCTTAACACTCTGTTTGCAAGCTGAGACTCCTAAAAAGCAAGTGAAGAACTGTATCTGAGAAGCTAAAATGCTGAGAAAATATTTTGGCAACCTTGCTACTAAGAAGTTAGAATTCAGGACTGGCCATAGAGGTAAAAAGTAATAAAGAGAGAAAAGGACAGACGAAAGGAAGGAAAGATGGAAGGAAAGAAGGAAGGAACGAAGGAAGGGAGAGAGGGAGGGAGGGAGAGAGGAAGGAAGGAAGGAAGAAAGGAAGGAAGGAAGGAAGGAAGGAAGGAAGGAAGGAAGGAAGGAAGGAATTTGCCATTTCTGATGCTCAGTTTTACATTGAAAGGTTCTAAAATAAATAAATATTTTTCTTAACACAGAAAAGCAGAATTTCTCTGGGGAAAGATTGATCTTTGATCTTTCTAGTGTCAGGTGCCCCCAAGTAGTACACTGTCAATATTGGATTTACCAAAACTAATTTTAAATTTTAAAATGTCATTTCAATTTACCTTCTCTCAACTCAAAATTATGTGCAGAAAAAGACATTTTGTTTGCTTAAGGAGCAGGTCACTGGAATCTTGCAAAGTCCCTTTGAAAGGTGAAAATTGTTTTATATCTAGGGAATCCAATATTTATTTGAGCCAGCAGAGTACTCTGGGGCATAACAATGAAATATTTGGTTCAAATGGTGTTAAATAAAGAAGAGAAATAACATACACATATGGGAATCTGACTGAACTTTTTATTTAAGGATGTGGCTTTCACAGGTATTTATTTCTTACAGGTATTTTTTTTTTCTTCTCATACATCAGGTCAGTAACGAATCGAAGACCTAAATGAATAACACAGCCTCTGTGTACAATATTAAGCCACATGAACCTATGCTTCTTGACAACCATTTTTGTTGACATTTCTAAATCTTTGATGCAGAAAACCATTTTTAATGTATCAAGTTTGAAATTACTGATATAATAGATTATTTCACTCTGTATAATGTTATGACTGGAAAGACCTTAGAAATCTCCTCATTGCACCCCCTTTGTTTTGTATATTAGAAAAATTATATGAAATAAGTGAGCTGAGTTGATGAAGGTTACATAGCTTTTTCATGTTAAAATTAGAACCTAATTTTTTGACCACTATTTTTTTCTTTCTCCGATGGGCTATTGCACAACTAGCATGAGAAACAGCATTGAAATAAGACTCAAGTTCATTCACTCTCAGATCTTCCTTCCAGAACTATTCTACCACGTTGAAGTTCAACAGTCAATTCTGCATTAAAAACTACATACATGAGCAGTTCCTTTGCTAACAGAAAGTCTAAAAGCCACTGATTTAAGTAAGAGCTGATGGATTTCAGAAGAAACAGTTTGTATAGGGCTCATGATGATTAGAAGTAGTTTGATAAGTTAGAAGACTGGTGAAATTTCAGATGGGAAAATTTGTTAAGGCTTGGTTTAGAAGGTCATTAATGCAGGGTTCAATCACATGGACATTTTTGTATAGGTGCAAGATCTTTGCTTTGATAAGTGATGGCGAAAGGGAATATTTCTTGGAGTATGCCCAGCACTTTGACTGTGCTCTAAGTTGGTGTCTGAGGGGAATTTGTTACCCATATGGCAGGTCAACGTGTCCTAATGGTAAACTGTCTGGCTGAATGCTATTTCAGCAAAAATAAAAAAGCATTTATTTACCTGATGCTTGAGTTATACTGCTATTTAGCCTGTTCATCTTTTCCACCTTTATCACCACAGAAATTACATAAAAAGTCACTATAGAATGACTGGTAGTGAATATTGCCTACCTTGGAAGGCATAACCAGGGTTCACAGCTTCAAAATCACATTCTTCTCTATTCCTTCTCTCTCTCTCTCTCTCATTCTCTCTCTCTCTCCCTCTCCCTCTCTCTCTCTCTCCCCCTCTCTCATATTCTGACTTAAATATTTCCCTCCACTCTTAGGCTGCAAGTTATTAGCTCACTGAATTGAAAGTGTTTTGATGAGGCACATCCTCACTTTATATTATTATTGCTTTGCTGCAACCCAATTCATTACTCTGCTCCTTATCCACAGACCTGACTTTATCTGTGGAATTTGCTTGTACATCGTGACCTGTACTATAGAGTTGAACAGGTCATTGGATATGAATGAATGAATCAATACTAAGCCATTTCTTTTTTCATTCCTTTCTTCTTGCTTTCTTTCCCCTTTTGTGCATTAAAACAAACAAGCAAAAAGACCTTGGGAGCTAATGCTAGTCTACGTGTGACTGTGCTAAATTCTGGAGATACAAAGGAAGAAGATCTAGTCCCTGCTCTCCTGGAACTCCAAGACCCTTTGGGAGCACTTTGGGAAGACAAAGCATTAAGCACAAAGGCAGGAGACTCTGGGGAGCCTTCCTTGTACAATGAAACAGTGAACGGTAAAGCATGGACATAGCACAGACTCTAAGGGAATAGATAAAAAGAAGGGTTTGATTACATTGGCTATTCTCCACTGAGAATCCTAAGCCCAAAAAGATGAAATGATTTGCCAAAGGCCACTCAGTACATAAGTGACTGAGCTATCTCTCAAACTCATCCTGACTCCAAATTCTACCCTCTTTAGAAATACCACAGACCCTCTATACATCTAGCTTTAGCACCACCTTGTCTTTGCTTTTAGTCCTGTTTCTTTCCATCCTTTTGAGAACTTTACAGTGCTTTTGAGATCTTCATTGCTATAACCTCAAATTCTCAGGTTGCTTTTCTCTGTTATGACCTCATGATCATAAATTTTCTTGAATTGAAAACCCAAAACAGGAAATGTTATTCTGTTCTTTATATTTTACATTTACACATCTCTGGTTTTCATTTTGTTAGTCATCTTCACTTCAAATTAAAGCTCCTGGTCCATCTTATCCAGATAGCAAATCAATCCACAGGTTTTTCAGTTGAAGGTGGGAGGAGATGCTTCCCTTCCTATCTCCCACCCTCAGGTTATTTATTTTCTCCCTACAGAGTCCCCTGATTATCATTAGTGGAAAGCTACAGTGTGAGCTTTCTATACAGGTAATAATTTTACAAGTGAGGGCACTGGAGCCTAACTGGTCCAAAGTTCCCAAAGTGAGAGTGATGGGCAAGAAACTTGAACTTAGAACTTTTTTGGTTTTGTGTCCTTATTACTATACTACAAACTTATAAACATATCTGGAGTAGCAGGATTAGGAGAAGTCTTGGTCTTTGGGTTTCCATTGGGCTGTACAGAGAACTAAAAAGAGCACTAATTTAAAACTTACAAAAATAATGAGGTGGACAGCAAGTTCACAACTTTTCTTGAGTTTCTTAGAGTACTATGGTTGCAGGGCAAACAATATATCCAAAATAAGAAGACAGGTGATTTGGGGGGCAAAGGAAATGACAGCATTGGTTTACCTGGGAAAGATACATCCATACACAGTGAAAAGAGTCCATCTAGAGCATTGGTGACTTAGGGGGAGGCCAGTTTATAAGCACGTGCTGGAGAAGGTGATATCCCTGGGGACTGTGAGTAGAGATAGAATACAGACCTCTGATCTCCATAAAAGGTTCCCAGATAAGATTAGGAGAGTCATCAGAAAGTCTCTCTCATATTTCAAACTAGAACTGGGAGAGTGGAACTGCTGGGGGAGTGGAGCTGCTTCAAGAGAGGTGGGAAATTAAGATGGGACCCTCGAATTGGGTCTGCTATATGGAATAGAAGCCTTAATCTGTTGAGGGAAGGCAATAAACACTGTTGAGCTGAAAGTACCAGTGAAAACCCATTGCAACTGAGAAAGTTGAGAAAAATTCTTTTCAGTATGAGGGAGGATCAAGAATAGCTTCTGGAGTCAGAATTAAGGGAAGACAGGGGAGCATTGAAAAGGCAATATCCTGAGGTACAGACACATGATTTTTTTCTGAGAATGAGAACAGTAGAAAATGCCCCACAGTGACCCGGCCCCCTCAAGCTAACAAATATCTCCTAAAGTGTAACTTGCAAAAGACAGATACTTGCTGAGGTGCAGCATAATGGAAAGCTCTAAATCTGAGAATTAAAAAGAAACTGGAAAAAAAATTCTCTTGCAAACCAGCCCCACACTAAATCCAAAGTATCCCAAAGATAATTTAACACTCGTGGCAATCAGGGTAACCACTACCACAACAAACAACAAACAAAGCAACAACAAACATCAAATCCAGTCTGATTTCTAATTAGATGAGTTCAAATCCCTGTCCCAAAAACCTGGTAAAAGGAAAAGTGTTCTCATTTCTAGGTTGTAGAATCTGTTTACTTTGGTCTTAATTCTGCTACACAAGACAGCTGGCTTAAAAAAAAAAAAATACAAAAAGCAAGAAAAAACAATGCACTCCTGAGAGATTAAGCGATCATCAGAACTTGATTTATATATTATACAGACATAAAAACTATCTGATTAATGATTCAAAGTAACTACGATCAGCATGTTAAAGAGTAATATTATGTATCATCTGGTAGTACATACTATAAATGATATGACATAACCAAAAATATATAACCTCAGTCAAATAATGATAAAACATCAGACATATACAAATCAAGAGAGTCTATGAAATACCTGAAAAGTATTCTTTAGTGTATCAAGGTTATGAAAGGGAACACTAAGGAACCACCACCATTCCTTAATTGACTAAGACACACGATGATGCAATTGGGTTTCTGGTATTGAATCTTGAAATAGAAAAAGAACATGAGTGAAAATCTGGTGAAAATGAATAAAGTCTGTGGTTTAGTTAATAGTGTATAAATACTAATTGCTTGGTTTTGAGAATTGCACTCTGTAAGATCCTAACATTATAGGAAGCTGGCTGAAGGGTATTTGAGAACTCTCCGTACTATTTCCACAACTCTTCTTTAAATTAAAACATTTCAAAACAAAAATAAGTCCCTGATTGCCTACTAATATTCATCAATGTAGTCAACAAGTATTTATTGAATGTCTGGTATATCCTGGGCATTCTAAGAGGTACTAAAGAAATATTTCTTGGCTTCATGGTGTTTACAATATATCAAAGAAGAAAGATAATATACAAACACACTAACACACTAACAATTATTTTGTTACAAGCCTTGAATGAAAGCTAGGCTGTAGCATGAGAAGCTATCATATTAGGGGTTTATCTTGTGGCAATGCTAGTCTATAAGCACATTATTATGCAAGTAATCCCAGAGGACAAAGGGAAAGTCCCAGAGGAAAAATATGCAGTGAGAAAAAGATGGATTAAGTTAATACATTCAATGTAGGGTACAAGGAGTCGGATGTGCCATACTACCCACACTACCTGTTTTCCTATGTTCTGTCTGTCAATCTGCCACATCACCTTTCTCACTGATGACATTTTTATGAGAACCAGAATTAAGATTCAAGCAAAGAAGTCCACACACACAGAAGGTGGCCAGGACCAATGACACTCCTGTTCTATCAGAGAGACACAGGAATAAGTATTTTTGGTCACACCAACTACAATTTGCCAATCAAACTGATGAACAGCATGGGTTTTATTTTTGTGCTTGAGCAAAGGATATATGGGTCTCAAATGGGTGTCACGAATGGGTGGCTACATAAATATGAAGCACTTTATATGTCTCATTTATTCTTATAGTATACTTAATGAATACTTCTTCTATATGTAGTATCTACTATGCATCATGCATATGTAGAATATAATGAATATTTAACATCCAAGTGCCACATGAATATTAAGTATCTTTCAGTCCTTCTATCTCTTCCTATTGATGTGCACTCTTTCTGACCCTCTCATCACTACACTACATTTGATTTCTCCAGAATGAAATAAGAGATAGAGAGGAAAAAGAAGTTAAGAAACGCTTTCATTAGGAGAGTTGTAATGTGATATTTGTACATTTAGGAAACCAAGTTGCTCAAATGCTGTCTCTCATGGGACATGTTTGAGTGTTCTTCAAAGACCCCTCCATGTTACCAGGTAATTATTACCTATAGTTGTCTGACATGACTGCTTATAATAGCCCTTAGGCCATAGGCTCAGAGCACTCTCTATTGGAGGACACCTCACTCCTCCACAAAATCATCTCAAGTGCTAAATCTTCCAAGATGAAATCCTTTCATAGTGTCACTGCCTGAACCATGAGAAACAAGGTATTAGTTCTTTTTTCAGTAGTAGAACAGTTTTGTCCCTCTCTGGCCCATTTCTTCTGTTCTGTAATCAGGCTATTTTAGGAGTGAGCTATATACATACAAGTTCCTTCATTCATATATTGAAGCCCAAATTCAATGAGCTGGAAGTGAACCAGTTCAAACCTATCCTCCCTGGAAGCACGACTCATACTGCACTCTCCAAAGAATTTCTCACTGCTGAAATCTATCCAGAAGTAGAATGAAATAAGAGTTCCAACAATTGCTTAATGATCTGGCCTCTGCTAATACTCTTAACTTCTTTTAAGAAAAAAGTTGAATTTAATATTCTATTTCTTTTTTTAACATCATCCACACTATTACTATTTTAATCACTATTAATCTATACAGTCATTAATCTATAACTTACATAATTGATAGATCATTATTTTTCCAGGTTGTCAGTTAAATAGAAAAAGTGCACCCTAATGAAAAAAGTATATTTATTATATTTATTTTGTCTAAATATTCTATTTATATTTAGGTAAACTATATTGCCATGATTTCTATGTTTCCAAATCATTTTAATACAGTAAAAATCTCTAAATCTACCCATATTTTCTACTCTCATAAAAATAAATATAGAAGCTCAGTAGTGATACTGAGAATGCACCACTTAATTTTTTTTAAATATATTTTTTCATATTGTAGGCACTTTGGGATATTATTTAGGGTAAGTTCTTAATAATGTGTCTCTATTGAGACAAAACCAGGAGGTAATATGACAACACAATTTTACCCAATTATTGTTCAAAAGATAATATAACCCATTTGACTGAAAAGATGACAAAAACTCTGCTTAGGGCTCTTAGTTGATCATTTTTCAAGTATTTTATAACATAATGCTAGACAGGTAAGTTTTATAAGCAGGGCATGAGACAACTTAATATGTCCGGAGGAAAAGCCTACAAATTGACAACTTTCCTGTCATCACTCTTTTTCGGGCTTCTTGCTGTTAGAGTATGGAATAATCCATCAAGTTGCAAAAGGTTGATCTGAGTTAGTCACAGCCAGCTAAGGGGAAATTCAACTGAAAATGGTCAATTTAAAGGTGCTGTAAAGACCAAACCAGCTCACTTCCCTGGGGGCCAACAGATGAGTAAAAGCAATGAAGTGGCAAACAGTAAAAGGAACAAAGGATTGGCTCAGCCTCCACATCGCTGAGGCTGGGCAAGCATTGTTTCAGTGCCTGTAGAGGAAACTCAGAGAGATTAGTGTAGTAATCTGATTTTGCCTAAGTGGGTGGTGGCAGGCCCTTTTTTATGACACCTTCTTCACTTTTCTGATTCTAATATCTCTAACAATCAGATCATTCTGGTTACACTAACATTCAAAGTTGCTATACCCTTAAGCCCTTTTAGAAGTAGGGAGAAACAGCTAAGAATTTGACTCATGTAGAGATATAAGGGAATAAACATTCCCCACAAGAGGTGAGGAAAAGGAGTCAGGATCACTGTGCAAAAGCAAGGCAAAATAAAGGACCTTTGCTTGTAAAAGTAAAAAAGCTGAAAAGTGTTTCTGCCAACCACTGCGTGGCAACATGGCTCCTACACCTCGGCTTTCTTCCCAAACAGCAGGGTAGAGACACCCCTGCTAGCTCAGTCATTGGATCAGCAATATCTGAAGTCACCATGAAGTAGAAACTGAGTCACACACAGGAGGGCCAGTTCTCAATGGGGAGCCCCGGGAAGCATGTGGTGTGGAACCTATTGAAAAACCACAGGAGATGATAGAGAGACCTTCCTCTAAACACTAGCAAAACAAATCTCTAAATATATAAAGTGCAATAGAACTATAGAAGTTAACCAGTAAAATGAGCACTAATAGATAAATTCCCTCAAGATAAATGAAAATGATGCAGTAATCAGACAAAAAACTTCAATGGGATTATATGCAGAGGCCTCTGAATGGTTAGTGAATAAATAATATTCATTAAAAAATAAATAATGAAATTAAAATGTTTGAAAATGAAGATTGAAGGTGTGTATAGTCTACAAGCCAGCATTGCCTTTGCTGTATGTATGTCAGAGAAGTTGAAGTAAGTTCAGCAAAATATTAAAATTACTGGTTTTTATCATAAGACTTCTTGCATGCTATTTTGCATAACAATTACTTTTATTATGAAAATTCCTTGAAATTTTTATTAGTGATTCCACCACTTTATTTGAATGTATGGTTACTAAGTATTCGGTGGGACAGACATTATCTCCATTTAATTGAAGACAGACACACTGAGGCAGAGTATTTTAATCAATGGTTACATAGCTATTGATAGAGAATTACTCAAATTTAGGTCTTCTGACACAAAAGCCCATTAATGTAGCCCCAAAGGCAATTCACTTAATTTCTTTGCAATCCCAAATTCCTCACCAGTAATTTATAAGAATGTTGGAAAAGTGAAATGCCATATGTAAAGCACTAAATGGGTCTTGAGTAAATGGTAAATGTTGCTATCCTTTCTTGGAAAAGTGAAATGACACAAAAGCACTAAATGGGTCTTGAGTAAATGGTAAATGTTGCTATCCTTTCTTTTGTTTCTTTTGCAACTTTTTGCTTCACTTAGTGTTCGTTATTTGACTTTTATTTCTAAATAAATTGAAAGTCTGTGAAGCTGAAACCAAGTTTAAGTTTCGTATTTGTTTACCTACTCTCCTTATCATTACCAAGTATATATTTCCATGACCTATAAAAATAATTTGGTTCCTCACAGCTAACATATGAACAAGGAAGATATTAGTATTAATTTCAACATTTTTTCAGTTAAGAAATCTGAGGCTCAGGATTACATGATTCACCCAAGCTCACATCAGTGAGAGGAAATTGAGCTGCAATTTTAAATTTGGTATTTACAGGAAACTGTAAATATGCAGCTTTTAAGTATTACCAACATACTGATTTTTTATTTATTAATTATTGCTCTTAGAATGTCTTAAGCAAAATCATTAATGGTAGCTGAGTATGTAAAATAAATGACAGTGACTCTGCTGTTGTTGTGAAGGTATGGTGGTGAATTATAAAAGGAAGCTCTCTGAGTCCCCAAGGTTTCTGACTGTGTAAGTCTAGGGAGGGGCCCAAGTTTGTATTGTTACAGGTTCCCAGGTGAGGCTGATGCTGCAGGCCTGGGAATTAGAGAATCATTGTTACTCATTGTATAGTCTGCTGAACAGCAGCATCAGCCTAGCCTCCCTTGGAAATTCGTTAGAAATGCAGAATTTTGAAACCTCCTCTCAGATCCATTGAATTATAATTTTCATTTTACTAAGATTTGTATGCACATAAATGAGAATCTCTGGTTTGACACACTAGATCTCAGTCCTAGGTGCACATTAGCATACTTTGAGAAAACATAAACACATATATGCTTGTGTCGTTCCCTAAAAGATTTTAATTTACTTAATCTAGGGTATAGGCAGGCATGAGTGTTTTTAAAAATGTTTCCCAGGTGACTCAAGGGTGTAGATAAGGTTGTGAGCCACTGGCCTAGAACTCATCGTTTCCCACACTTGCCTTACTTAGGTCAAGAAATATCTGACAACTTGATTAAAAAGCAAGTTCTCAGCCACTTCTTACAAAAATGTTCAGTAGATTAAGGAGGGCCCAAGCATACATAATTTTAACAGAAATTCTAAGCAATTTTTATTGCCAGATAAGTTTGAAAAACTCTACTCTAGAATTCTACACATATCTATTAAATAAATTAACTGCATTTAGGTAACATTTTTCCTGTAGTAGCACTTTTAAAGTGCCTCAGTCAACATTTCGACTTTCATCGAGTAATTAATTTCAAGGCTTATATTTTACAAAAAATAAGTCAAGCTCCTCAGAGATAGGTATTATTTTAAATGGAATGGAACAATTAAGTTTGAAAGTTGGGAAATGGTAACTCTAGCCCTTGTTGTGTCGACTTCCACGTGGCAATGTTGAATATTCATTTACCATGCTTAGACGTCAGTTTCCCCATTCACATATAGAAAAGAGCACACTGAAAAAGCATTATATTTTAGGTAATGGTGATGAGATGTGTAGCAGCCATCAGAAGGTTAACCATCAACCTCAGACCACTCGATTTTCACATGTGGTGCCTTTTGACTTATATTGCAAAATGTCTTCACTGATATAGTCAACTTTCAACTCCCCAAAAGACCTCCAGTAATATCCACTTTAAGCAAAGTTGAACAGTTAGGAAGCGCACATCCTGACCAACCCATAACAGTGTCTCAAAAAGGGAAAACTGGGATCCAGTCTTTTGGGTTTTGGCTTGGGATGGATGATTTTAAGTCTTACAATGTGGGAACCAGGTTGAGATGAGACAAGGATAATATATGACCTAATAATTTGGGGTTAATGGGCACAGTAAAGTGAAGCGAGGGTCTTGAAAGTAAGTCTCAACGAGAAAATTGTTAATTTTAATAAGTAAAGCTGTTTAGTTGGTTTACAGAATGATATAGTTCCCGGAGCAAGCAGCTAAACTATTTTTGTAGGCTCCAGTGTTATTTAACACAAAAGCAGGAAAATATTTTCCCTCCTAGAATGTTGTAGCCCAAGAACAAAACGTATGTTGGTTTCCGTTCTCAGCATAAATTAAAATACATTCATAGATTTTGTTTTGTTGCATTCATCATTTGTGGATTCTGAGGTGTTTTGTGATGAATCCCAGCTCCTTTCCTATTAAAGAGCCCCCCTGTTCCGCTAGCCCCTCTTTTCATGACTTCTCTAGCTATATAACTTCTCTAGCTATATAACTTCTCTAGCTATATAACTCTAGCTATATGACTTCTCTAGCTATATAACTTCTCTAGCTATATAACTTTGAATTAGGGATCTTTTGCCTGCACTCACTAGCAGGACATTCACCAGATTCCTTCCCTAAGGCTTTCAGCATCATGGTTTTCCTAGGTCATTTACAAAGTACAGTTTAAATCCCAAGAACTGTCTGCCCATTCAACATGGGTGACAGTCAGTTCTGACTTAACACTGCCATTAATCTCTGCAGGAGTTCCCTCCCTCAGGCATCTATGGGTCTGACCTCCAGGATTTTTTGTTCATGATCCTTTGTACAGAGTGCAGAGGCCACCCACTGTGAAGCTGCCTGGTGTGGCATGAACTTTTCTTCTGGGAAATGAGAATTCAGAAGTACTTCAAATAAAGGCAACTGCTGGGTTAGAAAATGGAAATTGAGCATGTCAGCAAGCACTCAAGCTGACAGAAAGGTTAGAATAGTAGGGGCAGAAAAGAGCACAGAAGTAGGCATCGGCAAGGGAAGGAGAAAAGTGAAGCACCATATATTAAGCAAAAGCTATGGTTCCACAAATATGATGAGTCTTTTATGATTTATCACTTAAGAACAGAGAAACTTTCTGAGAAATACATCCTTAAGAGATTTTATTCTTGTGTCAACGTCATAGAATGTACTGACACAAACCCAGATGGCACAGCCTATTATACGCATGGGCTCTATGCTATAGCCTATTGTTACTAGGCTACAAACCTGTACAGCATGTTAATGTACTGAATACTGTAGAAAATTATAACGCAAAGGTAAGTATTTGTGTATCTAAATGTAGAAAAGCTACAGTAAAAATATAGTATAAAAGATAAAAAATGGTACACCTGTGTAAGGCTCTTACCATAAATAGAGCTTGCAGCACTAGAAGTTGCTCTGAGTGAGTCAATGAATGAGTGGTGAGTAAATGTGAAGGCCTACGACAAACTGTGTACCACTGTAGCCTTCGTAAACACTGTACACTTATAGTATACTAAATTTATTTTAATAATTTCTTCAATAATAAATTAACCTTGGCTTACTGTAATATTTTTTAATTTAAATTTCTTTAATTTTCTTTTTAACTTTTGACATGTTTATAACAGTTTAAAATACAAATATATTGTACGGCTCTACAAAAA
Source organism: Pteropus alecto (assembly GCF_000325575.1). Taxonomy (NCBI): domain Eukaryota; kingdom Metazoa; phylum Chordata; class Mammalia; order Chiroptera; family Pteropodidae; genus Pteropus; species Pteropus alecto. Next base: position 9,808,211 of record NW_006442484.1, read on the forward strand.
TATTTTTTTAAGTTCTTATTCCATAAGCTTTCACTATTTTTTTCTTTTGAAACTTTTTGTTGTTGTTAAAAATGAAGACACAAACATACCCATTAACCTAGGCCTACACAGGGAATGGATCATCAGTATCGTCTTCCATCTCCACATCTGTCCCACTGGAAGGTCTCCAGGGGTAATAATACGTATGGAGCTGTCATCTCCTATGATAACAATGCCTTTTTCTGGAACATCTTCTGGAGGACCTATCTGAGGCTCTTCTCGAGGAAGTGTCACTCTTTTCAGAAATATGCCCATGATAATTTACTTTTTTTCATCGTAGATTTGCTTATAAGCAGATAATACACCATGAACATTCTTCTCTGTTAATGAAAATCATATGTGTCGGGGTTCACATTTTCAAACTTTTTAAAGAGCTTATTGAGGTCTGTGAAACCTTCTGCTAAACCTTTACAGTAAATTTCCTTGGTGGGGGAGGACGTCCCTTTTTTTTTCTTTTTCTGTAGTTTCCTTTTCTCTCACCTCTTCTTCAGCTTCTGTTCCTGTTCCAGTTCCAATAACTCCTCATTAATCAGTTCCTCGCAAACCATTTCTGAGAGCTCCTCAATATCCTCTTCATCCATATTCAGGTTAAAGTTGTTTGCCAACTCAGCTACAGCCTTGTTGATTTTTTCAAGCTTTGCGCTATGGCATTTCGACAGTTATCATGTCACCAGATAACAAGAATGTTTTAGCTCCATTATAATCTTAGAGGACCACCTCGTGTATACAGTCCATCATTGAACTAAATGTCATTATGAGGCACATGACTATTTAAATCTCATTCACCTCTCATAACAACCCTGGTGATACACATCCTTATATTAATTATATACGAACGGAAGAAACATGGATTCAAAAGACTTATCCTGAGTCACAGAGCGATATGGGACAGAACTAGGCTGCAAACACAACTCCAGTGGTACTCTCTCCTCCCTCCCATATTGTCTTCTGTCCAATAAGATGTGAGTGTTTGTTCTAGAACTTACGCTGGGATGAATTCAGTAGACTAGTCTCTTTTGCAGTAAACCAAACAAACTCATCTAGGTTTAACATGTATCTCAGAGAAACCTGAAATATCATCAACATATAAATATGTATTTATATGTTGACTCTACCTTATGGAGAAAGTCCATCTGAGAATAAGATTAAAAAAAAAAAAAAAAACTGGGAAACGAAGGGCTCTTCTATCTTTATTGTATCATTTGGGCCTTGGGTTTATCTAGACTATCTCCAGGCCATTTTCTGAACATGAGTTAATCAGTCTCTCTTTTCACTTAATTCTGTTTAAGTAGGATATCTAAAAAATTTCTGGATGATTATAATCATATGAAAATTATGTTCTTTAAAATTATATAAAGAAGAATGTTTCTCTTTAATTACTTTCTGCAAATTCTCTAAATTTATCTAAATACACAATAAAAACACGTTTTGTCAATTCTAGATTAAATAACTCACTTTAATGGAATGAGTTTAATGCTATTTTCTTCTACTTCTCCAACCTCAAAACTTATTTATCTCTCAAAGCAGAGCTCAAAAGCCATATATCATTAAAAACATCCCTAGCTCCCCTATAAGAACATTCAACTATCTGGCCCCTCTCATAGTAAACTACAAAGTTATCTGTGTGAGAAGTCAGTGTCTTTTAATAAAATCATCCTACTTTTTTTTTTTCTTAAAGAGTATATGCATGTAGTAAAATATTTCAAACACAAAGATCTTACAATTAGCTGTAACTAATTGTACAACTACCAGCCAGTAAAAACCACACTCGGACTCAAGAAATTACTTTTAGGAGTTGCCTATCTTTGCAGAAGATTTCTTCATATAAATATATCTACTTACTATTTAAAATAATAACAAATAGAAACCAACTGTATACATGGTACTAAAACTTTGTTTTCAAAAAACCACCTTGGCGAAACTTTATATTTGGCATAGGTAGATCGACCTAGTTTTTTTTTCCTTTTAAATTATTTATTCCATTATATGCATTGTCCACATTTCGTTTAACCCAGCCCTTATTAATGGGGGTACACACATATTTAGATTTTGCTGTTATAACACAATGTTACAATAAACATCCTCTCACATATGACTTTGCTTACCTGTGAAAATGTCTCTGGGTGATACTGTGTTTAAATGGATTTGACCCCATGGAGAAAATTTGTCTGAAGGATAAAATAGAAAAGTAGAGCTGAGAAACAAAGAGCAGTTTTATTCTAATTGTATCATTTGGGCCCTGGGTTTAGCTTGCCTATCTCTAGGACATTTTCAGAACCTGATTCTGCCTGATTCTGTTAAAGTTGGAGTTCAAAAACTTTGATCCAAACTGGATCAAAGAATATTTACATTTCATATTGGATATTGCAAAATTGTTTTCCAAGTTGTGTTCACTAATTTGCCCTCTACTAACAGTTAATAAATGTTAGCTTATTTCTCATAGGCTCAGCAATAATCATTGGTTTTGGTTTATTTTTGTTGTTATAATGTGATATGAGCTCATAATTTCCTTTATTTTATTTGTCAGTTTATTTGAATTATGAAAAAATGGTTTCATATATTTATACCACATATAACCTTAAGGTTTTCTAACTCCCTATATTAGTCACAGTTCTCCAGAGAAACAGAAAAAATGAGAGATACTATACATAGAGAGAGCATGTGAGAGAGAGGAGATAGAGAGAGAAGGAGAGAAGGGAATATTTATTCTTAGAATCTGCTCACATTGTATTGGAGGCTGAGAAGTCCCACAGTCAGCCTTAAACCTATTCCGAAGGCCTGAGAACCAGGAGCTCTGATGTCTAAGGGTAGGAGAAAATAAATGTCCCATCTCAAGAAGAGAGAAAATTCACCTTTTGCTTCATTGTGTCCTCAGTGGATTGGGGGATTAGATGATAGTCACCCACATTGATAAGGGAGGATATCTTTATTTAGTCTACTAAATCAAATTCTAATCTCTTATAGGAACACCCTCACAGACACATCGAGAAATAATGTTTTACCAGCTACCTGAGTCTCACTTACGCTAGTCGAATTGACACAAAATTATCCATCACACCCTATTCATATCCTTTGCCTAGTCTATTTCCTATTGAATTTGGGGTATCTTTCTTGTTGATTCTTAATTGCTCATTATGTATTTCTAAGTTTACCTTTAGTGTTTTGACTTCTGGTATTCCTTTTTCCACGCATACATTTTTAACTTTATATAATTAAATTTATAAAATTTATCTTATGAATTCTGGATTCTTTTTTCATTTAGAAAAATCTTTTCTTCTTCAAGATAATAGAAGAAATTCCTCTATATTATCTTCTAGTTTTATTTTTCTCAGAGGAGTGTGGTATAAAACATCTTGCGGAAATCTAGTATTGGTTTATTTTTATTTTGCTTACCGGTTTTTCAATTACCATTTATTGACTAATTTATTTATTTTTAAATTGTTTTTAAATAATAGAATTATTATGTTTAATATATTTTATGAACTCTTCATCCTATTTCACTTATCTATCTGCTGACTTCTGTGCCAACATCAAAAGTTTCTATTATTGTGTTTTGTAATGTTTTAATATCTGTAAAATAATTACTATTAATTAAAATTATCTATTTTATCATTATTAATTTTGTAATTATTATTTATGCCTACTTTACGTTATTACATATAAAGTTTAGCATTAAGTATCAAAGAAGTAATAAGCCAGTAATTTATTAATTTCATTAACTTTACATATTAATTATAAAAGAGTTGAAATGTTTATACTATTTATTCTTATTGAGTAAGTATAAGATATTTAGGTAGCTTATGTTATCTCCCTTTGTAAATATAGTAAATCAAAAATGGTCACAAATTCTTTGTAGCTCCTCCAATCAAGAGGTGGAATTTAATTTTCCAAACCCTTGAATCCTGGCCTGCCTTGTGGCTTTAGTCTATCAGGGGAAAACACTTTTTACCACTTTAGTCTATCAGGGGAAAACACTTTTTACCACTAGGAGTCAACAAAAGAAGCAGCTAGTTTGTTAAATGGTTCAAGTTAAAGGTTTATATTTCCAACTTAGTACGGAAAAGGAATGTGAAAGAAATGCCTTCTATGGAAAAAACAAATAGATTTCTTTAGGAAAGAAAACTTTTCTTAGGAGAAAAAAATAGAGATAAGAATGCTCGTAGTAATATTTGTCTGTATAGGTATGTGTGGTCTTCTTTAGGACCATAAAAGTCTCTGGAGAGAAAATTTTGAGTAGGTTTAATTTAGGCCTCTCTCTTAGGAATAGAAACCTCCCCAGGAGGGAATTTATGGCAATTCTCATTTCTCAAAAGTTTTTACTTTTAGTCAGATAAAAATCTCTGAGAATACTTCTTTCTGCATCTATTGAATCTCAGGTGTCTTTAGCTTAAAATAAACTTTAAACCAGCTTCCAAGTGGATCCTTACAAGTTCTAAGGTTAGGACTAAAATAATCTTGTGGTTTATACTCTCTCCCTCTTGGAATGCTGCTGCCACCAAGTGAATAGGGCTGGACTAGCTTCCTAGAGGCTGAGGGACCACATGGAGATGCAGTAAAGGCCAGTATCACCACATGGAACAGAGAGGAGTTGTCTAGGTGTGCACGGTCCAAACTGCCAACAAACTGCCCTGTGTTGTTTTAAGCCATTAAGTTTTAAGGTAGTTAATTACACAGTAGTGAACAAGTCATGGATATTTAAAGTTTCTTCCTCTAGGTCCTGGAACTTTCTTGTTAATTATATTCTGCAATTGATTTGCATTTACTATTGTAAATGAAAGTTCTATTTCCAAGAGATTGTTGTTTATAAACGTGAAAGTTGTATATATTAGTTTTGTACCTGTGCTAATAAATTTATTTACAGTTTCTAATAGATTTAAAGGTAAATACTTGGACTAACCAGATCTTTACACAAGGATAATTTTGCTTCTTCCTTAACAAAGATGTTTTATGCATATTTATACTTTTCTTTTGTATTTACATTTTCTAATACTTCTGGAATAATGCTAAATAATAATGATGGTAGTGACACATATCCTTTCGGTTTTCTGAATGTAACGATAAATGTTTCTGTGTTCTACTATTAAGCATTACGCTGAAAGTATCAGTTAATTACTATTTTATTGAAAGTTAAATGATTTTAATAAAAATATATTTTAAATTTTATCACATAACTTCTGGTCATCAATCTAGCTTTGGCATAAGTTTTATACTAGTTATATGTGTATGTTTTTGTTTTAATTATATACTATGCTGCATATGTTTTATACCAGTTTCTAATTATGTTGAATGATTTTATACTGGTATATATTTTATACATATATTTTTTAACATTAAGTCAATCTTTATTCTGGAAAACACTCCAGTTTTCTATGGTATTTTCTAATTTAGTTTTTCTGGTGGAGTCTATTTTATTTGAGACTTTTAAATCAATATTATAAATGAGTTTTCTTTCTTTGTACTGATGTGTCTGGGTTTGATATCAAGGATATGTTTGATTGTTAAAAATAGTTTTGAACTTTTCCTTTGCTCTCAGTGTTCTGGACTAGTTTAAATAGCATCAGCATGATCAATTCTTTGAAATATTGATAAAATTCACCTGTAATAACCTCTGGTTCTTGGCCTTTTCAGGGTATTAGAGATGCAATGATGAGGAGAATGCTGGTTTTTTTTTTGAACATGCCCAGTTTCTCTCATGTAATTTGTCTGCTTATGTTGCCTGTCACTTAATGTGTTAATTTTAGCAATTTGCATTTTCACAGAACTTCATTCATTATATTCAGCTTTCAAATTGATTTGAAAACAATAATAAATTGCTTATTTTATTTAATTTCTTCTGTTCATTTCCATTCCCTCGCTAATCTTTTGTGTTTATGCTTCCTTCCTTATCTTTTTCTGAATGAACTAGATTTTTTGTTTTTGAAATAAATCACATTTGGATTTACATATTATTGCTACATTTTTCGCTACATTTTCAAAAGTGTTTTTTATTTCTTTATTAATTCTATCCTTCCTCTTTCCTTACACTTCTACTATTTCTTACTTTCCAAATCCTTGACTGCAATGCTTAATTTGTTTGCCCTTTCTTTCCCTCTGTCTCTGTCTTTTTCTTGTCTCTGTCTATCTCTCTTTCTTTCTCCCAGTGTCTCTGTTTATTCTTTCCCCTCACTTTCTTCTGGACTAATTGTTCAGAAGTTTTTTGCTGCCTTTATGGTATATCAGTTTCATTCTTCGACCCCAAAAATCACATGATTATGGAATGACATCCATAAAAAAAAATCTTTCACTTAATAACCTACCATAATTCACATATCTATATTATTTCATGCTTCAATAAAAACAAAATTGTATATATAAAAATACACTTTTTTGTTTTCCAGTATCAAGGCAATTTCACAGAGCATTTCAAATAAATTGTTAGAAGAATGGCTCACATGTAATTTATTAAAGTGAAACCTGCTTATTCAAAACATTAAGAAAGCTCTAATTCTAACCATTTTTTTTCTATTTTATCTGCAGAATAATCTCTTGTCTTGGTAGAAAAATCTCAAATTTAATACAAAAGATAACAATTCTAAATATTGGAATATTAGAAAGAGAAAAAGAGAAGTAATTATCCTTCATTGTACATATTTTTCTGTTGTCAAACTAATTTGTTTCAGTTTCATCTCACTCTGGGCGAGAGAGTTATTCACAGTGAACCTATGCAATACACATGGGCATTTCTTTCTAAACAATCTGCAGAACTAAAATGACTATTTTTCAACAGCAGTAGTACTAAAAATCATAATGGAAGTCTCATGGCTCAGATTTGAAGTAGCAGTTCTCATGCTGAAGTGAGGAGGAGCACCAGCCCTCCAGCCTTCTATCTCCTCTCCTTGTATTTGTGTAGGAGCATCACAGAATATACTTCCTTGGTTTGGTATAACATTGGAGATCACTTTATCAATAGAAAGAATTCATGTGCATATAAATGAAAAAGCAATCTCCTCAAATCAGGTTTTTGATTACTAGAGAGGCCATTTGTAAGTCTCTTCTTATTTATTCAGTTTTCTGAGACATTTTCAGGCTTCATACAGTTCCCTGCATTAGATTTTCTACTTACTTTGTTATGGTTTTAAAGCTTTCTTTGTTCACACAGTCTATCCCTCATACTCTAGGAAACGTACTTGGGCATAAATTTCTCCCCAATGAGTCTCAGGTAAAATTTCAATGTTAATTTCCAAGGGTTCCTATCTTCTGTCTATTTTTCTTCAAAGGAAAAGGCAGTAGAAAGAATGGGAACAGATTCATAGGTTATACTCACACTTATTTTAACAAGTCAGTTAGATATTATGAATCATTTCACACTGTTACCTGCACTCTCTACCCACATGTAAGCCTCTTCTCTTGTGGAATTGGACCAATTCATAAATAGTTCAACAGCTTGATGTCTCATTACAATAGTGATAATATAATTTAACATTCAAACTGAGAAACTTTTGAGAATGAAAAGAAGTTCTACTGATAAATATGGCGGGAGTTAATATTGAGGTCACTAAAGTGCTGACTGTTCCTTCTTTTTATAACCTTCTGGGACATTGTAGGTTTTGAAATCTGTTCTCTTTGCCTCCCATGCATTCTGCAAAATTCTTCACAAAATTGGATAAAATGAGTAATAAAATATATTATATAAAAATTTATGGTGAATTTTAGTAAAACATTCATCATCTTATAAGTTAAAAAGTTAATGTTATTTGTTAAAAAGTTAGCAACATTGTACAAGGTGATTATATGGACATAAGTATTTGGATGATTTTAAATGCTGTGTTAGAATTACTTTGGCTAGTAAAACAAAAATAAATTTATATAGTTGGCTGACAGATGTGAGAGAAATAAGATGGCTCAGTTTTGTTCAAATGGGGTTTAAACTTGGCCAAACAGAGAAATGATGTTCCATGTGTGCATTTTTATAACTGCTTCCCCATGCCAAACACATTCTAATAAGAAATGGCATGAACAACTGAAATAAACAATATATTTGTGTTGGGTTGCCCATATTTCACATTTAAGGGGAGCTCTAGGAAATAGTGAAAGGTGTTTTCTTGAGGGAATGGGTAAGAAAAAAATCTCAAGAGAATGAGCATTGGGTTATAAATAAAAGAAGTATGCTGAGTTTGAGAATTAGCAATGGTTACTACATTCTGATACCTTAAATAAGATAGTGTCAACTCTAATTGTCTTTGAGTTCTACCTGGTGGCCATTGCAACACAGAAGAAATACTAGGATTAGGAGAAGATAGAGTCATTTCTATAGCTCAGTAGCAGGTTTCTATAAATATGTCAACCTGCTACCTTGATTCTTACTACTCTTTGTTGTCACCAAGATTGCTGATACCATCCAAAAGGGTTAGGATGAATCATCTGTGAATTCAGTTTTACTAACTGGTTTCCAAGAAACCATTTCTTACTTATCCTAGTCATAGTCAATTTATGCTTTTATACAAACAAGATCACTGAGGCTTTTTTTTTTTAACTGTTTGATATCATGAATTTTTCATTACCTGAGATGAGACTGTGATTGTTAAAGACCCCTTTGAGATATTCCTTTATAATGGCATTCAATAATGCTTTTAAACCAAACTGGTGATGTGAATGAGGAGTCACATGTGCTCCCAAGGGTTATTGAGTATACTAGATATTTAAAAGAGAATTAGTTGGGAGTATTTATAAATGTGTACTAGACTGGAAAAGCCAGAGAGAAAGAGAGAGAGAGAGCACATCCTCTCACATGAGCTTGCTCTTAGGTCCATGAGACATTTACGCATAAACAAATGAGAAAAAAGCTAAACATTCAGAACCTTCTTGGCATGCAAGTAAATTAGAATTTATTCCCGAACTCTTTTATTATTGACTTAATTTGAGATTTATTTATTTATTTATTCATTTACTTACTTAGTACTCACTGTGCAATAAGCAGTGAAAGAACAGTGTGTGTCCTCAATGCACTTACAGTCTACTAATGAAAGAAAACAATAAATATCTAAAAAAAGAAATAATGAGGTAACATTTGAGCAGAGATGTGATTGAAGAGTATGAACAAAGCACAGAAAGTAGTTTGTCAGCAGACAGAGAAAGCATTGTGTATAAAGTTTCCAAGAAGAGAACACATTTAGCATGTTAAGAAACAGAAGTGGTCAGGGTGCTTAAATAGCATGGACAGATTTGTTAAAGATACAGTCCAGAGCCTAGGCCATGCTGGGCTTTATAGACAATGCTAAGGACTTTGACTCAAATAAACCATTCAGATATGCCATGCATTGAATTGTGTCTGCCCCCCAAATTTGTATATTGAAGCTCTAATATCCAATGTGAGCTAATTAAGTTTAAATAAATTCATAAGAGTGGGCTCCTAATCTGATAGGATTGGTGACATTAGATGAAGAGATCTCTCTCTCTCTCTCTCTCTCTCTCTCTTTCTTTCCCTTCATATATCTATATCTATATCTACTCCCTCCTCTCTGATATATGAGGACACAGGAAAAAGATAGCCATTGGCAAGCCAGGAAGAAAGCTTTCACCAGAAACTGAATTGACTGGCACCTTGATCTTGTAGTTCCGGCCTCCAGAACTGTGAGAAATAAATGATGTTTGTTGTTTAAGCCACTCAGTCTATGATATTTTGTTATGGCAGCCTGAACAGACTATTACAAAATGTATTCGAAGAAATCTGAATATGACTCACTCTTTCTGAGTGCTGTGAATTTCTAAGCAAGAAATAGCCATATCTTCTAAGTTATATTGAAATATTGAACTGAGATGACTTTACACACCTCACCTGACCTCCAGATTTTCAGTCTTACTTTCATTATAATTGTGATGACTTTTTACTGAGTTCTTTCGTCCTACAGAGAGTGTCATTTTTAAAGAGAACAGATACAGTACATTGAGTTTCTTTTTAATATTCTCTTTAAAATGCTAATGATTATGACTCAATTATTACAATGGTTTTCTTGTTGGAGTTTTCTCTCTTGAGTTGTTCTAAATCGTAAGTGGTGTAGAATCACAGAGCTTGCTTGATTATTTACCTGGCCCATTGCCAATGCTGTGTGTCTTTTTAGTACCTGTTCTTTGGAATACTTCCCAGATGTAAGCACATGGTTGTCTGTGTTAAAGCCACCTGTACATCATTTGTTTTTATCCACTTTGACAAAACATTGCCCTCATTGTGACTATAGAATCATGTTTCACCGTTTTCAAAAATGCTGTTGTGAGACTGTGTTTGGAAATGTTCCTGTAGATTAGCATGATGTTCTTTTGGGATGTTTGGAGCTACATTTGCCAAAGTTAGTGTAAGTAAAATTTTTAGAAGGTCTTATAAAATGAATACCTTGATTTCAACACCACTGATTTGATGTTACCATTTAAAATCAGCTAAGTTAAAGCAAAGGGTGTGTAAACAGATCACTAAAACCACTTTTTAAGCAAAAATCTATATGGTTCTCCTAATTACTTTTTATTGGAAATGTATTATTCCATTTAATTATATGAATAGATGCACAATTTTTAATATACTGAAAAAAATTACTCATTTTCTTATAACTACCCCAACTCCTCTTATTCTCTCCTTGCACCGATTTCTAACTTCTGGATCAACTAGTAGGAATAGAATAGGAAACTCATATCTAGAATAGAAATCTCATATTATTGCTTCTTCATGACTATATAATCTAGTTTTGTATTGTATATATGTGTGCAAATCAGAAATAGCTTAATTATTTTCTTGATTCTACTAATTATTTTAGATAAAGGAATTTTCTGAGTTTTTAGAGTAGGAACTTTCTTTTGACTTAGGTGGCTTCTCATCAACACAGAGACTTTTTCTCAAGTTAGCTCCTTCCAAAGTCAGGCTTGTTTATTGTGGCCATTAGGTGTGTCCTCTACTATGCTCACAATTTTGGAGATATTTTTCACTCCTCGCCCAAGTGAAAATCAACCACATAAAGAACTGGAACTTACTACTCTGACCCAAAGCCTGTGACCAGGAGCTCTACGTCCAGTGTCCCCCTTATCACATTTTTTTTTTCTGTCTGCCTGTCCTTTGGCTTATTCTCACCCTCAAACTTAGAGGTGTTGGTGTGGTTTTGTCTTTCTTCTCTACTACCTTACGAGATTTGCAATTCTTAACTAGAAGTCACCCATCATTCTTTTTTTCTTTTTACTTTTTTTTTTTTTTAGGTGAGGCAACCCTTGGTTGACCTCACAGATTGCAAGGACCTTGTCAGCTTACAATTCATTATATTTTTTATTTATTTTTTACGCCCTAGCTTCTGGTCTTCCTAGGTGGTCTCCCATCCAAGTACTAACCAGGCCTGACCTCGCTTAGCTTCCGAGATCTGATGGGATCGAGCTTGTTTAGGGTGGCAATGGCCATAGACACCCATCATTCTTCTTTTATTTCAATTTTATTACTCTTCTATATCACTGAAATTTTTTAAGTTCTGCATGAGGTGCAACCTTCCTTCGGCAGAGTAACCACAGAGATTTCTCTTCTCTGTGTGTTTGACATTTTTGTTGTTGTTACAATCCAGAGAAGCATAAGGAGAAAATCTAAACATGGGAGCCCACATCATTATCATACCTATAAATCTGGAAATCAAAGTTATTTTTAAGCCACAGAGGGCTTAGAAAATTTAATAAATGTATCACAGAAATAATATTCTATCACGTGTAACATATGATTTTTTTCTAGCACAGAAAACCTTGACATTATAGACTTCTTTACATTCTATGAACTTACACTGAATATGAGATTTTTCTTCATTCCCTTAATGTATTAAAATGATATCCAGGGACATATTATAGGGATAAAATGGTGTGGACTTGTTTTTCCTGTTCCTCTTTGTTAAGCACAATTAGAAACCCTGTAATTGACCCAAGAGCCAACCAAAGAAGAACTCTGAGAGGTGGTAAGAAAATTATGATCTGATTTGAGATTTGAGGATGAGAGAAACAGCACAATGGCAAGACATCTTGCATTCCCCCTATCCAACAGAGAAAGGCCACCCAAACACAGCATGTCCTGATGCTTGAGCTAGCAACAAAAGCAGCTAATTTTTCCTTCAAATAGAAGAGAGTCCTTCTGACGACATCACATAAGCTGGGCAACACCACCAAAAAGGGAAATCATTCAGGACCCCTGCCAGAAGTAAGCTACCAGTGGAGGCACTGCTCCTTGTTGGGCTTGAGATTTCTCCTTTTCTTCTAAGAGATACTGAGGTGTAGGAGGGTCTGATGACACCTACAAGGGGGAACTAGTTAGAGCAAGTGACCTGGATTGGGAAGCTCTTAGAGATCAAAGATTCTCTTCCCCCTCCCAGAAACATGAGAGCAGTATGTGTGTATGTGCTTTTGGGGTGGGGGAGAGGTCAGAGGGTGCAGTCCTGCCACACTCGCTCCTTTACTGAAAGCCATCCCACTGCCAGTCCTGGGAAAACTTCTTCTGCCCATTTGAGCAACACCAACAGGGACTAACGGTAGCCACAGTGGTATCAAATTAACCAGAAGTCACATATGCATATTGTAATACACGTAGCAACCACTAGAAAAATTATACAAACATATATACTGAAGAACATTCAACATTCATACACTTTACAAATTTTAAGTAATCTCTAGAAAGGCAAGAAAAGACAAACAAAGGAATAAGAACCAGAGGAAACAAAAAATAATGTCAGACTTATGTCATAACACATCAATAATCACCTTGCAAGCAAATGTTTTAAATAACACCAGTTAAAAGATAGAGATATTCAGAGTTGGAGAGCAAACCATGATGTAAGTATATTCTGATTACAAGAAATTCACTTCAAATTCAAATAAATAGGTAGATTGAATGTTAAAGAATGGAAAAGGATACACATGCAATCATTAATAATAATAATAATAATAATAATAATAATGACAGGAGGAGCCATACCAGTATCAGAAAAAAGTAGTCTCCAGAACAAAGAACATTACTAGAGACAAAAAGATACATTACATAATGATAAATAAATCAATACCACCAAGAAAATGTACCGATTCTAAATGTGTATGTATATCCAACAGCAAAGACTCAAAATACATGAAGCAACAACTGAAAATGTTATAACGAAAAATAGACATGATTATAGTTGGAGACATCAACATTCCCTTCCCAGCAACTGATAAAACTATTAGACAGAAAATCAGGTGAAATATAGAAGATCTGAACAACATAGTCAGCCAACAAAATCTAATTGACATGTAAAAAACACACCACCCAAAAACAGCAGAATACACATATTTTCAGGTACCTATGGAACATTCACCAACCAGACCATATCCTGAGTCATAAATAAGCATCAACAAATTTAAAATAATTTAAATCTTACATACCGTGTTCTCTGGCCGTAATGGAATCCAGTTAAAAATAATAATAAAATGAGAATAAAAATATCAATAAAAATGCAAATTAAAAAAAATCCACATTTCATAATAATATATGGGTCTCATTGGAGGTTTAAAAGTACAAAAACAATGGGAAAAAAGAAGCATAGTAAAATATGAGGGATGTTTCTAAAGCAGTGATAAGAAATTTATAAAAATAAATGCTTGCATTTGAAATAAAAAAGTAATCAAATGAATAATCTAATTTCCTATAAGAAGACACTAGAAAAAGAAAAAAAACCCAAAACAAGCAGAGGAAGGAATTACTAATAAAGATCAAAAGTCAAAGAAATTCAAAATAGTAAAACAGAGAAAATAAATGAAACGAAAAGCCGGTCTTTTGTAATAAACCAACAAAATTGATAAATCTCTAACAAGACTGACAAATATAAAAGGAAAAAAGATAAAAATTGGCATTATCAGGAATAAAATGAAGGATATCACCAGAGATCCTACAGGTATTAAAAAGATTACAGGAATATTTTAAGAAAACTTTGCACTCAAAAATTTGACAGCTTAGGAGATGGATCAATTCCTCAAAAACCACAAACAAATAAAACTCAAACAATTAAATAGACAGTCAGAAGGGCTCTATAACTGTCAAAGAAATAGAGTTTATAATTTAAAAGCTCCCAAGACACATGATTTTATCAGATAATTCTGCCAAACATTTAAAGAAGTAATCAAGTTTTACACAATCTCTTTCAGAAAATAGAAGATAATGGAACATTGCCCATTATAACCAATTTTATAAGACTATTGTTACCCTGATAACAAATGTAAACAGTCAGCTCCATGCCCACCAACGAATAGATTATAAACCAACAACTCTCATGAAAAATACCTTCACAAAATATTAGCAAACAAAATCCAAAATGTTGAGAAAAATGATATACTGTGACCAAGTGAGATTATATTCCATGACCAAGTCTTAGGTCTCTGTGAATCAGACTATTTTGATTATTGCTCCAACTTTCTGTCTGTTAAGGCAACCATGACTGCCTTATCTTTGGCACTTAAGTGCTGCCACTTGGCTCATGCTACCTTAGCATCCAACTATCTACCAGTGCATTGAACAATCTCAGTTCAGTGACAATAGTTTCCATTATAATTGCTGACCTACAGGGAAGTGCAACAACAGAGATCTTCAAGGAAGCTGAGTGATCCCTCACTTATTTATTTCTCACGGTCGGGATGAAAGGTGTGTCCTCAGGATCCTTCCCGGGTGAGCAGGTCTTACATGATAAATTCATTCTACCACTCCACTCTCCCAAGTCTTTGGATACCTGCCCCTACAATATGTCAGGATTGTTCTGGCATTTCAGCTTCATTTAAAACTACTGATTTGTGCTTCACTTAACCAACCGACCAAATTGCTAGAGCCCCTTCTAACCCCTTGAACTGCAATACTGAATACAGATTTTCTCCTTAGTAATCCCATATGAATTAATTTGGCTTGATCTAAGTTTTTTGTTGTTGTTGTTGTTTTACGATTACCCATACCCTTAATATTAATTCCTATATATATTTCCCAGATTTCTATACATGTATATTGAAAAAATCTTACATTTCTTTTAATGTGTAGTCCATATCTCTGTAGGTAACACATTGACCTTTTCATTTGGGGCCTACTAGAACATGAGTCTAGTTATAGGTCTTAAAAAAACGAGATATGAATGGGGTAGATCTTTTGCAAGGCAATTATTTCAGGAGAAGTCATTATAGTTTTTTTAGGGAAAGCTGGGTTAAAATCCTCAGAGAGGGGTTGAAATCTTCAGAAGGGAGTGCCGGACTACTGTCAAAGAAGACTCTCCAGAATTTAGTGGTTTGGTGTCCCCATCTTCACTAGGATCTTCTCATGTGTTTCTATTCAAATTTTCAAGGTCCCAATCAATGCCCTCACTTTAATAGAATCGGAAAGATTAGGAATTCAATTTTTGATTTGATTCAGCCACTAATAAGAAGAGAGCCTGGATTGGTTTTCAGAAATAGTAGCCTTGCAGCTGCAGGAGATAAAAATTTCTTTCAGGGGAGACATAGAATTTTTCAGTCATTTATGCAAAGCTGAAGCTGGAAATTTGAAGTCCCAGCTCATCCTTTATGTCCCCCACTTTCTCCAGAAGTTAAGAGCAACCAGCCAACCTCATTATGCTCATTAGTTTGATAAAAATGCTCTAATGTATCAAATATCAACTAACTCAGAAACGTTTTTTATAAATGTTTGATTAGGAGTATCACATGATTTTTTTTCGCATAATTCCACTGCCATATGGACCATTAGTCCACTGGAAATCTCCATTAGTGACTTAAAATATAATTAAATTAGAGAATCAATCTCCCCCACCCCCCCCAAACAAAACAAAACAAAAATGAGAACCAATGCAGAAATCTCATCCTAAAGATTCTATTCCTCAAAACAGCTCTCAGTACCAAAGTCTGAACAAGCAACTCTTTTCCAGAAAAACACAAGCGTTTGGATATATGGGTGTATTTACTTCAAGAAACTGGCTTCATGATTGTGTGGAGGCTTTCAAAACCAGTAGGCTAATCTGGCAGGCTGTAAATTCTCAGGCAAGGGTTGTTACTTTTGTAAACTTGAATTATGAGGTAAAACTTTTTCTCATAGTAACCTCAGTTTTTCTCTTAAGGCCTGATTGAATAAAATCTACTAATATTATCAAGGATGATCTTGTTTACTTTAAACCAACTATTTGTAAATATTAACTATATTTAAATAATTCTACAGCAATGCCTATATTAATATTCGAATAATTGGTACTATAGTCTAGCCAAGTTGACACATAAATTAACCATTACACCACATGACCCAGCAATTCCTCTCCCATGTATACACTCAACATAAGTTAAATGTATATTTACACACAAACTTACACAAAAATGTTCATAGCAGCCTCATTCTTAGTAGCAAAATAAGTGGAAACAACTTCAATGTCCATCAATTGATGAATGGATAACTAAATGTCGTATATCCATTCGATGACCATATAAAGCAATAAAGTACTGACACCATGTAACATGGATACACTTTGAAAATATTATAAGTTGATGAAGTCAGACACAAAAAGCAATATATTGTATGATTTAATTTATATGATATGTCCAAAATAGACTAATATAAAAAGACAGTAGATTCGTGGTTACCAAGGAGTATGTCAGATAAGGAAAGAGACTGCTCATGAGTACAGGATTTCTTTTAGAAGTGTTAAAAATGTTCTGGACCTAGATAGTGGTGACTACTGACAATTGACACTCGCTATTGATAGGTATATTCTTCAAAAATAAATTTAAAAAGTTATAATATATATGGCAAATAGTGTTCAATAAATGGTTTTTCATAAAAAATAGAATATGAATTTAAAAACATGCATATATCTACTTCAAATGCTTTATTTTAGCCTATAACATATAAATCTGTGTTTATTTGACAATTTTTTATGTGGGCTCTAAATATTTATTAATTAAAGTTAACATATTTTGCATAATCATATCAATAATACACTATATGTACATCCCAGTTATAAATCTTTAAAGTAGAGCAAGATTTTAAAGAATTTTGTTAATTATTTTTAGCCCATTATTCTATGAAATTAATGTTTTTCCTCTCTTTTTTATGTTATCTTTTCTAAGCATATTTAATGAGACTATTAATATAATAGCTAATTTTTCTTAAGTTCTTACAAAACACTTAACTTGCTTTTCATAGAAAGAACTCATTTCATGACTCTATTTAATCAGTCTATACCCTACTTAAAACTATAGAATTAAATTGGGAGTTAAGCAGACAAAAAGAGGAATATATCAAGTAGTGAGAGGAGAAATACAAGCACATTAGTCACTCTATTTTGCTAAGACATGGAAAGCATATTTAACTTAGTAAACTGGTTAAAGAAGATCATTAGAGAGGATTCTACCATACACATCTTACTTATTGGATTAGCACAGGTAATGTCCAAGGTGCTAAGAAGTTGAAGGTCACTAATATAAGTAGATGCAGAAATAGGCAGTGGTGCTAGTTTGGCCTCCAAAACCTCAGTCTGAATTCTGCCTCCCCCATCCCTTTTACTAGCTGTATGATTTTCATAAATTACTTAGCCTTTCTGTGCCTTTGTTTCTTCATTTATAAAATGGTGTAGAATTATACATAACCCAGATTTTTATAAGAATTAAGTATAGTTCATAGAGCAGTATTTAGGTTATTGCCAGAGGTCAATAAATGTTAGTTAAAAAAATAAATAACAACAGAGTCCCTGTCTGAAGACAGATGTATGTTAAAATGTATGTATGTTAAAATGTATGTTAAAATGAAGAACTGAGAAGTCCTGAGACTATGTCGTTTGATTGTTAATTACCAAATTATGTCAATCAGGAAAATACGTAGTTAGTTTCTGTTAATATTCAAACTGAGAAGATATATAAACTGACAAGTTGTGAAGCAACCATATTTAGCCACTTACACGCAGAAGCAGGAGAAAGCCTTTTACTGAGAAAAGAATTAATGAAAGGCTCGTATAGAGACAGAAGTGCTTGATATACAGTCTTAAAAGTAGAAGAGAGATAGCTTTGTTTCCTGTTTTGGTACTGTTTTCCAGGTCCCAAGTCAAGTATTTTCAAAGGCTGAGTTTATTTATTGTCCTTTCTTTAGAGTTACAATCAATTCCTTCTTTTTATTTTATTTATTTATTTTTATTTTTTTCCTTCTAGAGCTAATTTGAGTGAGTCTATGTTCTCAACCAGAAGAGCTTTGACCAAGAAACATCCATTTGTTTCACCTGGAGTAAATGATGGGGAATATAATAAATCCCAGTTGTCAGGCCTCCTCGATCAAATTAAATGGAGGAGAGCAATTGTGAGGAAAATTCCAACAAAAAGCAATAGACTTATTTTGGCCAGAAAAAGAGAGAAACTACTTTTTCTATGTTTAATTAATCAGACTATTATCTACATATTACATTTAATTTTCCCAGAGGATGTAAGTTAATAAAAACATCTGGAACCAAAAGTCCTTAGATATCTTGGGAAATAGATTCTACATTTAGATAAGATCTCAATTGTGATTAAGCTAAAATCTCCCTAACAATAGAAGAGTTTGCAATGAGTAAGAATTTATAAATCCCAAACTCAGAGCACCTAACATTTAAAGAGAAAACCAAAGGCTCCAAATTGGTGGCACTTATGCCAAAGCCCATGATAACCAACCTAGATTTAATACCTGATCTAATCGCTATTTCAACCTTTCCTGTAATTATAATCTTAACCAACTAGTCTGGAATTTTCTGTTCAAGCACCAGTGGGGTAATCAGTCCCCTAATAGGAAGAAGAGGCAATATGAATGACAACAAATCTT
>NW_006442484.1:9827424-9841725 GCF_000325575.1 Pteropus alecto
TTCATGTTAATATCCCCTTTGCACCATCTTTCTTTTACAAAAACCTTTCAGTTTTGTATAACCCTTTGGAGTGCCCCTGTAGTTGCTAGATGAGAGCTGTCCAATTCACAAATTGCTCAATAAAGCTAATTAAATCTTCAAATTTATTCAGTTGAATTTTATATTTTAACACTAAGTAAAGACTAATTGGTGGTGATAAACATGCCTCTCCTACCTCAGAGCCCTCTCTGTTACCAAGAGCCAAAGAGGCACTCACATTATACCAGGATTTTTAGCCAGATCTTTTTGAATGCAAAATTTCCCAAACCTATAAGAGCCTTCTCATCAGCAGAGAGTCCTCTTGTCAAATCCCCAGAGTGACTTAGGTGACTTTAAAATTTTTAATCTGGTTCTGTTCACTCTTATAATTTATATTTCCAGAGGACTCACTGATTTACGTATTCCCTATTTATTAAACAACCTCTATGTGGCCAATTTGGAGCTAGATTTTTAAGAGTCAGGTGTGGAAGGCAGGTTTTTTGTTTGTTTGTTTGTTTTTTCCTCAAGGAATTCAAGTCAAAAAAAGAAAAGAAACAACTGCCAAGATATATGTTCACATATTGCTTTGAAGCAGAGAAGGGCACCAACCTTAATTTGTGTAGAGGTGGGAAAGTAAAAGTTTCTTGGGAGAGATAAATCATGAATGAGTCTTCATGTTCAGGATGAAAGAATCTTCCAGTCAGAGGAAACAGCAGGTGAGCAAAGCCATGGAGGGATGGCAGAATACAGCATGAGAGATCTAGGGGTGGGGAGGAAGTGATAAAAATAGGCTGGAGTTTAATAATAATCTACAAAGGATTTACATACTATGCTTAGAAATTGAGATTTTTATCTTAAAAACATTGAAGACATGTTGAAGGATATGCGACCACACACAAACTTCATTTCTTTAATATAGTCTTTTTTTCTCTAATCCAAGCAGGCTTTGCTTAATGTAATAGCATTGTGACTAACTTGCTTTTTCCATCCTGATCCTTACACCTTTGTATGCCTAAGCCACTATCAAATCCTTAAAGACTGAAGCCTCAGGTCTATTGATCATGAGAAAAATAATTTTCAGTTAAACTAAGGATAACATCTTGGCTTTAGGTGTGTTTCGGCCCCAGGCCCATCAAGGTGGAACAGCCCCAGTGACCAACTTTCCATGAGAGCAGACAGTATGACATTATGGCTGATTCCAGAACCAGACACAATGATTAATTACTCCAGCCCCATTCAATCAGTAGTGCTCACAACCCCAGCTGCCTGAGTTTCCATGACTGATTATTATTTTTCCCCTATATAATCGATCCTTTCCAGAGACCTGGGGAGCAAGTTTTTGAGAGCGCTAGCTTGCCTATCTCAGGGACTTGCAAATAGACTAGTGATTACCAGAGGGTAGGAGGCAGGGGGGTGAGGGAAGGTTGATGGGGTAAAAGGGGTCAAATATGTAGTGACAGAAAGAAATCTAACTATGGGCGGTAAATACACAATGCAATGTGTATACATATATGCCTTACTGTTGAATTGTATGTCTGAAACTTACTGGAATTCATTACCCAATGTCACCATAATAAATGAACGAATGAATGAATGAATGAATGAATACATAAATGAATAAATAGAAAAATTAAATAAAATAAACCTTTATTTTCTTTGCTGCAAAACCTGTACCTATCTCATAGTTTTAGCCGTGTGCAGGCAGACGGCCTCCTTTGCTTGGTAACAGATATAAACAAAAAATGGCAAGTTCTGATTTTATATTGGTTACTATATTCTGTATAGAATAACTGATATCCAGAAAAACTGAGCAAGAATGTGTAGAAAGATTTATCACATTTTTGCTGGATTGACCAAGCAATACATTTTTGGAAACAGAACTAAACTCTATATTTGAGTTCATGTCTTTTTCACTATACCATCTGCTACCTGAATTAGAATCCAGGTTTAATAATTAAACTCCACCACTTCTTTAATATGTTGTTCTTGATACTTGTACTTTACAAGTTCTTTGAGCTAGACAGAACTCGAGTCCATTGTCTATTACCACAAATTGACTATTTGAGAAGGAGAATATCCTGTTAGTATCATATGTCACTACTTAAGCACATCGCACACCTAAAGAGTTTATATTCTTCTATTATATAACTTCTTTGTTTCACATTAAAATATATTTTCTTTAAGGGCAAAAAATATGGCTTATTTTCTTTTATAATAAAAACAATCCAAAAATTATTTATACTCTACCAGCAGTGTTCTACAGTTCACTTTGAAAAAAATTAATTCTCACTTTATAAGTATCATTTATATCTTAAAGATAAAAAACTGAAAAAGGTCCAAATGATCTGAGTTCACTCATTAATTAAATGTTGGATTCAGGATTTGATTGCAGGCTGCATGAATCTCTACTGTGTTTTCATGTTTATTTTTCCATGTTTGGCACATGATAGACACTCAGCAAATATTTGTTAATGAATAAAAAAATTAATTAATTAATTAATCCATCAGATTTTGAAAATAAACAGCTAAGTAGTCATTTATAAAAATAAAGTTATTTATGAGATTTTCATAATATCTAAATACACAAATGATTTAAATTAAATGCTAGTAAAAATGATCTTAATGTAAGCAAAAAATATTGTGCATGGAGTCTGAGCCTACATTTCAACAAATAATCAGACCAGATGAATACTCTAAACATTGGTTTTTCTTATGCATATTCTAGTTATAAGGTATTCTAATCATCAGTCCTGAACCCACCAGCTTGCTCTGTACCGTCATTGAGGAGTCTTCTTGCAGCATCTGGTGGTCTCTGCAGGCACATGCTGAGTGCATGTGAATCTCTGCTGCAGACTTAGGAGTGCTATCTCATGAGCCTTCCTATCCATCACTCACTCACTCTGAAACTTCTTTCTCTTAATTTTTCCTGTTGTGTTTTGTTTTGCTTCATTTTTAAACCACCTTTATCTACCTCCATATATCTACCTTTTTCTGGACCTCTGACTTCTTTGGTTTGAATTCATCATTTCCATATTAAGCCAGCACAGCCTCTATATTACACTATTAAATGCTTGCTTTCCAGTGCATCCATGTTGTCCACAAATACCAGCAACCCCACAAAAAGCTGACCTTATGTCTCAGGGGCCCCTAGGTGGGACCTACTTTTCATCTTGCCTCCATTATCATAGCAGAAGGACCATATTTGTAAAACTTTGTTTTTAATTGTAACTTCCTGTTTAGCTCACTTTAGCAATACACTATAAATGCTATAAGAATTGGTTTCAGAAAGGTTTAGTGCATGGAATCAAAACATCTTAGTTTTAGGAGAGACTCTGCAACTGATATACACACTGATTCAGATAAACATGGACTTCTTTGCTTCTCTAAAATGAAGCAAGCAATGCCTGTCCTACCTGTCCACAGGTATTCATTGGTTTAAGTGATATAAAGTATGTAAAGTATGTATGATTATAATGAAAGCATTTTTTAGGAGTGTAAATAAAAACATCATAATAGCCAAGTATACTACTCATAGATTAGAATTTAAGCAAGTTCATCCTCTCTTAAATATAGAAAATGCTTCATTTATTAATAATGTGATATATGTCAAAGTCTTCGTAGATCAAATACAGAACTAACAAAATAATAAAATAAGTATATGTCAAAAAAGAGTAAAGAAGACTCATGTGAAATTTTGACAAAGATTTTATCTTTCTTATAGGTTCTTTGAAACCAGGTATATTTTTTGGCACCTCTCACTACTGATTGGAATTAGGCTTAACCTAATAGAAACACTGAGAACTGAAAGCACCAAGTCTCTTTTTTAATTGATAAAAACACTGAATATAGTTTTATACTAGTACATGTATACTTACAACTTTCTCTTTAATGTAGCATAACTTACCTTTTCCTTTTTATTAAATGTACAGCATTATTTAAAAGGGAGTTATTATCAAGTAGAGACTGAAAATTCTAATAGCTAGAGTTCGAGTTTTATAGCTTAGAGCTTAGTGGCTCAAAGCTTGGTAAATAAGCACCTCTTTGAGCCTTTTAAATAGTATTTGAGCATAGTTAAGTTTATGAGTTAGCTATAAAATTATAATTTGGTTCTGAAGAGAAAACCTCATTTAGTGGCACTCAACAAACTAATATAGTGACCCTAAATCCCAACCTGACTGTTTAGTTATTACAACATACCACTATGAAGACTATTAACAGGCATAATTAAAGCATCAATCATCTATCAGAACTTCAATAACCCTACAATAACTCTTTTTATGGCATTTTTAGCAATTTGCTCTAATGCACACAAGCCATATACAAATGAATTGGATATTAGGGGCCCTGATAAGATGAGGCCATTTGGCAAGCATTCCCAGCCCCTGTACTTTCACAAGCTCACTGGGAACAGACCGAGAACCTTCTAAGAAGGACAGAGTGAAGCCTGAGCTGGTATTCATTTAACACAACCCAATATGCTGCTAGGTTTTTAGGCTCATGGAGGCATTCAAAGAGAATAATATAGTTCATCGGGCATTTCTAGGTTTATGGAGTCTTTTTTATTAAGGCTGCACCATCCAGAACAGCCTGGGTGTGTGGAACAAATCATCTACACTATAGCCGCTTTGTAAGTGTCTGTGTGAGCAAACTTTCTAAAGAGTGCATTAACACTTGGACCTACTGTGTTAATGGACCTGACTTTCTTAGCCAAATACCTCTCTAATAAATCAAAGAAATTTCAGCAAAACAGGTTTAAGGGCAAGACATTATTTGGTAAATCTCTATCAAGTCACATATTTCAGTTTATCCTAATGTAGGCTTTAGTGTCTTCTAACTGATTTTTAAATTGGGAAATTCACAGAATATCAATCCATATTGACCAGTGAAATCACTCTGACTTTCTGCTTCATGGGCAGTAGGGTGACAGTGAGGAAAGAGGAAACAGGTTGGCAGCTAATGACTGCACTGGAAGAATAAATACCAATTTCAAAAACTCCAGAGAATATAAACTCAGTAGGGGCTGAGGTGGGTAGACGGGAGGATGATAATGATGAGAATATGATTTATATAGTGAAGATACAATCCCCAACTTGGTGCTACCAATAGATTGCCAGACTGAGGACTCAACTTGCATACCGCTAGGTAGGAAACACATTATGAGATGTAACAGGAAAGACCAAAAACCTTCCCAAATTAGTATGTCTTCCAAAAGTTGATCACTTTGCTTATGTTTCTTATATTATTTATTCATTTAAATTAGTGTATTGAAACTCTTAAAATACAAAGGTGTTAGCACTGGAGAGACAATGTTTTAAAAAACATTCAAGTATTTACATATTTGAGTGAATTAGTTAATATTTTTCAAAGAAAAAAGGCTATAAGACATGAGGCAGGCACTGATCAGTTTTGAAAGAAAAAAATAGGTCCAAATGAGGTGTCTAAATTTCGATATTAGGCAAATATGGGTGAGGTAGTTTTAATATGGATAACTAAGAAATTAAGTAACTGATGTCATAGAGTCTTTCCAATGAGCAGGATATCACTAAGGTAAAGGAATACTAATAATTCTTTTTCTGCTTAAAGTATTTTCACTGCTGTAACAAACAATTCTCCCAAAATACAAAGGCTCAAATATGACAGTTTATTTCTTAAACACATTAAGGCCAAAATGGTTGTTCTTAATTGGCAGGTAGCTTTCTTCCAATTGACAATATGAAGACTCATTTTTCTTCTAGCTCATAGCTTTCTCACTTTTGGATACATGACTTCCAAGATTATCAAATTCTACCTACATCAAGTTGGTGGTCAGGGAAATATGTGTTAGACACATCCAACTGCAAAGGATTCTAAGAAATGGGCTTAGTGAAAGCTAACTGATCTCTGACACAGTTGGAATTTTCCTGAGGCCTGGTCCTGGCTCTCTGACTCATAGCTCCAGCACACTAAAGGTGGGCATAATAAGACAGAAAGAGATGAATGTAAAGTGAGGGAC
The DNA here is from genome assembly GCF_000325575.1 of Pteropus alecto. Taxonomy (NCBI): domain Eukaryota; kingdom Metazoa; phylum Chordata; class Mammalia; order Chiroptera; family Pteropodidae; genus Pteropus; species Pteropus alecto. Next base: position 9,833,435 of record NW_006442484.1, read on the forward strand.
CAAAAGGGAAGAGTTTTTATTGTTGCTAAGCTTTGATAAAAATAAAACCAAAAATTTCCAGTTCGCATGGGGGAAATTGATATTTGAGTAAAGAGGGCTGGCAGGACCAGATTGGAGTTGTCTGTTTTGCTGAAATTCATATAATTATTATGCATTAAACTAAGACCACATACTTCTATTGAATGAGTAGAGTATGGAAAAAAAATTCTAGGTTCTCCTTGTCCCCAGACGTGCTGAGTTTATCCTAGTTTATTCTAGTGATTTTCCTAGTTAAAACACCAAAAATATTATGTCTACTTTTATCCTAATTTAAAATATCATGGAGGTTATTGTAGAATTCTTTAATTTAATTCTCAGTTGGATGACTCGGCTAGGATGTGGGCTTAGCAGTGTATTCTAATTTTAATGGTCTTTAAAGACTTAATAATAATCTGAAAAATGTGATCCCCAAAGTAGAGAGAGAGAGAGATAGCCAAACTGGATTTTCAAAAAGATTTTTTTTTAAGTGCTCTGTGTTGGCTGCAACCTCAAGCTTGCATATTTGCTTCTAGCAGAAGCATTTTCTAAAACTGTCAAGTCTAATATTGGAATCTCAGAGCTATAGTCTCACTATATACACTCAGTATCTTGATTTAAGAGACCTAAACCCTTGTCTCCACAAGCTTCAGGTATTTCTAGGATTGAGAGCTATATAAAAACATTAGAGGCAAGATAAAATGTAATTCTTTATTGGAAAAAATAATGGGGAAATAACATTTTTACTATGGTTAATTCCTTTTTCTTGTTAATAAAAATTGTTTTTGTTTGATGTTGTTTTCTTGCACATTCAGTCTCTATAGTGGAATATTGTTACTGTTGAGTAATGTCGGATCAATGCCTAATGTTGCATCCCTAAATGCTTGTGGAAAACATTATTGTAAAGTTGATCATTAGAGCTTGAGGATAGTCATTAATTTTAAACCGAAGCCATAAAAAGCATGAAATATCCACAACGATGATCAGCTCCTTAAAAAGATGTGAGGATAATTGTGCAGATTTCTTAAAACTGCTCAGTCAATTTTAAAAGAGAAGTATTGTTGATATTTTTCTCATTCTTCTTCATAGGGGATGCATCTGTGCTCACAGCATAAGGTATAGCATCACAACTTTGTCACAGTGAGTGAGCAGAAGGCATAAGCCAGGACTCCAGCATTATCCAGCATCTGTCACTACCATTTAAGGGACTGACACATCCTCTTATGGACACTTTCTGGAGCAGCCTTTTGCAAATTGCTCACTTAATAATTGGAAAAACCTAAAAGGACTGTTCTCCAAAATTATTTTAGGAGTTGACTTAACATGAAATGGTAAGCTAGTCTTAATTCGTACTGTTTAAGAATGAGCTTTTGCTCTTATTTAGAGGTAGTTCAGATTTTGATGAATTTGTAGTGTCATTTCGTATTTTCTTCAGCTATTAATTGGTCTGCAATTTGGTGCATCAGACACATGTATAAGTCAATAGATTTTATTGGCTATCATTAAGTAAAAAGAAGAGCCAATGCCAAAGTTTTCAGTCTTACCTTATGGAAAAGGGGACTTATTTTTGTTATTACTTCCTTTGTGGAAGAACATATCAGTTAGAAATTATAATTCATCTATAAGTAGCAGAGACACCACCACTACCTCAAAAATAGAAAAAAGTGGTTTAAATAAATTAGTAAATTCATGTTTCCCTCTAGCAATAAGTCTCAAGATAGGTTATCCGATACAGATACCATGCTTCATGTTGTTACACATAACTCAGGTCATTAACTCTCATATTCATTCTCACAAAATTGTTACTGCGCCTACAACAATCATGTCTTAGTTTCAGGATAGTGAAAATAGCAAGGACAAGTATAAAAACTGGTACACGCATAAAGCACGCCACTACTACAGAGAAACATCTGCAAGCTCTGCTCAATAATTTCCAGTAATATCACACAGGTCAGAAGTTCATCCCATGGACATTGATACCTCAAATGGGACTGGCAAATGTTGTTTCTAAATTGGGCACACCGACAGTCTCAATGTTATGTTGTCAAGGTAGAAGTAGAGAGTTAATATTAATGAGCAGCTAGTGGTCTTTGTCATACAATGACTAGGAGAGAAATCTCGGCTCCGCTCCTTCTTTGCTTCATCAACCACCTTCAAATCATTTCCCAAAGATGGAGGTTTGCCTATTAATCTGAGATTAAAACTAATTATGATCTGTTTTACTAGAAGGCAGAGTTGCTGGTCTTAAAAAAACACAGACTTGCTTCTCAAATCCTCTGAGGTGTCCTTTGCCAAACTAATAGACCTTTACATACATATTTTATTACTGAGAAATCCAAAAAGGAAGAAGAGGGTGAGAGGCATCACCAAACCTCCAGAGAAAATAGCTTATGTTTTGGTTAAATCTTGAAATTTGCATGATTTAATGTCTGCATCCTAGTTTGTTTTTCTACCTTTTAACAGACTCCTTTTCTGTCTTCAGCCACCCAGAGTCTTCTCCTGATCCCTCCATCAAAGAAATTTTTCCACCCGGTTTCTTTGGGCAGTGTTGCTGATCTCCTGCCTGTGCCAGCCCTGCATGCTCCTCCCAGTTTTATTATAGCCCTTAGCCACTGTGCAACTTTCACTTTCTTCCTGCACTAAATGAAGGGCTTTTTAAGGACAAGCACCATCACTAGACTCTTTTTGAATCTTTAGGAACTAGCAGAATATTGTCAAAGAGCTCTCAACTAATGATGATTAGTTATTATTATTATTTTTTTAATATAAAGAGGGAGATTAAGAGCACTAAATCATAAGTCCTAATCAGGTCAACATATTATCTTTCATAAGAAGATTGGAAACTCAGCAGAAGTCAAAAGCTTTATTTGTAGCAGGGGTTTATAAAGTATGTGTGAGGGAGACCTATGGCAGTGGGTTTTAAACTGGAGTGTATATTAGAATCACTTATACTTTGTCCCACCTTCTACGCTCAGATTCTTATTTAATGGATTTGGGAACTGTTTTTTTTTTTTTTTAAAACAAATGTAATTGGTATAGAGATAAGCAGTGACAAGCAGATTCTCCTACACTCTTCTCCTATGAGCAACTCGACTATAGTCAGCATTACACATGCAGGAGTTCTCAGCCTTGGCTAGTAGAATCACCTGGAGAACTTCAAAACTCCAAATACTCAAACTACAGTCAAGAGAGTTAAATTGGAATCTCAGGAAAGGACCCAGTTACCAATATTTTGGGTCGTTCAGATGTTTAGCAAAGTTGAGAATCAATGACATATAGAATTTCTGTAAGGATTTTCTCTCGCTGCTACAAAATGACTACAAAATAAAATACAGTCGTCTTCGGTATCCACCAGGGACTGGTTCCAGGACTCCCCTTCAGAGAAAATCTGGATTTTGTTATCTTCAAGTCCTATATACAAAATGGCATAGTATTTGATGTAACCTACACATAATATCCTGTATACTTTAAATCATCTCTAGATTACTTATAATACCTAATACAATGTAAATACTATGGAAACAGTTCTCATACTGTATTTTTTAGGGAATAATGAAAAAAACAAAAAAAGTCTGTTCATGTTCAATATAGAAACAACTATCATAGGCCTAACTACATGGTACACATCAGCAACAATGTAACTTTTTATAAAATATTTTTAATCCATGGATATTTGAATCTGTGAGTTCTGCATCTGGAGGTCCGACTGTATGAGCAAATAAATTAAACCCTACAGTGATATTTCAGTCATTAGTTTACACATTCTTAAATTCATACCAGCTAGACATTGCCTGGTCATTAAATTACTACTGCATTCCAAGAGCTCTTTGCTGGCTTGCTCTGGTGTTTGGTGAATACCTGCTCCCCTGGTCTTTGAGGCGCTCCTCCTTATTCTGCACCCCAGGATTTGTGAACCTCTGAGTTTTATTGATCTCAAGTGGATTAGGGTCAATGCTTTCCCTAATCCTTGCACAGTGCATTCTCTCTGACTATGGTCTGCCTCCTTCGCCCTTTCCCATGAATTGCTCTTACCTCTGATACTTATTTCATCCTCAAGTCTTTGGTCTTGCCCACATTCAGCTCTTTTTCTGCAGTCTTGATTGTGATCTCAATGTTATATGTGACATAATATCACATTTTGACTAGTACTCACCAAAAAGCTGTAGAATTCCAAGTCTAGACATATGTAAAGTATAAGGAAATTAGTGTGTATTTTAAAAGAATTGGAACTCATTCTGATTTTTAACACTCTATTCCTTTGTCATGTTTTGCTTCCATGCACATAACCAGCCAGAGCAGACTGGAATTGTGCTTCTGAATGTCCCATATTCTTGCATCTGTCATGTTTTCTATGGCTAACCCTCCCAGTCCTTAAGAAATGCTTCAACATAAGTAATTATTTTCCTACTAAATTTAATGCTTAAGTAAGTAAAGATATATATCTCACATAATTCAGAATACTGACTGCTGTGTTCTAGTCCTCGTATTTTCTGGCCCATTGAACATCTGCACATCCACACTTCAGTCTCTATTTTGTCGTTAGAATGCATTTCCTCTTACATAGTAGCTCCTCCTTCAGACTCTCATTTTCTTTTTAATGATTTCACCAGCCTCTCAGAGTGAACATTCGATTTTTCCTGCTCCTTTATGACAAACGCTTTATTGATTGTTTGTTATAATGATTTTTACATCCTTTACAAGCTTTCCTTCATCCTAACAAGGCTCTGCCACCAGTCTTCTCCAAAAAAATCATACAGTACTGGATTGTGAATGGACCACTTCAACAAAAGACTAACACTTGGGTCCTTCAAGGCCCTTCGCAAAATGGTTTACCACCCTACTGAAGGGGACTTCATAGTGGACATCATTTCCTGAATACAATGTGAGCTTTTCCAAATCTGAACTGGCATTCTTGTTGTCTGTGACAATTTTTGTTTAAATATTACTCTTTTGTATTTTTCTAATGTGGCACTTATTGCATAAAATCTCCAATCGTCACAGCTGAGGGTATTCTCTCTTCTCTGAATACAAAATACTTCTATTCATTTTTATGGTACTTATTACTTTCTTCTTTGTATTATATCTATTTATGAATAGCTTGACTTATTAATAGATTAAACTTTCCTCAATATCAAAAAGTTTACTCATTTTTATATGCCCCCTCACCATAATCACTAGCTCATTGACCTCGTCTGTAGTAGCTTCTGGGTAATTGTTTATTGACTTATTCTTAATAATTGAATATTGAATTAGCAAATTAATTAATTCAATTAATTAATGAACAAAATATATCCTCTGAATAAAGTTGCATGCCTGTATTTAAAAAAAAGTACTTCTATTTTATAAGATATTTATATCTCTTTCTCTATTCTCTCAAAACTCTTTGAAGACTGAATCAAATTTTAGCCTTCTGGCAGAAAATTATTGGGTAGCAATGGCATTAAAATGAAACTGTTTAAACATTCAAGTCCCACAGAGTCAAATAGAACTTCTAGGCAACGTGAATTAGCTGTGAGATACATTTAAATATGAATGTACTTGAAATATTTGTGCAAAAGTAATGGAAATTGAATGTTGATTTTTAGGTAGTATTAATATGGGAGTATTAAATGTACCATATTAAGAAAAGAGAGATATGCCTTGGCAGGAACTTTGAGGCTCCCTTGTGAATATAATATCTTGGGGCTAGATTTTTTTTAACAAAATATGTTGCCTATACTATAGAGAATGACAACTTGAAAATATGGTATAAAGTACACTTTATGTAATCACTGCAGAACCAGTGGTTGAGGTAAATAAAACTTTGGGGTAGGAAAAATAATTTTGAAAAATAAGATTTTATGAAAAAATACAGTTTGGGAAACAGTTTTTATAGAAACCTATTAGAAAACCAAATGCACACACACTTGCTCCAAAAAATATAAATACAAATAAATATAAATATAAATATAAATAAATATACACTTTAAATTACTGAAATGTGTGGCACTCTAGTTAATTTCTGGTTTTTTTGCTCATACATTCTTCTCATTACTTCTGGTTTAAAGTGGATATTCTTTTCTTTATATAATATACATTTTCAGTTGTTAGGTTTCTGGGAGTGTTTCTTCATCCAAATACATAATACATATTCTCATAAGAAAATATTTTTAATACCTATTGGGTTTTATAATATTCCCAAAAGTACACGTTTTTCCAAACTCTCTTAACAATAGCTCAATATTAGTTTTGGCTACGCTATTTTTCAGGTTTTAAAAATTATTTTTCAATAATGTCTTCTCATCATCAACTTTTCATTCTTTTTACTATATCATGTTTCTAAATTTCTAACAATTTCTGGGGAATGTGACTTCATTTATTCTGAATTTTGAACTCTTCTAATAGAGAAACATATTCCAGAACTTTGTGAAAGAAAATCTTTCGAGGTTGGGGAAAGATTCCTGAAATTGCTTTATACCTAATATAACATCTCAGGTCTATGAATAAAATTAGGCAAAGTTCTTGTGTTAATTTTATTTCTAATGTATCATGATTCAACTATAAATAGAACCCACTATTTTCCTAGAGTTCTTACAGAGAAAAGTTTATTTTTTTCTTTTTTGTATTTTTACTTTTTATGAGTTATTAAAAGTTCTCTTGGTATTTGATTTAGAGATTAGCAAGAAATATTATATAAAATTTGTGAAAAACTGAGATACCTCAATATAGAATATTTGTCACCATAAAACGGTTTTCTGTAGTTGAGATTTTATCGATTGATTCTTACTGGTCCTGTTGATCTAAGAAGTAAATATTGACAAATAGAAGGTCCCAATTATATTAACTTTTGAAACAGGAGTAGTGAAAACATTCATGAACGGGATAATACACTTTGTTTTTTTGAGCAAAATCCTTAAGAGATGCAAAGAAAAAATGCAAGGTGTCAGACAGAAACATTAGATTACTCCAATAAGAAAGAGAAAATAAATCTTAAATGGTTATAGAAGCTTCACATCTTTGCTGCCAGTAGTCAGAGATATATAAATGGTTTTAATACCCTGGCAAATAAAGTGCTTTTTTGTCTCTATAAGCAATACAAAAACTGGTGTTCTACCTTCAAATGTTTTGTAGATGCTTCATGGCTGTATAGTACTAACTGAGAATGGCCTCTTCCCAGGATGCAGAGCAGAAGGATTTCATGCCCAGGGCATTCAATTTGAAGTCAATGCACTTTTTCTGCATTCTTTACAGCAGGCAGTGAGTAAGAAAACAACAAAATATTTTATATCATTTTTTTGTATCCATGATATCATCTCAACAAACTAATTCTAGTATGGAGGGAAAAAAATAAAAACTGTCCTCATTCTAAAAACTTCCCAAATGTACAATATAAATATTCCTTAATATTTATGTCTTTCATATGTTTTGTCATTGTTTACCTATCAAATGCCAAATCAATCATGTCCCAGAAGCAATAAAAGTCACTGTATCCTTCTGCAGACGCCAAGAAATAAGTTGAGATAATTTCAAGATATACAGTGCTGAGCGGTAGACCTAATTCTTAAATATAAGCAATTTATTTTTGAAAAAGGCATTATCTGCTGTGTTTACATCACTGTATTACAAAAGTTCCCTTCTTTCTCAAAAATGCCATTAGAGCAACGCAGTGTTTTATTGGCTTGAATGTAGCAGCTCTTGTCATCCTGGGATTTTGTAAATAGATACTGTGTCAATCTGCTGTCCCATATGATAGCCACTAGCCACATATGGCTATTAAGCCTTAAAATGTGGCCAGTCCAAATTGGGATGTGCTGTAACTGTAAATTACACACCAGATTGCAAAGGCTTAATAAAAAAAATTATGTAAAATGTTTCATTAATAATTTATGTATTTATTAAATCTTAAAAATGTTAGATGTTTTGGGGTAAATATATCATTAAAATTAATTTTACCTGCTTTTTTTTAATGTGGAAACTAAAATACCTGAAATCAGATATTCTCCTTGCATATATTACTACTGAATATTGCTGAGAGAAATTGAGCTATCTTTCCATAAGATTCTTTCTCAAATTAATATACACAGACATTCATATACCACTCCTGCTTGGATCGATCAGCAAAAGATCTATAGTAAGTTATAGGCAAAATCAAAGTTGTCATCATTTACAAAAATCTCCCTAATTACCTAATACTTAGAGTTCATTAGTGTTATTATTTATTTGTCACACAATTTGTCACTTTCTCCTCAGTCTGAATTCAACAAATTTCTCTTAACTTCTTTAACTTGAGGGAAAGA
>NW_006442484.1:9841754-9914159 GCF_000325575.1 Pteropus alecto
CTTGAGAGAAAGCTGTGAAAGCCTCTCCTCCCTATATTTAGTTTTCCACTTTTGAACTGCAGCCATGTTTTATCTAAATGTGGCTTGTGTTTTCCTCATTGTAAACCAGGCTTGTGGATCAAATGAAAATGAGAATACCAAGGAGTTAAGAAGAAATAACTATAGGAGACAGAAAGCAAGAACTCAAGTTTAATTTTCTCATCAATCCCAAATTCACAGTGCACATATCAGAGTGAATATGCAAGAGGAAAAGAAAGCTGCTTCTTCTAAAGTAGGAGCAATAGCATAGCATTCCGAAAGATGCTTCTGCAGAGAAAGATAGAAGGTGTGGGGGCTCACCAGTCCAGGCTATCTTAGGGATGTAGTCTCTGTTTTCTCTCTCAACTCTCAAATTATTCCAGTTCAAAGGAGATAGTGACTATCAATAATAGCTTCTAAGATACCATGAAAAAATGTGTCAGGCAAAACTTACATATTTATTCAAGAACCATTTTGCTTTCTTAATTAGTAATTTCTGATTCTTGAATCCATGAACAGGAAATGCACAAGAAAAAAGAATCTGGGAGAATCTGAACCACAGAGAATGTACTGTTGGCTGTATTATTTTAATTATTTATAGGTGGAAATACTGCTTAAGGTTACTCTTAATTTTAATGAGTCTGGTTATCTACTTATACAGCACTTAAAATTTCCAGTAGGTCTTCCTAAAAATTTTGCTTGACAGATCTCAATATTAAGCCATGTTACTGGGAGTTAACCACTGAAAGCCAAATGCAAATCTGTGGTCCTTTGAGAACTGACCTTATTTTCCTCCTGAAAGTCCTTTTAGGATTGTGGATGTCTCAGTCATGCTAGGGGATATGAAATCAATATAAATTGGCAGATACAACTCCCTTTTTTGCCTGAAATAATATCCTATCAACTTTTCTCTGCAGATTCTAGCTTTTTTTTTTCAGCCTTGGCACCTATCGCCCGCTGTATTCCCATAACTGAGCCCAGTCTTTATTGAAAAAAAGATGATCCCGTTTAGCATAGAAGGTCCCAGAAGGAAGCAATGAGGAGCAGATGTGTTTTATCTCAAGCCCAGCAGGTTGTCCTTCTACATTAGGCTCCTCCAGAAGCCTAGCCAGTTGTGCAGTGCTTATGGAGTGGAGGCCAAAACTATGGCTTGGTACATGTGCCCATATCACTAACTTCAATTATGAGCTGCTGCTCACAGCATTCCTTGCTTCCTGAAAATGGCTGTGCTAGAATAAGTCTTACTTTCTTAAATTCGCTGAAGCACCTAGACTCTGACTCTCTCCCTCTCTCTCCCTCTCTCTCCCTCTCTCTCCCTCTCTCTCTTTCTCTCTCTCTCATTCCAAGCAGAGATTTCAGAGATTCATTCATCAAACAAGTTATTTTGTGGCAGCAACCTTGTAATAAAAGGATTAAACTGTGATATATTTACATTATGTAAAAATAACTTGCTCAATTGATTTCTCTCTGAGTTTGTGTTCCCCAATGATAGACCTGATGCAAGGGCCTCTTGCAGTTTATTTGAAAGGTGTAGGAAATGGGAAATAAAACAAGTAAGAGAATGTACGTTATCAAGCCAGCTACCACTGTGGATCACTGAAGTTTAATTCTGCTGGGGAAACCCTAGGATCCAGTGCAAAGATCATGCTTCCAAGTTATCCCACACAATAGTTGAGATTGGTGCATTTTTTTCATTGCTTCCCTTTAGTCATTGGTTAAGCACTGCTTCCAAGTGTACTAATTCCTCAGCACAACCAGCCCTATGCTTAGGTTGATGAAACTTGCTCACTAGCTAGAGAAAGTTCTCAGTAAAGAAATATAAGTTCTAGTAGGTGGAAGTCAGGTGAGGTTGTACAAAATTAGTAAAGATAAAGGGATACAGGTGGTTCACATGTAACATTTATAATGATGTAACAGTTTTGTTATTCAGTGGAACAACTGAATCCTTGGGAGGGTAGGAAAAAAAAAAAACTATAAAAATGCACTAGGCCATTCTAGTTGCTATGCATTTATACAGACAAATTGAACAAATGCAGAATTTGGAACAGATATACCTATCTATGCTCCCACTTATTCTATCTCCGCTTCTTCCTTCTTGTCTACACAGGAAACATGGTTTAAGTTTGTATTTTTAAACTAGACTTTGCTGCCAAAGTTCTCAACTTTTCCAACATCTAATTAATTAGCCCTTGGTTTCTTTTAGAATCTGATTCAAAACTAATAGCAAAATTCTCTTAATACTTATAGCTAATATCTTGTAAAATTTTTCTGGTATCTCTCATTTACCCGTTCTACCACTTATTTTACCCCTCCTTGATCGCGTCCTAAAGATGCCCATATTTTGGGCTTGACTATTCACTACAATACTTATATGAAATTCTTTTTTCTGTTAAAGTCCTTCATTTTATGGAGTCCTACTGATTTAAAACAAACAACAACTCTTCATATAAAAAAGATTAATAATTTACAGATGATTCCAGTTGGTTTCCTTATCTGTATTTGAGGATTTTCATATATACATGATATACTTTAACATTTAAACTGGCATAGTTACATATGTTGGGGAGAGAGGGAGCTTGTCTAGTATCTTATATCTTATAGTAATTAAGTCTCTTTAATACTAGGGACACCAGAATAGATTTCTTTGATCCACTCCTCCCATTCTTGCTTTCACATGACCTTGTGTTGTCCACTAGCTGTTTCATATCATACATTTTATATTTCACATTTCTAAAGAAGATTCTTGCAAAATTAAATTTTATAATGCTGTTTTTCTTTTTTGGGCTCCTTATTCAAAATGATTTATGGCTTAATTTTGAAAGCTTCACATTGAGTTAAGATTGAAAGGGGTTGATATATGTATACCACTCTAATAAAGATTAAGCAGTGAGAGAGCAACAATGGAAATGCCATCATCTAATTTATTTCATTTTCAGGTGATCAAAGAGATGTCCACACATACAAGGCAATCACAATTTCCTGAGGCTCTACTAGTGACTCATATGGCCACATGCAGTTAAATTTAAGGAAATCAATGGGAGTGATAATGAACAATCCTGTAAATGAACCTTCTCTGCATTTCTTTTTAGCTCTGAATTATAATGCAATATTGCTAGATCCCAAAGTATAGCGTCTATTATAGCTGTTCCAATCATTGTTCCCTAAAGGTTTACAAGACTGTGGCAAGACAATCATTCAAACTAAGGATTGAATAAAAAGATATCTGAGCCCTCAATACTAAGAGTAAAGGGATCAAAGCCTGAGAAATCACACCATTGTCGAATATGGGATAGGATACCTATTAATCTCAGTAACTCGGGAAAGAATCTTTATATTCATGATTACCTAAAGACTTTATATTCAACAAATAAAATGCAGCAAATCTCATTAAGTGAGTAACACTTTCTAAACTTTTTCAAATTCAATATTAATGTCACATTGGGAGGAACAATGAAAAGCCCTAACATGTCCCTGAATATTTAATCTTTTTAAAAAACCAAACACATAAATAAGACTCAAAATGAAATATTTTCTCTTTTTAGATTATATATATATGTGTATATATATGTAATATACATATATATCTGTGTATATATATATAATATATTTTATGTCAATTATGTATATCCATATGAAATATATTATATATATCTATATCACATATATATATCATGTATATCCATATGATAGAGATATTCAGATTAACTTTTGTGAGGTGTTTATGTCTATAATTAACACTTACATATCTACTCACATGGATACGGTTATGTAAATAATGGTCAGGGGTGAGAATGTTGAATTTTACCTGAGTCTTATGATGCTGTAAACTGTGAAACTGTGAAAGTTAAGAAATTCTCCCCACCCTTTTGTGTTCCTGAAAATGGCTACTGCGAAAAACCACATTTCCCTCTTATGACTTAGATAAGATTTCCAGATATTATCCTTAGTTTACCTATGACAAGCCCAAATATAGACCCTCCAAATCCTCATTCTTATCGTAATAAATGATTAGCTGAATTTTTTTTTTTTTTTTTTTTACTACTTGATCAGAGTAAAATGCTTTGAGAGAAAGAATATACAAATGAACAACGGCTAGTCCATACATAAAAATAGAACTTTGACCCACAATACAAGGCAACCTGATGAGGAAACCAAGCCCTTACCTACAGCAACATGGGAAGCCAGCCTGCTCTAAGTCAGAAGTTCAGGAAACCAGATTACTGTTTTCAGTGACAGCCCAGGAAGCTAAACAATAACTTCTGTAACAATTGGGCCAACATGGCCAGGAGTTGATGAATTACTGATAGTATCCCTACGTTTTGTTTTTCTTTTCAACTTAGGACCAAGAAGAGAAAGCCAAATATGCACCTGTAATTAATCTCATGGATATCTTACTTCTAGTTAGCCTGCTTTCAGCTTTGCCATGCCAACTGCATCCACTCAGGTCAAAACTAAAGCTTCCCTTTTTTCCACTATAAAGTTTTCCCATTCCTCTGCCTGCTTTTGAGCCTCCGCCAAACCCAAGTGATGGTGGCTGACTACCTTGCTATAGCAAATTCTGAATATAGCATTTGTTAATCTCATTTGGTAGGTCTTTATCTATTTCCACAGCTTGTTAACCAAAGTTCAGTTAAGCTTCTTTCTTGCCCCCAGTTCTCTAAACTTTGCTCCCCACAAGCCTGAGCCAGCATACAATCCCTCCTTAACAATCCCTCCTGAGAATAAACTGTTCTCAAACTAAAACAATATCTGATCTACTGTCCAATCACAACACACCCTTTCATTCCACTTCCCCATATACAGTTCTTTCTAGCATTGTTCACTCCTCTCCGTGAAAGGAAACAAAATATAAAAAACTGTTTTTGTGGAACTTTTGAGACACTTACATATCTTATAGTCAGAATGTCCTCTCTATCGCAGTAGCTCCCCTTCCCCTAGTTCATTGGTCTCTTTCTCCCTTGCAGTAATCCTATCGAATAAAATCTCTCTTTACCATGTCTGAATTAGATTTTTTTTCTTTCCTCTTTCTTTTCCTTCTTTGTTTCTTTGCTTTGTTTGTTTGTTTGTCTTTTTTTCTTTCTATTTGACAGAAGATTTATTTGTAAAGAAATTGCTGATCTACATGTACATATTACTAATGTTTAAAATTTTATTTTCATGTGAGAATAAGAAAGATAGCTTCTGTATAGTATGTGGCAGGGTGCTGCAAAGTGACTGCGCAAAACCATCAATGGTTTGTACAAACAAAGAGTATGGCTTACAATTCTACTGAAGCATGTATTTGGAAGAACAAGGAAGGCAAAGGATACAAGGGCAATAGAAATCTGAATTTTACTGAGCCTGTCTTTGCTTGGTTTTAGGTGACAGGAACCAGAATGATGCACCATCAACATATACGAACAATTGGACTATTTTTCCAAATTAATATTAATATATGAGATGAGGAGTGGTTTCACACATTTAGTCTTATAAGTAAATTCACCTACTCATATAGAGAGAACAAACACAAGGTTCAGGGAGAAAAGTTTTCATTGGATGTAGTTAATTAGCCAAATTCTTAATATTTTTCTTCAAATGTATTGAGTCCACAGAATTGTATACTTTTATTAATTTCCATTAGAAAGATGGTGAAAAAAACTTGACTATCAGTCAGAGGTGATTGGCTTCTATTTTCTTGATATTCTGAAAGGAAAGACTTCTTTGGGGGATAAGAGAAGAGCTGCAAATGTTTAAAGCACTAACAGAAATACAGTAGAATTCTATTGAGCCTCATTCATTCCGTGTACCATGTCAGTGATGTTCTTAAAAACATAACGCACTCTTGTTACAATTAATGTTTTTTTTTAATCTTGCAAATTACAATAATATGACTTAACATTTATTTATGGCTTAATGCTTGCCAGGCACCATCATAAAATCTTTTTTGTGTAGTATTCCATCTAATTCTTACAAACCTTCTGCAATATAGGTATTATTATCATTGACTGCATTTAACTGATGAGGAAATTGAGTCACAAGAACAACAAAAATCATGCCTAAGTTCACACAACTAATAAATGTTAGAGCTGAGAATTAAGCTCATATTGACTTCATAAGTATCTCACCCAGTTACTATGCTAACCTGCTTAGGTTATGGAGGTCCCCTGAGTAGAATGGTCACCATCATCTCTTCAGCTGATACACCATGTAACATCCAGTCCAAAGTCAGCTTTTTCTATGATGCTCTATTTTACATCCACTATCCTCATTCTAGAAATTCTTAAACTCTGTATATTTACTTAGCATATATCAATATTTTCTTAATCATTAAGTAATTCTTCATAGCCGAGTGACTTTCTTTTTTATTTTTTTCTTTCATTTTTTAACTTACACTTGTTCATTGTAAAAAATTTCAAAAAAAATTGAAAGTCATAAAAAACAATAATAGTAACTATCTCCCAAACCAACCTTTGTTAACATATGACTGTGTATCCTGCTAGCATAGTAAAAACATGTGTGAGTATTTGTCTATCTGTCAAAAAATAAGTTCTCAAATGTACTTTTAATATATAAAAGAAATTACCTACTACACATTGTTTTTTGTTTTCTTTTCTAGCTAAGAATATAGCTCAGAAATATCTCATGTCTGCAAATAATGATCTTCTTTGCTTTCAATAATTGCAGAGATTTCTACTGTAGGTAGCATGCTATATTTAGATAGTAACATATTAATGGAAATTTGATTATTTTAAAATTTTTATTATTTCAATATGCTAAAATAAAGTGTTCATATAAATAAGTTTACATTTTTGATGGTATATCCAGTGGATGAATTCCCAGCTATTATTCAAAGGAGACATATGCTTTACTGTAGATACTGACAAATTGCTCTCCAGAAGGGTTTAGCAATTTTCATTCTTATCAATGATGTAAATGACAGTTTCCCTGCAAATTCTACAATACCAGATATAAACTACTTTTGACAAATGGATAGGTGATAATGTTATCACTTTTTATGTTTTTGGTTTGTTTGCATTTTCCTGAAAATTTATGAGAAAGAAAACATTTTAACAGGCTTATGGTAACACATACACATACGCACAATCTTGTTTGTAGCTGGTGTCCCAAAAGAAAATTATCTGCTCTTTTGCAAGATTGTAGGTAGATGTGAGCAATAGAGGTAATGTATATATATATATAGAAGACTATATCATATAACAAGCATGGTCTCATTGTGCAGAGCAGAGAGTTTTTGGAACCTATTCAAAAGAAGCAAAATAGATGCTTAATCAGGAGGCATCACTACCAATCTAGGTAGGGAAACTTTTCAATATCTGCCCGGAAGAATTTCAGAATTATTATGAATCATTCTTCAATTTACCTCCTTGACTCCTTTCCAAATTGGACTGTTATGTGGTTGTCCTGTTCTTGTTTTACTTAAGGTGTGGAGAACAGCTAACTTGTCTTTTTACTTCATAGGTCTCCAAGAGAAGAGACACTGCATATAGTCATGATGCAGAGCATGAGATTCTGAATCTTGAGATATTCATGCAATTATTGAATAGCATTGATGTTATGGATGTTTCTTGTTTGGGGTGAGGGATTTACATATGACAGGGAAGTTAATTCTTATGAACAAGAAGGAAGACTATGGGAGATTAGATTGCAGTTTACGAATCTTCATTTCCTTCCGTAACAGATTAATACATCTATATACTTTGCTATGTGTCTTTGCCATGCTTGCTTGAAGAATACATGAAGTATACATTCTTGTTTTACTGACTTTGAGGTAATCATATAGCTTGTTTTGGTCAGTGGAATATTAGTGAAAGTCATGTAAACAAAATCTTTAAATATGTTAACTTTGATTTAGGATGATCTCTTGGGTTTTAGCATTTATCATAATAAGATTATGCCTGGGTAGCTACAAATCCCAGAGACATGAAGCTAACTTGAACCACATCCTAAGCAGAACTGTCCCAGAAGACCTTCAGAGCTTTGACTAATAAGTAAATGCTTGTTGAGATTATGAGAGCTTTTGTTACACAGCGTTATTTTGGCAGAACTCTGACTAATATTATTATATAATTAAATATCACATGGACCACATTATTAGCTTTATTTAAAGAAAGGCTCAGAATGTTTAAGTAACCTGATCAAAATAATATAATAATGAAGAAACAGTCAAGATATAAACATATATTAGAACATAAAACAGGAAAGTTCTTTTTTTCCCATTATATATCACAATCTTCCTAAAAATTTTAAAGTCATTGAACACAGTAGGGTGAGGGCCATAACAAGGACATTAATTAAGGATGTAGATAATGTGTAAACTAAAGCAGAGTAAATTGAGAAAACAAGGTTTAGGAGGTCAAAGAATGGACTAATAGGTAATAAATAATAAGAGAAAATTCAGGATATTTGAATTTTAAGTACATCAAGAAACTCCTTTTACAGTGCTAAGTCAAGTGAGATAAACCATTTAGCAGGTAGGTACTAGGTGGTAAATAAAGCATAAATTATTGAGAAAATTCTCTTCTTTTAGAAGACTTAGAACCATACACTAAAATTCTTCTAACAAATGTTTAGCGGTTTTATCTTGGGGAAATATATACATAGAATAATCAGCAGCAAAAGTATTGAGAATTCTACAATTTATCTTGCCCACTAGACAGAATATGCATTTATTTTCAAAGATTTACTGCTTGACTTCTACATGTGAAGTACAATGCAATTCTTGTTTTAGTAAAAAGTGAGATATTAAACCGAAAATTTTAAAAACCAGTGTATGTATATTGTAGTGACTGGATTAATTCAACATAATTTTCTTTTCCAATTTTAGTTATAAAGGAAATAGAATTATAAGTAAGTACCACAGAATATATAGTAATGTCAAGATATTAAAAAGTTAGTGGGTAAACACACACACACACACACACACACACACACACACACACACACACCACTAAGAGTTGGAACAAATTTCCTTGGATATATTGAATTTTTATTAGTCCTCACTGATAGCGTGGATGCTCAATTTACATAGTTGCATTTTTATCAAGCAGCATTAAGGAAGAATAAGCATTTTGCCCTAGCCTCCACAAACAAAAATAATTTGGCTCATACCACCATAATTGAACTTTCTATTGCTAAGCACTTAGGAAGTTATATTTAATAAATTTGTATTAGTCAGAGTCCAGTCAGAGAAAATACTGAGATATTGAAGAGGGAAATTTTATATACAGAATTGTTAACTAGGTTTACATACAGAATTGAAGGTTAAAAGAAAACTATAAGATTTGGAGAAGTAGCAAATGAATAACTCAGCTACTACTATGCTAAGAGCTGAGGGAACACGGACAAGAAAGAAACAGACTTAGAATACCTCCCCACCCCCATCTTAAATTCAGCTCTCTTTGGAGAGTGTGTGGCTGCCACTAGAACACCAGCTTTCCAGAGATAAAAGAAACTAGCCGAAGTGAGGAAGCCAGAACTTATGTTGGAGTGGCCTGCCACTTGGTAAAAACCCACTGGATGTTGAGAGTCATAGTTCACCTATGAAGGTCCCCGAAATTAGTACTAGTAGACCTCCCATATGCTGATTTGCTAGCGTTTGTGCCCTCAAAAATGGCACACCAGAAACAAGAAACCCTTTCCTATTGCAGTGTCCATTCAGCTCTTTCTAGTGTGGAAGCCTAGTACTGAGACAGCTGCAAAACAAATGTCTACAGGGTACAGCTTCAGTATTGCAAAGTAGGACAAAAAAAGGGGAGCTTTGAAATAGAGGCAATGAATTAGAACTGGCACAACATGTATCAGATAAATCAGACATGCACCATGGTATATTTTCCCACTTCCAGGTGTTTTTCTTTTTTGGAACAGAATTAAATGTAGCCTCTTTTGGTTCATTGTTACATTTTGAGCAAGTCAAAACTCCATGAAGGAAAAGAAGAGAAAAAGAGAGAGAGAGAGAGAGAGAGAGAGAGAGAGAATCAAAAATTCTGTCAAAACTTGGCTCAGAGGCCAACTCCAATAGTCTGATTTAGTTACTTCTGCCTTATAGTAACTTACATAGAGATGTCTCTCATTATGATGGAGTGTTAGCCTAATTAATTGAATAACTTTTCATGAAGTTATCAAAAAGACAAAATGACAAAAAACATCTTATTTAGGTACATATTTCTGGAAATACTGACAACTTGAATTTAATTGTGCACATCTCTCTACAAAGAAACAAGATGAATGGAGTAAGTGTCAGCATTCTTCAGTCTGCTTTTATGGAATAAGAAACTTTTCACATAATTTAATATTAGATTAACTTTCTGTTTGCTTCATTTCCATATGATTAATTCTATGATTCTTCACTGGAACAGTTTATTCTATATATCATGCTATGAGAATCAATAAAGGTATCTAATTAACTTAGATTTTAATTTTTTTTCAAATTTAGTTCAGCTCAACGAAAGTACTCTTTTTCTTTTTAAATTAATAAACTTTGTTTTTAGAGTAGTTTTAGGTTCACAGCAAAATTGAGCAGAAAGTATGGAGAATTATCATGTACCCCTGTCCTGACATACACAAAATCTCACCCACTATGGACATCTTACACCACAGTGGTACAATTTTTATGATTAATAAATTTACAGTGACACATAATTATCTCCTAAAATCTATCTATAATTTACGTTATGCTTCATCCTTGGTGTTTTACATTCTATGGGCTTGGGCAAATATATAATGACATCCACCATACAGAGTATTTTCAATGCTTTAAAAATTCTCTGTTCTGTCTAGTTATCCCTTCCTCAACCCCAAACTCTGGAAACCACTGATCCTTTCACTATTTCTGTAGTTTTATCTTTTCCAAAATTTCATATACTTAGTTGGAATCATATAGTATGTCACCTTTTCAAGTCGGCTTCTTTCACTTATTAATATGCATTTAAGATTTCTCCATGTATTGTCATGGTTTGATAGCTCATTCGTTTTTAGTGCAGAATAATAGTCCATTGTCCCGAAGTACCACAGTTTATTTATCTATTTACTTCCTGAAGAAAATCTTGGTTGCTTCCAAGTTTTGGTAATTATGAATAAAGCTTCTATAAACGTCCATGAAAAGATAATTGTGTGGATAGAAAATTTCAACTCTTTTTGGTAAATACCAGGGAGTGTGATTGCTGGATTGTATGGCAAGAAACTGGTTTTGTAAGCAACTCTAAACTGTATTCCAAAGCAGCAGTACCATTTTGTATTTCCATTAACAATTAATGGGAGCTCCCATTGCTCCACATTCTTGCCAGTATTTGGTGTTGTCAGTGTTCTGGATTTTGTCCATTAAAATAGGTGTACAGTGGTATCTGCATTGTTTTCTACTGCTGAGTTTATGAATCAAAGTACTTTTGTATAATTAAATAATTGTTTCTAGTGTTTTCTGCAAAAGTGTAATTTCCTCTTTATTTCTCTTGCTTTCACAATTGTGCAGATGAAAAGAAAAATAACAAGGAATAGATAAAGATAAAATGCACAGTATAATCTACGGCCATGCCACTCTGAACAAGTCCGATCCTGTCTGATCTCGTAAGCTAAGCAGGGTCGGGCCTGGTTAGTACTTGGATGAGAGACCACTGCAGAAGACCAGGCGCTATAGTTGTAAAAAAATACAAAATAAGGGATTGTAAACTGACAAGATCCTTGCAATCTGTGAGGTCAACCAAGGGTTGCCCTGCCCATAAAAAAATAAAAAACAAAAAAATGAAAAAAAAAAAATACATAGTATATTAGATCAGTCCACCAAAGCATTTTACAGACTTTTGCAGAGAACATATTAGTAAACACCATAAGATACTATGATGACTAATAATAACAATGATACTGTTAATGACAATAATGGCAGATGCTGCTGCTTATTAAGTAATTATCTTGTGCCAGGCATCATACTAGGTATTTCTTAATCATTAACTCATAAAGTCTTAATAAGTGAATATTAGTATGTGTAGTTTTTACAGGTAAAATAAAGACTTAGATGTTGTTAATTTTCCCTAGGTTATGTATATAGAAAGCAGCAAAAACTATACTACTTAACTATACTACTTAATCATGTTGATTTCTGTTGTATAGATTATGCATGTCACAGGAGTGAAAAGAAGAGCTTGTAGCAGCCACACTTGTCTTCTGCCTCTAATCATTCAGGGAACCATTTGAAAGAGACGCATCTGAAAGAGGCAAGTAATGATTAACTCCTAAAATGCCTATTATTGTCAATTACTTGCACTTTAGCTTATCTCTCTCCATGTCCAAACCTCTGCCTCATTATTCTATCTCTGTTAAAGTATTCTACTCAGGCCTTGGGTGTGATGCATACCTTGATAGTCATCGGCATCTGCGGCAGAAGCAACAATCTTCCAGCAGTAGAATTCAGCTAAACCTTTAGTCTGATCAAGTGACAGAACATACCAACCCAATGTGGAAGCGGGCAGGTCACTGGATTTAGTAGATTTAGTCTCTCCTCCTCCATTATTAAATGAATAACGACACAACCACTTACCAGATGAAGACACAGAATTTCCTGGAACTTTGGAAGGCCCCCTACCATATAATCCTCCTACATCACATGCTTTTTATTTTCCACTCAGTGAAAACATCTCAACTTTGATGTTAATCATGGCCTACATTTTTTTTTCTAATTTTCCACTTATAAAATAATCTTTTTACTTTTGCTTATTATTTAAATGTAAGTAGAATATACTGTGTATGTTTATAGATAACTTGTTTCTTTTGCTCAGTATTCTGTTTGTGGTCTTCATTGGTATTATTCTGTATAACTGGTTTCTTTTGTAGGTTTTATTTATTAGTTTGTTTGTTTGTTATGCTATTGACTGGTATTTAAATTGTGCCCAGTTTTTTGGTGTGTTTGTTTTACTTGCTATTTATTAACAATGACGTTATTAACATTCTTGAACATATATTTCAGTGCAATTGGATGAGATCTCTAGGGCAGGATTTCTCAGCCTCAGCACTATTAATATTTTGGGCTGGATAATCTTTGCTGGAGTGGGAGCTGCATTGTGCATTGTAAGATGTTTAGCAATATCCCTGGCCTCTACTCACTAGATGCTCTTGAGACAGCCTTCTCTTACTGTGACAACCAAAAATATTTTTTACATATTACTAAATGACCCCCTGAAAGGCAAAGTTGCTTCGAGTTGAGGACTACTGCTGCAGGGCAATGTGAATATAATTAATTTCGTTGGCCAGCTATTTCAGAATATTCACTATCTAGACACATAGACCAGTTGTACTTGCTGACCCCATGTGGTCGAGTAAGGTACATGACTAGTTAGGACTATGAGTTAAAAGAAAAACAAATGTGTCTCCCCTGGGTTGTTAGAATATTTAATTGCCAATTCAAGAGCTATACCATTCCTGAAGTTTTGCTTCATCTAATCAGTGTCCAGCAACATTCGAAACAATAACTAATTTGTATGCTTAGATTGCCAAGAGATTACTAGAAACAGCACCCTTATCCAGTAGACATATGATATGTGAGAAAGAAATTGTTGCTTTAAACAACTGAGATTTCGAGAATTGTTTCTTACAAAAATGTTACAGAATGTGTTATAGAAGCTGGTACCTAGAACTAGGGTACTATCATCATCATCATCATAATAATAAACTACAGCATATAATTGGCTTGGTTTCAAGTAGAAAGAAATTTATTATTGGGAGTTGGAAACATGGCGATCCATGGAATGGAGACACAAAATACCAGGTAACATTTTGGTCATATATTGCATAGTATATATAACATACCTAATATATATTATATTTTTAGGAATAGAGGTTGGAAAACAGATTGGTAATAGTGCGTGTATATTGACTTCTGTTTGGTTGCATTTGATAGGGTTACTATATGCATAAAACTAAAATATCCCACATTCAAGAAAAAAAATAAATAGAATAGAAAGAGGTCAAGAATTTAGGAACTTGGAAAGATGGCTGTGGCTATTTATTAATCCTAAATAGTAAAGATAAAATTGAGAAAACCTATGAGCACCAAAGGCTAATTAGAGCTCAGCATAATGGCAAATATCAAATCTAGAGTAAATCCAGATATCAATGGTTAAAATATCTGAATGAGTTGAAATACCCAGGGAATCTTAACAGTAGAATAATTTTTTTTCAAGGGTAAGAATATTGGTCTTCCACAAAACTGATAGGCTCAGAAAATCCGCATCAAATCCAAAGAGAAAATGAATGTCTAGATCTACACATGTGGCTAATGATGCATGGTCATTAGATTAAATAGGTAAGAAGCTACACTGTCCAGCATAATCAAATGTCTCCCTCTGAATCAGGAATCTTACTGCCTTTTATAAAAGACATTATTTCTTTAATTTCATGGTTTTTCTTCTATAATGTAACCAACAGTGTGTTCAAGGATCATCTGGCCCTCTTTGCATTACCCTGTGGGAACTGGAGTTTAGGATACAGGCCCATGAACATGCAGATATTCTGGCTAGTGCTATTGCTGGAAATAATAAAATTCTTTGTCTCTGTCCAACGAGTCTCACGCTTTCTGCCAACATCTATAAAGCTATAGTAAGATAACTTGTTTAATTGCAAGTATGGTAGAATCTCAGACTCCACAGTTTTTTGACAGGCGATAGCACAGACAATGAAGTCAGGGCAACACACACACACACACACACACACACACACACACACACACACACACACAGACACACACACAATGTACTAAGATACTCCTTAAATGAAGTGGAATTTAGATCTTAAAAGGTTACTCCTAACCACAAATCTCAGCGGGGTAGGGAGTCTTGGAATGTTTGCTGAATGAAGTTTTAGAATTGATACAGACCAATGAATTTTGTATTTCCATATTTTTCTCTTTCTTAAATTGCAGTTTTTGTTATTAGACTTTTCTTAAACCACAAATGTATATTAGTTGTATAGAGAACATACCTTGTGCTATTAGTTCAACAGAATTCATATCTGCAATTCAAGTTATAGCCTACCTCACCCAGAGATAATGCTGCTTGAGTTCATTGATATAACTGAACATTCAGCGTGAATACATTTTGTTGGTGGGAGAAACAGTATGTCAAATATTTGGTGGCTAGATAGTGAATATTCTGAAATAATCTTCTATAATGAAGATTGTTAAAAACTTACCAAATTTACCTATTTACATCAGTCAGCTTCTAGGACTAGTTCTGTTATATCTTTCTATTTATGTTTCTTCATAATTGTACTTCATATAAATTACTATAATTTTATAAGTTTATAAGTTTTGGAACTAATAAATTCTTTGTTTCCTTCTTCATTAAATGTATCTTTTCATTTCTATAAAATGTTAGAATTCAGATTGTTGACTTAAATACACACACATGTCAATTGTTGGGATGTTTGTTGGGATTGCTTTGTATTTAGAGCTCAATGTGGGGATAAGTGCCATCTTTATACATTGATTCTTTCAGCCCAGAAACATTGTATATTCCTCCATTTATTTAGATCTTTAATGATTCTCAGTAATTTTGTATTTTCTTTTCATAAAATTATTGTGTATATTTGTTTAGATTTATTCCTAGGTATTTTTATTTTCATACTATTAGAAATCAGATATTTCAATTTTAATTCCTACTTCTTCCTTTAGAAAGAAAGACAATCGTTTTTTAAATATATTAATTCAATATTTTTCACACTTTTTAAATAAAAATGATATTTATAGAGCCCTTTGCATATTCTTTTATACATATCATAGTACATGTGAAATGATTTGATTGTTTTTTTTCCCTTTTTAATTCCTTTATTTGTTTTTTCTTGCTTTATTCTACATGTTAGTGACTCAAAAATGTTAACTAGAGAATGTTTATTGTTATAATAATAAGTCACTTTATATCAATCCTTTCTTTTCTCAAAGGGAATGATTTTAATATTTTCCCTTTAAGTAAGATAGTTGTTATAAAATTTTATAATGCTTGAATAGGTGTATTTGAGTTTGTATAAATAAAACATAATTTAACTAATAATTGGGTTTAAATTAATAGAGAAATTTTTCTTGGCTATTGTCATATCTTGAAAATTACCTCTAGCACAATTACCTAACAAAACTTTCTGTGATTATGCAAATATTCTATACTGTATTGTTGTACTGTGGCTACTAAGCCCTTGAAATGTGGCTAGTGTAACTGAAGATCCAAATTTTTAATTTTATTTAAGTTTCACTATTTAATTTAAGTAAGTACATGCAGCTGTTGATTTTTGTCTGTTGACTATCTCAGCTTTAGAGAAACTACCTTTGCTAAATAGAAGCCATATCTAGTACAATCTTATTGTACTAGCTAGTGCCAAGAGTTTAGAGAAAGAGTAAAACTAAAAAATAAATCAAGGCACTGTTTTAGTTTCCTCACACTTTTCACGTAAATCCCCAATTTTTTTGATCATTGCAAAAGGAAGAGAGAGATGTTTATTATTCTCTGTAATAGAATGAGGCATTGTTCGTTTCCACAGAGTGCTGAGGACATCAAAATGCATTTCTTCTTAAGTTATATTTATGTGGCCATCCTTCCACTCAGTATAAAGCATTTCTCTCCTCTCACACATCAGGAAGACTCTTTAGATTTTTCAGGTGACAACTAAGGAATCAGATAAGATAATATATTTATAGTTATTGAGACATAAAAGGATGCCACTCTAGATTTATTTATATTGCTTAAAACTCTCAGAAATATCATCTTTAACAAAAAAGAATAGATTTAAAATAGCCTTCAGTTAAAGAAAATTCATTTATGAAAAACTAATTATTCCTAGCATCTATTATTAAATAATACTCTTCCTTTGTCTTGTAAAACCAATTACATAACATAGTATGTTATTACACATAATTGGATCGATTTTCATGTGTGGTATTCCAAAATTTAGTTGTTTTTTTAGACCAGAAAAATTCTGTTTTAATTCATACATACACGCACACACACACATATTGTTTCATTGAGGCAAATGTCACAAAACATACAAATAACCATTTAGAAGTGTAGACTTCAATGGTATTTAGTACACTCAATGTTGTGTAATCATTACCCGTATCTAGTTCCAAAACATTTTCATCACCTCAAAAGAATACCCTCTATTTATTAAGCTATCTCTCCCCTTACCCTCCCCTGCTAACTCCTGGCAACAACCAATTTGCTTCCCATCTTTACAGATTTATCTATTATGAATATGTCATATAAATGGAAATATAAAACAGGTGACGTTTTGTTCCTGGTTTCTTTAACTTGGCCTCTGGTTTAGAAGTTTATCCATGTATCTATATCATATATCAGAACTTCATTACTTTTTCTGATTGAGAATGTTCAATCGTATAAATGTGCCACTCTTTATTTGTCTAATAATCCATGGAAAGATTTGAGATTGTTTCCGCCATTTGTCTGTTGTGAATACTCATGATATGAACATTTGTATAAAAGCTTTCATTTGAACACCTGTTGTAAAACCTTTTGTGTCTATACCTCCTGGAAGTCTGGGCCATATGGTAATTCCAGGTTTAGCTTTCTGAGGAACCATCAAACTGTTTTTTCATGGTGGCTAACCCATTTTGTATTCCCATCAGCAATGTATGAGGTTTCCAATGTTGAATTAAAGTGGAAAAAGTAGGGAGAAAATGAAAATAAAAGCTAATATTTAAAGCGCTATAAGCTCTAGCAAGTACATGGGGCCTTGGAAACTGTAACCTTGAGGATTGGAAATGTCACCTTAGGCATTGTCTTAGCCAGTTCATGCTGCTATAATGAAATACCATAGGCTGTGTAACTTAAGCCACAAACATTTGTTTTTTATCGTTCTGGAAGCTAGAAGTCTGGACAATAGTAGAGTTCTTGGTGAGGGCTCTCTTTCTAGATTTGTCTTCATGAGGTCATTTCTTGGTTCCAACATGTAAATAGATCTCATATCTCTTCCTCCTTTTATAAGGGCCCTAGTCCCATCACAGTGGCTTTACCCTCATGACCTCATCTAAACTTAACTACTTCCCAAAGGCCCTACTTCCAAATATTATCACATTGGTGATAGAGGCCTCAACATATAAGTTTGTGGCGGGACACAAGCATTCAGTCCCTAGCAGGCATAAACTATATGTTAAGAAAGATACTAAAGGGTAGAAAAAAACAAAGTGAGTTGGTGGCAAACTCATAGACATTTGCCAGTATCTAAAATTCAATGTAGTTTGCTAATACTGAATTGCTTAAAAAGGGAAATGTGGTGGAATAACAACAAGATTAAGCCTAATATGGCTCTTTGTAACTGAAGTCTCACTCATCTCTGATGCTCAAGTATGGTTTCTAATGTGTCTTTTGATTATCCATGATATTTCCACCCCATTAATTTTTCATTTTGGCTGTCTACTTTTTATAAGATCAAATTAATGAGTCATATCTTAATCTTGTTAAAGTCATATTTGTTAAAATTTGATTTTAATATCTTGATTTTTTTTTGTGTGCCACTTTTGATGGTAGAAAGGGAGATTTACACTGTCCATCAAACTAAGTACAAAAATAAAGCTCTAAAGAAATTTTGTGGGTTCTTGGTTTTTGGCATTTCTGGCAGGTACACATACAAAACATTCACTGCAATCAAGCTTTCTTCAAAAGGCTGTATGGTGTAAGAAATATAATAATTTGGTTTGATTGCTCAATCTCCTTTTAGTGTTTCTCACCAAACCCATTTGCTTGTAAGATACTAAAATTTATTTGAGATGAAAAGAGATATATGGTGACATCAAGTATAGCCTGACTTCAGAAAAAAAGAAAAAAATCTATTTCTTCTGAAGTAGTTATTTATTTTTATGTTAATTGAAGAATAGAAATGAGAAGTTATGATACTGTGCAGATTTTAACCCATTTCACCACAGCATTTATATTTCTACACTTAAAGTGGTACAGTTTTACTGCCTGAAAGATTGAAGGAGGCATATAGTATTCTGTATTGCCTTTGAAGTGCTTTATCATTTTTAAAAGAAGGAAATGGGTGTTTGCTGACAACAAAGTAACAACCAGGCCTGAATCCACTACTTCTGATTATATTGCCTGTGCAAGAATAAGACAAGTCCAGAGAATTTAATGGAAGAGAGACAATAATGTTGGTTTGTTCATAGGTACAGAATATCACAGGCAAAGCTGCATATACACAGAGAGCATCTTAAATCTCATCTTAAAGCTATTTTACTTCTAAAATACTTTTAATGATAAAAAGTTAAATTAAGTTACAAAAAAATAGATGAATATGTTATCAAATAGGGATTAAACCCTTGGCAACAACATCACAGATTTCAGAATGATATTGGAAAAGAATGACTGGGAGAGGTCAAGACTCTTCTTAGCTTTATTGGGGAGGGAAAGTGCTTAGTTTCTCAATGCTTTGCATAAGTAAAGAATAAAATACCTTACATGAATTAACAATGCTAGATGAAAAATTATGCTGAATGTTATTAAAGGAAAAACTATCTAAACCTAAACTATTAATATAGGATATGCCATGAAACTTAATTATCCATAGCTGCCAGCAGGTAATCTTGCTACATGTGTGAAGTATTCAATGGTTGCAACAGCTAATGTGCATCTGACTGCAAATAACAGAGCAACTGATAAAATAAGTTTAACTATGAAACAAAAATATAATAACAGCTAGCATTTATTGAGCACTTTGTATATAATATGTATTTTTCTAAGTGCTTTCCCTGTTGTATTTTACTCATCCTCACAATATCTCTTTAAAGTAGATACTTTTATTACCTTATATTTACAGATGAGAAAACTGAGGCCAAGAAGTCTAATATAAAGTCAATGGAAGAGAAAATATCTACATAATTCGAAGTTCACAGTAGGTAGTTAAAGGCTGATCAATTCAATAATTAAATAATTTCAAGGCACTTGATCAGCTTCTCTGCAATTTTCTTGGATTTTCTCATATGGTAACAAGATGGATTCTATAGCTCTAAGAATTAGGTCATTATTCACTAATAAAAATGGCCCTGAAGTTAGTTGAGGGTATTTGTAGGATGAGGAGCCTAATCAAAGGTCTATTTATTTAAATCAAGGAAAAAAAATTTTTCTATAATTTAACAAGCAAATTCCTCTTTTTACCTCATTTGGAAAACTAGGTCACAGGACAATTTCTAAAGCTCACTGGCAGTGAAGAAAGGGATTGCCATAATTAAGATCAATTGCAATGCACCCTCTGAGAATGGACATTTTACTACCTGATTTCTGACAATATCTAGATTATTTTAGCAAGGAAGGATGATGGAATAGCTATTGGTTTGGCAACTAATGTATCTACCATATTCGTTGTACATAAACATTGTTAATTGTGTAAATTAAATAAAACTAAAAATGAGATTAACTTGTCATTAATAATGTTGAAAATAGCATCTGTGCAAAGATATTTTAGCCAAATGTAGTAAAAGAAAGGGAACTCTAGTAGAAATTCAATAAAAAATTAACCTGGTCAAAGAGATTTCTGTCTTCTGATGTTTATAACTTTATGAATCTTTATGAAAAATCTGAATATTTATAAAAGAAATTATTAAAATGGAATGTTTTGCAGATTTTACTACACTTCTTTCTGTAAGATAGATTAGATAGATAACATATATATCCGTATATAAATAAATGATAGACAAATATAAATTGATTTTTAAAAAAAATAATACAAATTTATTTATAAACATCCACCATTTACAAAATAGACTATATACTATGCTATAACACATATAAATAAATTACGAAAAATAGAAACGATATAAAATGTGTTATCTAAACACAATTTACAGATTATGCATTTGAAAATGATAAAAACAACCTATATAAAACAGAGAAAAATTAATAATGTTAAAATTATATTTAAATGTTTTTCGTGGGGGTGGGGAGGGCAATAGAATTGGTGATTAACCCTGACTAGTTTAAAATTGGAAATCTCCCATTTCAAATTCAAAAACATATCGTGTTTAAACAAACTGTGTTTTATTAATGTAGCAATACTGAAAACTACAATGACAAATCTGAAAAGGTTTCTATGAGTGGAAATGAGAATATCTTCATTTCTTAGTTTTTTTGTTTTGTTTTATTTTGTGGTTTAGGCTCAGAAGTTTGTAGGGCAGAATTACAGAATTAGAATGACTTTAGATTGCTTAATATCTTAAGGCAAGAATCGTAAGAGAGACATTCTGGGTGTAGAAGTAAGCATTATGTGAGTCACAAAACATTCTGCAGTTACAATTACATTATTGATACAGTTGTGGTATCAGTCTCAGTTTGTCTAATAGGAAGAGTTATTCAGAGGCACATGGAACTGCCAGAGCGCATGGAGTGTGGGCACACGTGCACTTACTGCCGTGGTGGCATCGATGCCTGAGGCCCAGGCGTAGGCAGATAGTCCAGGGAGCCTGTCCTGGGCTCGTTGCCTCACTGCAATAAATCGGTGCTCTGGAAGAGTAATATACAGCAGTACAGGCCAGGAATAACACCTGCAGTGGTACCTGGTCCTTGGGCCCCAGGGTTTGGGGTGCAGAGGCAGCACAGGCTCTGAGGATGGTAGGTCAAAGTCTGGACTTATGCAGAGGCTTGGGGTTAGGGGAAGGGTGGCAGCTCTGGTCCCATGGATGGTGAGGTACTGTGGTATCTTGATCCTGGGGAGCAGAGTGCAGCAGTAACTTAGGTCCATGGGGCAGGTCTCAGCACAGCAAACACAGCAGTCCTGGAGAAGGGAAGCAAAACTACAGATGATCACGGAGTGATGAGCGTTTCTGGATCCTACTGCTTTCTTTTTCTTCATGCAGCGAAATCCTTCTGAGGAAATTTCTTTTGACACAGAGGTGCTCTGTACTAGGGGGTGGAGTGATGCAAGTAAAATGTGTCCTATGCTTTTCTAGATGACCATTCTATGTTTTGTGCTCCGTGGTGTTTCTGCTTCTTCTTCACAGTGTCTGAAGTTCTCTCAAAGGTATTTTTATTGGTTCGTAGTTAACTATTTGTTGCTTTTGTTGGTGTTTGGTATGTGGAGTCAACACTGGGAACTCCTACTCCACCATTCTGTCTTCCTCCAACTCTATGATACTTTAAGGATCAAGAATAATTCTCTTTGCTAGAGGCTCTGCCTTCCAGGCTCAATGGGATATATTTTTACCCCATGGACCTAGCAGTGCCCCAAGCCTTCAATTCTTTTGTGTGGTCTTACTATAATAACTCTGCAGAGTGTCCCCACGCACTGAATCTATAAAGAAAACAGCCTATAAAAAACACAGCCTGTGTTTAGAGTAGCCGCCCTGATAACCTCTGAATAGCCTTTGGAGTCATTCTTCCTTTTTCTTAAAGAACAATGCATGTATGCAGCCAGATAGCTCTATTGTCCAATCATGTAGAATTCCAGAAGTCCAACAGACTTCCTTCATTCTGTTCCATTTTATCTGTCCCTTTTAGACCCAGCTGGGAGTACTTTTGCTGGTTTAACTGCCATCTTTATTCACGGCTTCAGCTGAGATGGATGGTTAAACCTGTGGGGAATTTCCTTCTACAGTGATTGTCTAGCAATACCCTTGGTCTTCTCTCCAGAATGAAATACTGCAGAGAATTTTCAAATAATTTTTGAAATATTGATAGAATGAGAATTTTCCACATCTGTTGAGTTCTGGTTTCTTTGGCTTAACAATTCCTTCTATTTCTTTCTTTCTTGTATTTTACTGTTAGCAATATGGAGAAATCACCTTCAACACTTTTCCTAGAAATCTCTGCTAAATATCCAAGTTAATCACAAATTCTACTTTCCCCAAATTTCTAGAACATGATTTGGCTAAATTCTTTGGCACTTTATAACAAAAAATGCCTTTCTTCTAGTTTCCAATAACATGTTTTTCATTTCTATCAGAGACTTCACCAGAAGCATATTTAAAGTTTATAATTCTGCCAATGTTTGTTCATGATGATATATTTATTTTCTAAGATGATAGAATCCTTATCTATAGCTCTTCATTTTTTTCTCAGCTTTCACCAGAATTGCCTTTTATGTTTCTATTTCTATCAACAGTCCCTTCAAGGTAATCTAGCCTTGTTTTTAGCATGCACCTCAAAATATTTCCAGCCTTTTGAGGTGCATGCACCTCAAAATATTTCCAGCCTTTTGGATCTTTTCCCAGATCCAAAGCCATTTCTACATTTTAGGTATTTGGTACAGCTCCCCACTTCTCGGTACAAAATCTGTATAAGTCTGCACACACATCCAGAAAAAAGTCATGTGAAAATACAGTGAGAAGGGAGTCATCCACAAGCCAGGAAGGAAAAGAGTTCTTAATAGAAAATAAACCAAGATATCTCGATCTTAGATTTTCAGTCTCCGTATCTTGAAAAATTAATTGTATCTTGTTTTAGTCACCTGATCTATGATATTTTGTTAAGAGAGCCCAAACAGACTAATGTATCAAGTATAACTCAAAGTTTCGACAATAGTACATACACTGTCTTGGCTAGCTAACAGAAACCCTAAAATTATTGAAATGTTCATTATTACTTGATCCAAAGGGTTTAAACTTGTCTGTCAGTTCTTGAGAATGGTGGAATTATCATTTATGATTTTGACTAATGTCAATAAAAGATTCCTTACCATATTTTCCAGTTTTACAATTTTTATTATGGGAATCACTGCTTGGATGGAGTGCATAAAATTGGGTTGTTGACATATTTGGGTAATTCTCCTGACTAGGGTTTGCTGGTTTCATTTTTAAAACTCCAAGTACAGACTCAATGGGATATAGTTCACAGGGAATGCGGGGTTCTGAATATCTGAACATCTTTAATGATTACTCCATAATCACTAATAAAGTTTTTGAATGGAAAATAAATAAAAACTGGGAGCTTCCTTATAAAATAGGATTTTAATAGCAGTATAAATTCAGTTAAAGTATATGTATCA
The DNA here is from genome assembly GCF_000325575.1 of Pteropus alecto. Taxonomy (NCBI): domain Eukaryota; kingdom Metazoa; phylum Chordata; class Mammalia; order Chiroptera; family Pteropodidae; genus Pteropus; species Pteropus alecto. The sequence continues at coordinate 9,865,731 of NW_006442484.1, forward strand.
TTAAACACAACAGAAGTATGGCATTTTTCTCTTTGTTGGGGAAGGCAAATTGCTTGAATGGGATTAACATACATAAAACAAATTAAGGATTCTCTGGGAAGAACAAGTGGATTACTGATGATACAATGACCCTAATATTATTTAACCCTATTATGTCCCCAGCTGCCATGGATAATGCTGTATTTATTTATTTTTTTTAATAAATATTTGTCCATTCTGAGGTTAGAATACAGTTTTTACATAACCAGACATTGGAGTAAATGATGTCAAGTTATTTGAGCTACCAGAAAAGTACAAGGCAAGGTAATGTCAATTTGATTTTCATCTAAAGTTTCAAGTAATTTATATCAAATTAAGTGTCTATAAAGTACAGCACTGTGGCCATAGTCTGTGAGACTGTAATGATAGAGTTGGATAATAACATATAACTCTTTTGGAAATAATTAAGAAGCATGTAATAATGGTTTAAGAAAAGTGTCTTAAACAAGGTCATACCATAGATATTATTTTATCAACAGTTTACGAATGTTAACTGGGCAAAGTGGAAAGAAGTATAGAAAAGTAAAATTAGAGTGTGGACAAAGGAGGATGTGTTAACCTGAGACTCTAGACATTTAGATGGTCTTGTTTTAAAGATTGTTGATGTAACCTGTTAACTTTGTGTCATTGTGCACTTGATTAGAAGGAGAAGCATCTAGAAATTCTTGGGCTACAGGTAGATTCAGATTGTCACAAATTATGTTTAGGATCTCAGTTTCAAGCTTCCATAGTTATTGATTTTAGTTAGGAGACACGGATCCAAGGATCAATTATTTGAGTTTCACGGCCCTATCAATTGTTAAAAGTATCTTTTAAAGTCCTTTCTATGAGGGATCAAGGACTACACTTCACTGATATCTTTTCCTGAAAAATCAACTCTCCAGGTTTTAGGTTTTATAAAGTTTGCTTAGAAGGATGTTGAAGTAAAGATGTCCAAATCTGTTGATGATAAGACTGGAGAGTCCCTTGCAATATTTGGCTATTCTTGCAAAATGACAGTGTGTAAATTCAGGAATAGTATTCCTAGCGGCAAGGGTGGGCCTGTTACTAACTCAGAGAGAGACAAATCAATGAGCTCCAAAGGAATTGACATTATTGCCCTTAAAGTCAAGGCAAAGGCAGAAAACTTGGGCCAGAACAGTTCACATATTTCTGAAAACTTGGCTACCTTAGAGAATTTTGTTTGTTCCTTCTACTTTGCCTGAATGTTGATGATGGTATGAACAGTGGGGTTTTTGAGAAAGTGGCTATGCACTGTAGAACTATTTAATGACAATTTCAGTAAATTGAATACTTTTATCACTAAAAAGATAATCTGGTATTCTTAAGTAGGAAAGATAAAATTTATTAGCTATTTTGCATCTGTAAGATGCAACTCTGACAGGAAAAGGCTTTGTTCTATCCTTAAAACTATCCAATAACTAGTACACAGTAAAAATCCTCTGTCTGGGGTTAATTATATAAAGATCTTTTGATATGTTTAAATAGGTCCTGCTATTTGGGCTCTGACCCATGTCTCATGTTCTAGTTTTACCAGAATTAAATAGTTGTCCGATGAAATATGGCTGAAGACTATCTTAGAGATTTTGTCAAAATTACCCAGTAGTGTGGATTAAGAACGGTGACCAATTTATCTTTGCTGGGTAGGTGATTTTATGTAAGAACTTAGCAAAGAACCTTAACAAATATCCTACTTGAAATACTTTGTCACTATCAGATAACCATCAAAGAATTGCTATAGATTATCTTCCTATATTTTATATCCAGAACTTTTCTGTAAATTTTGTTTGTTTTTATTTCAAGGACAATTTTGAATTCTCTAAAAGGCTCTATGTACTTTACTATTGCTTACCTCTTCCTACTTTCCTGATATTTAGTTATTTGACATGTATGTTTTTTCCTCTTTTTGTATGAAAATTTTGTTCCTATGTAAGCTTTTATGGTTAACATTAAATTCTGAGTATATCCATTTAAATTTTTCCAGCATCTTTGTAATATCTATAAACTTTCTCTCTTTCATTCCAAACTATATAAAAAAGTGCATTTGTTTTATTCTTAAAATTGAAAAATTGAATGCTAGTTGGACAGAGTATAGGACTCTACGTTTATAATTTTTTCCTATAGAACTTCTCGATATTACCTAATTTACTTCTAACATCTAGTGTGTCTAATGAAAAACCTATTACTAATATGAATTGTGTTTATAGGTCACCTCTTCTCTCTCCTCCTCTCTTTCTGATGCCTTGATTACTTTCTCTTTTGTCTTGAAGTTCAGAATATCACTAACATCTGTCTACAAGTGTTTAGAAGTATTTATACATCTATACATTTATACAAAGAGTATTGGTACTCTTTAAGAACTTTAAATCTCAAGATTCAAATTATTCTATAGCTTTGGCAAGTTTTAATTATTGATTTAATTATTTCTTTCCCTCCATTCTCTTTCTCTCTCTCTTTTTTTTTAACTGGATTTTTATTGAACAGATGTTGAAATTTCCTTAACTATCCTTTATATTTTTTAAACCTTTTTTATTTAGTTCTGTTTGGTCATTTGCATCATATTATAAAATAATTCTTCAGTTTGATTTTATATTTTATTAGTTTTCTCTTCAACTATGCCCATTCTACTACTCAGAGGAACTTTTGTTTATTTTTTAGTCCTAAGAACATTTGTTGGTTATTTTTTGTTGTTGCAATTTATTTTTGAATCTCTATGAAAATATTAATTAATATTCTCAAGTTTTGGTTTTCTGTAGTAACTCTTGTTTCTTTAGATAATAGTTATTTTTTATTTGCTGAATTTTCTGACTCATTTTTTTTCTTAATACTTTGGCATATGCACAAACTCAAATTTGTATTTAGATGATCTTTATGTATATCACAGCTGATATCCAGTGACTGTAAAGGAAAGACTAAATAGGAAATAGGAAAGTATACTAGTTCCTTGTGTTTGAGGCCTGGCTGCTCCGTTTTTTCTGGATTTTATTAGTCATTTGGGAATCTGCTCTGTTGACACTATGAATGCTCCAAAATCACAGTGCTAACTTAGCACAGTTTCATGATTTGGAAATTAGATTTCTTTTTTCTCAGACTGTATATGATCTCTACCCCTTCAACCTCAGAAGCCTCACTCTTCAACTCTGAAGCTTCTTCCTCTAGTTTTGAAACCTATTGCTCTCGAGTATTTAATATCTCCTCTTATGGTTCAGTATTCTCAATATCTTAAAAACAAAACAAAACAAAACAAACTTATAAATCATATTTGTTCTTTCCTTAACCTCATGCTTTATGTTCACCACATTTTGCCCCTGAAAGTTTGAGGCCTTTTTCTATTGTAAAACTGGTCAGATCTTCCAATAAGGAAGCCTAATCCTTATTCAACTCTGAGGCTTTCTTCCCCTTCAGGGGCTTCTTTTTTATCCTTTTGAATCTATAAGATATTCACTTGTCAGTCACAAACTTTTACTAAAAAGAAAACTTAATCTATCACTGGTTGTTTTCTCATACTTTCAAGCTATTAGAGTTTAACCTTCAGGAAGAAGAAACTTGGGAAGACAAGGACTTAAGCCTGGAGAGATGATTTCACTTAAAATAGAGTCTTTTGCTTTGGTCTTTCCAATACAACCCAAAGTCATGGGCAAATGATTAGCTATTTTCTGTGTATATATAAGTTCTCTTGTCTTTGGCTAGGTGACCAGTTCTAATGAGGGCAATCAATTCTGCCATCTGGGTTGTGTTAGCCTCCTATGGTGAAGATAACCTAAGGGTGAATTGAGATCTATTATAGCAGAACCAGCCTGATAATTTCCTAAATTTCCATATGTTCATATATATTCTTCACAATGTTATCTATAAATATTGAAAATCTATTGCTGAAATATCCAATAAATACATCGTTTCCTTATTTACGGGTCCAATAATCTTTATTCGAATCTTGATGTATAATTGTTGATGTATAACCATCAACAAAGTTTTTCCCATATCGTGCTTTCTTTAGCTCCTGTTCTGTTCATTGTTTCTCAGGAAGAGCTATATTATTTCCTAGGTCTTTTATTCAAGTTTTGCTTTCTTTTTTTTTTCCCCCTAATCCAGTCTTTAGAATAAGAAGGACTAGTTACATGGTATTATCTGACATTGGTCAGGTAAATTGGGATTTTAGATTCCCAATACAGTCCAAATCTATCAGGAAATGTATGCTTCTCCTGTAGGATACAGAAAAATCATAATTGCCTCTAACACAAAGTAAGAGCATGCCTTTATATCTGCCTGCCAGGGATAGTATTTAAAATTGGCAACTTGATTTTAAAGGAAATTGTAATTTGGGGACATTAACCATAGGAAAATGGTTGAGGATTAGAAAATGGAGTCTGGGAGAAAAAGATGAGGGAATTGGTAGTGAGGTATTACTGGATAAAACAAAATTAAAAAATAAAACAAGGCTTTGGCAAATTACTAAGTGTGATAGTCTTTAAATTTTCATATATATATAAAAATGTCAAAGATTCTAAATAAAATTCTGACTCCAAAATAACTCTTTGGCTATGGCTATTTTAAATAAATTTAAAATAAGTTTAAATAAATAAATTTAAATAGCCATGACCAAAGAGTTTTTAATACAGTTATTTTGGAGTCAGAATTTTATTTAGAATCTTTTTATGACATTTAAAAGATATATACCACTGAATAAGAAGATCATTTTATCCAAATTACTTCTAAGATGAACATTTGTACTTATATTATAAATTTTCAAAGTGGTTACTGTAATTTCAAATTATTTTTGATATAATTGTGACATAGCATAAGATAAATAAAATATTTTTGTTGTATTAAGAATATATATACGAAGCAGGCGTCTAGCCTGGTAGAGGGAAGACTTGTACCAAAAAGAGCTTTTGAAAGTTTATAACTTTCTGTTGAAATTATTGTTTCTGAACTTCATTATCTCTTATTCCTGTCTATAGTTTTTGTCTTCTGTGACATGAGTCCCAACTATCCATGATCCCCAGAAGACAGAATTTTACTTCTCAAATGAACTGTCAGGGACACAAAGCCAAGATAAAATCAATAAGACTCATATGAGGTTTTGGGATGGTGACCTAGAACAGCTTATACACTAAATGATGGTGGCTTGACAAAACCTGGAACTTGTTAGCACTCAAGGATGCTTTTAGTCACAGGTTTATTAGGACTTTCTCTGTTGATTGTTCTATAAGTCTTTTTTTCCCTTAGGCAAAAAACATTTTTGACAAAACAGATGAGACAAATATGAGGCTAGATGAAGAACATAATGTAACCAGGAATTTTTAGGCAGACAATTCTGATGAGAGTAAGTACTCTGACAGGTGAATTCTAATTGTTCTGGGAGAAAATAAAACTCATGGTTTGAGAAATTTAATGTAATTGGGAGTCATACTCACCTTAGGTCAGTATTGTCAAGCAGAAGAGATGAAACAACCTCAGGATATATTCCTAAAAGTTGTCTGGTTAAAAGGTCCTAGTCCATGTCATTAAGAGTTATTGCTGACTTACAATGCCTCTTCCAAATTGTAAAAATCTTCTTCTTTGAGTAAAATTTTCTGTTGTATTACGATAACAAAGAGCTAATTGACTCCCCATGGTATGAAAAACAACACACAGACAATTCTGAAATGGTGTCCTATTGAGCAAAATGAATGCACGGTTTTTCTTGCTTTTGGGTTAGACTCAGAATTTCTTCAAGAAAAATAACATAAGAAGAAGAGTCTTTAGGAACTGGTTTATTTATTTATTTTTTTTTAAGGCGAGGGTATTCTCAAGTGGGGAAAGATTCCGAGATGAAAAAGTTTAAGCAAGTCAAAGGCATTCTGAAGTTATGATTGCATAACTTACGTTCACACTTCTTCAGTCTTGCATTACTGATAAGGGTGTTTGCTTTGATATTCAAAACAGACATACCCCAAAAACCATATCAAGAGATAGCTACACTAAAAACAGTTACAGAAACTAAAAGAGATAGAAGTAAGAAAGGAAGGAAGGAAGGAAGGAAGGAAGGAAGGAAGGAAGGAAGGAAGGAAGGAAGGAAGGAAGGAAGGAAGGAACGAAGGAAGGAAAGGAGAGAGGGAGGGAGAGAGAGAAGAAATTGGAATGTAAAAATTAAAAAATATATAGGAATAATTTGTTCTAGATGACATCTAGAAAAATAAAAATTACCAATATTTATTTCAAAAGAATGAAGAAGAAAAATAAATATGCCAATATTTGTGAAATAAAGTTACAAATTTATAGAATGGGCAGCCCAGATGGTGTCTTAGGAGGAGTCTTTTGTATCATGAGAGTAAATAATCCTTATGTTGATGATGATTATGAGTGATAAAGAAAAAAACTCCAATTTTCAAGTCAGTGTAATTCTGATTTCAAAACATGAAAAATAAAGCATTATAATGTACTACATAAAATTTTCTAAATGATGTTTTATATTTTTAAAAACTTTAAAATATATATTAGAAAAATAGTACTTTCCCTTTGGGATGTCACATAATCAATGTTTATTTTTCCTTTTCTAAATTCCACTGAATTAATTCAAGTATCAAGATATAAACACCGAGCATTATTACAATAGCCAAAAAGAAGCACTAGGTGAGAGGTTCAGAAACACTGTGGAATACAGAAAGCAGTAGAAAAATTCAAATTTTTATTGACATTATTAACTTCTACATATGCACAGTCTTTTCCCAAACATCATTACTTTGAAGAATTCTGTGCGTGTTCAGACTGCTACATTTGTCTTTCTTTCTTTTTTTTTTTTTTTTAACTGATCAGTAATGTATAAGGAAGATAATTGGAGGAAGGTGGGGAAGCTAAATAAATGTACCTGGAAAACGAAATGAAACTATTCACAAAAGAAAAGTCTTGGAGAAAGGAAGAGGAGAACTGGAATGTTCTGGTAAGGGTGGGGGTATATTGGTGGCTATTTGTAAATTTCATTTTGTTACTTTAGTTTGTTAGTTTGTCACAGAGCAATTTTTTTTTTTTGCTTTTTTTTCTAAAATATATTTTATTTACTCTATTTTCAGCTCTTTTGAAAACTGTTATAAAACAGAAAGGGTTCATCCACCCAGTGCTAGCAGAGCCAAACACTAAACACCGAGATTGCAGTGGAGAAAGATAGGCTATTTTTTTGATGAATGGAGCCATCCAGGAGAATGAGAAATTAATGCTCAAAAGCCCAAACTCTCCAATGGTGTATATGTTACAGAATATATAGGGCAAAATCACAAGACACTGTGGGTTAAGGAGTTTAGGCTGTGATGGGAGCTGATAGGTTGGAGGTGAGGTAAGGGTAATAATTTCTTTTTTTAAATTCTTGAGGACATCTTTGAGGACATCTTTTCCAGTTTTCCTCTGTCTGGTGTCATGGAAAGGTAGTCAGGGGGTTGTTCCACCTAAGGGCTCAGAAATTGAAACAACTTAGGTCAAGATGTTATCTTTAGCCTACTTGGCCCTGTCACCATTAGCTTTGGGCTACTGCCTCAGGGGTTGCTGATTATCCAGAGGAAAAGCTGGGTTTCTGAGAGATGTGTTCTGCTGCCTCAGGGGTTGCTGATTATCCAGGGGAAAAGCTGGGTTTCTGAGAGATGTATATATAGGGAGAGAGGTATATGTCTTCTAACTCTAGGATTTAACTAAATTTAATTAAAGTTATAAGGACCCAAGATTTTAAAACAAAGGTAAACTAAAAGAAGAAATTTGAAACCTTTAGGGCTGCTGGAATAGGAAAGAAAAAAAGGTAAGAGACATGTACCAATGTATTTCAGGTGCTTTACTTGACACTTTAGAAACATATTACCTTGTTTATTTTTCACAAGAGCCTTGCTAAATTGATGTGTATTTTTTTAACTTTTTGTTAAAGTTTAACATACATGCAGCAAAAGTGCATAAATCATTAAGTGTATACAAAGTGAACATATCCATGTAACCATCACCGAAATCAATGAACAAAATATAAACAGCATCTTAAAAGCCACTTCACATTCCCTTTCTTAACTTCTAACAATGAATACATAATTTTAGTTGATTTCACAAGTAAGAAGCAACATATTCAAAGAGATAATCCAAGGTGGTCAAATTATTGAACAAAGTATCTAAATATTAGCATTGCAGTTCTCTTTCATGTCTTTCAGTGATTTAGCCAATGGCTACCTCCTCTCCAACCTTATTTACCCCACAATACTTTTTGTTTTTCAAAAAGTCAGCAAAGATCTTACCGTGAGTCTTACTAATTAAATTTCTTTCTGCTTGGAATATATTGAGGTGTTTGTGTCATTTAGTAACGCTTCTCATGCAGATCCATGATCAATTGTCTCCACAGAGACCTTTGTATATAAAACTGCATAATCTATTGCTCTCAGTTTATCTTTTAAAACTAAATCTTCTCTTAATAGTACTTATCACTTCCTGACATTTTGTGATACATTTATGTTTGTCTGTTTATCATCTGCTACCTCACTAGAATGTAAACTTCCTTAGAAACGGGTAATTTGTCAGTCTCGTTACTGATCTAGCATTTTATAGAATATAGCCTGGTGCTGAGTGGGTTGTTCAATAAATATTGGTTAATTGATTTACTTAGGAAAGAAGAGTGGCAGCTACAGATCAAAGTCAAGGCAAATGAGAAGAAATCATGAAAAACTGTTTATAAAATATGACTCTAAGAAATTACCTGAATTCAAGAATGGGTGCCTTAGTGTCTCAACCTAATATGATCCTGAGGTTAAAATTGCAAACAAAATATTATGCTTAAGCAACATCAGAAAGAAAGCAAACACAATAGCATTCTTTGTTTATAAAAATTTGTTTTTTGCTTTCCATTTATTACTTTTAACCTAGCAGAAGTCTAGAGAAGTATAATGAAAATCTTCAGAAATAACAACAGAAAACACACACCTAAGCCTGGAAGGGTTACTATAATGCTTCAGAGTGCATTATGTGTCCTGTTGGAAAGTAATTATCACATTAAAGCAAAATTAAGAGAGAACACACCTTCCCATAAAAATTATTTGAAGACCTAATTCAAATTTGCACTCTAGTGAGGTAGCATGAATTCAAGAACCAGCAAAAATCTCTATCCTCACCATTTGCTTGAGGCATTAGACTCTCCCAACTTACCAGAATGGAAAGTTCTGATTAACAGAAAGAACAACACACACAGGTGAGGGTAGTGAAGGAGGATGACATCTTAAAAATCCATGTATTGAGACCAGAGAAGGAAATATGAAAAAGTAAGAAAATGGACTGATTTTAACTCTTTAACTTGTCTCCTTTTATTTCTGCTCTCAGGGTATGTTTTTATTTCTTTGGGGAAGAAACGACTTAAGGAATATCACTGAATATTCCTGGAAAGGTCATTCCTTTCCAGGAATGACCAATGACTAAGGAGAAGAATTTCCACTATTAGTGTCAAATTAATTCATATAATTCCCTGAAGCAACTGCTCATTTTCCCTAAACTCAAAAAAGGAATGATTCAATTTGGGTGTGTGTTTTATTAATAGACTACCTTTTAAGTTTTAGATTAAAAGAAAAATTGAGCAGATAGTGCAAAGAGTTTCAAATGTCTCACATATAATTTCCTTTATTATTAACATCATATATTAGTATGATACATGTGTAATAATCAACCAATATTGATACGTTGTAATTAAAGTCTATAGTTTATTCAGGTTTTCTTAATTTTTACCTAATGTCTTTTTTCTATTCTAGGATGACATTACATTTAGTCATCATCTTTCCTTTGGCCCCTCTAAGTGTGACAATTTCTCAGGTTTTGTTTTTTGTTTTTTGTTTTTTTTTTATGGCTTTGACAGTTTTCAATAGTACAGGGTACTGGTAAGGTATATTGTAAGATGTCCCTCTATTAGAATTTGTCTGATGTATTTCTCATGATTAAGCCAAGGTTATGGTTTTGGGGAGCAAAATCACATCATATCAAGGCTATATATGATAAACATGATTTATAAATATTGATGTTAACCTTTATCATCTGGTTGATTTCTCTGCCGTAAAGTTATTCTTTTCCTTCCTTACCATCGTACTCCTTAAAAGAAAGTCACTACGCATAGCTCACATTTAAGCTGTGGAAAGTTATGCTTAACTTTTTCCCCTTCCCCCACATTTAGAGTGGAATATCTGTATAATTAATTTGGGACACTTCTGATGTGAGATTTGTCTCTTCTCCCTTATTTATTAATTTATTCAAGGATTGATATTATTTTTTCTGTCTATATTTAACAAAAATGACCATGTATTTTAAATTTGATTGAAGTTTAACTCAAAAACAAACAAAAAAATAATTAAACACACAGCTGAGCTCAAAAGAAAGAGAAAGACCCAGTTTCCAAGAATAAAAAGAGAACAGGAAAATGTCCTTTAACATGTTGAGAAAATTTCCTTCAATTCCTAGTTTTCTGAGGGTTTTTATTGTAGAAGAGTGTTGGATTTTGTCAAATGTTTATTCTACAATTGTGATATTCATATGTTTTTTCTTCTTCTATTGATGTAGTGTATTATATATTTTTTCTTATGTTGAATAATCTTGCATTCTTGGGACAAATATCTCTTGATCATGAAGTATAATCATTTTACTATGTTGTTGGATTCAGTTTGTTGGTATTTTGTTGAGAAGTTTTGCATCTTTACTCATAAAGAATATTAGTTTTTTGTAATGTCTTTATTTAGCTTTGGTATCTGGCTAATACTAGGCTAATAGAATGATAGGAAATGTTCCCTACTCAAGTATTTTTTTGCAGATTTTGAGAAGAATTGATGTTAGTTTCTTTTTAAATATTTTCAATTGTTGGTAAAATTTATCAGTGAAGCTACCTGGTCCCGGACTTTTCTTTATTGAAATGATTTTGATTACTGATTCAATAATTTTACATCTTATAAATCTGCTAACATTTTTGTTTTTAATATCCTTGGTTAGTTTATGTGCTTTGTGTATCTAGGGATATTCCTATTTTATCTAGGTTATATAATTTGTTGGTGTGTCATTGTTCAAGATATTGTCTTATATTTATTTTTATTGCTGTAAGGTCAGTAATAACATTACTACTTTAACTACTGATTTTAGATATTTGTGTCTTCTCTCTTTTTAAATTTTTCATTCTAGCAAGTATCTATCAGTTTTGTTAATCTTTTTAGAGAATCAACTTTTGGTTTTGTTTATTCTTATCAGTATTTTTTTTCTTTATCTTTTCTGTAATATTATTGTCTTTCTTTTGTTTTCTTTGGGTTTAGTTTACTCTATTTTTTCTAGTTCCTCAATAAAGTTAGGTTATTGATTTGAGATCTTTCTTCTTTTTTAATGTAGGCATTTATAGCTTTAAACTTTATACTGTGCATTACCTTTGCTGTATCTCATAAATTGTGGCATATTGTGTCATTATTTTCTTTCATTTCTAAGTATATTCTAATTATCCATGTGATATTTTCTTTGATCCAATTGTTGTTTAAGAGTATGCTAATTTTTACATATTTGTAAATTTTCTAGTTTTTCTTCTTTTATTCATTTCCAGCTTTGTTCCGTTCTGGTCATAAAAAAAATATTTTGTATAAATTCAACCTTTTTTAATTTATAAAAATTATTCTGTGATCTAACATATGTTCTATACTGAAGAACGTTTTTTGTATACTTGAGAGAAATGTGTATTCTGTTGTTGTTGGGTGAAGGTTTCTTTACATGTCTATTAGGCTTCGTTGGTTTCTAGTGTAGTTTATGATCTCTCTTTACTGATCTTCTGTGTAGATGTTTTATCTACTACTTAAAGTGATGTATTGAAGTCTCTAACTATTATATTATTCTAGAAACATTGCTCTTTTCAATTCTGTCAACACTTGCTTCATATATTTTGGAGCTCCATTGTTTGTTGCATGTTTTTATAATTTTTATACTTGATGAACTGACACTTCTATCAGTACATAATGTCTTTTTTTCCTCTTGCAACAGTTTTTGACTTATAATCTATTTTGTCTAATATTAATAGAGCCACCTATATCAAAGAGGAAAGACCTTGAAGCTTATTAGACAATGAGACAACACTTAAGGCAAGAAATCAAGGCCTAATCAGCCATCATCCTCTTCAGGCTGAGTACCTACACAATGTCTTTGCAGTGGGTTTTAGAGTATTTACATACTATTTCTATCATTTACCATTGCATGTTGGCTGTGGTGGACAACTTGTCCTTATAAATTAATTGTTCTCAGGACCATAAAAAAACATCTGTGAGATCATTGGAGAGACCACAATATATCACCTAGGTATCCTAAGCTTTAGCTAGATACTCAAATATTTATGATTTGTATCCCTTGTACAAAGGTTGAGTGTTTTATGGAAAAAGAAGTAAAGGACAAATTGGTTCCAGAATGTCTGACCATGATAGAAACAATAATGCTCACCATGTGTTTCATTTGACAGTTTTCAGCCTCCTTGCAGTTTGGCAGACCCCTGTTATAGTTCTGCTCAGTAGATAATGAAGAAAAGTAACCTGGGCCACCTACTAGTTGAGTCAGTAAAAGTCCATACAAACTTTTCCGAACTGTTTTTCCTAACAGTGCCTAAGTGTTAAGTTTTTGGGGTTTCATGATTAATTTGTTATTAGTTGCATAAAATATTTATTCCTAACTAGACATATGTTTATATCCCACTCTTGATATAGTCAATAGCACTATTTTGGTTTCTTTCTCATTAGCATTTCTTGGGTCAGGTAGGAATGTCAGAAAAGGGATATTTTAACCTTCTATGTGCTTCTCTTAAATGACTGGACATGAATTAAAATTCTTTTGCATCTTGACTAGAACTTTAAAGCAGAAATGAGCCAGAAATATGGAATAGATGTAATCCCACTTTTTTTTTTTTTTTTTCTCTCAGAGCCGTGGTCTTTTCTTCCTTCAATTTTGAACAGCACAGGTCACCACTGGGTTTAAGTTTTTATCAGTAAATACAAAAAGACATTAAAGCTACCAGTATTGCTCCCATTAACACACTGAACAGTGTGTTATCTCCCTAAGCATCTTTACTAACAAGCAAGCAACCAATCCTCTCAATGTAATATTTACTTATTTGGTAAACTTTTTTATCAGAAGCCCTTAAAATTTATTTTTACTTAATTCCTTCCTGATTTCTTTTAGAAGATACTATAAAACTCACAATCCATTACTTTCTTTGTTAATCTGATTTTTTTACCTTGTTCCTAAATCCATAGGTCATTTTTGATAGTATTTGCTCTAATTTTAAGATAAATTAAGAGATGATTTATATGGTTTTGTAGCATTGGGATTCTGCAACCCCTCAGGCACTTTCAATTCTCCTCAAATAATCCCATTCAAATCCCTGGGTACCTGACATTTGACAATTTAAGTCCTGATCTTGACCATGAAATCTTATCATCTATAGACTTCAGTTTTTCTGTCTAATATACTGTACATATCTCAAAATCTATTTTTAATTCATTTAAGAAGATCAGTTACAAAAAGAAAATATAACTTAAAATAAGTTTATATGAAAACAAGAGTTTTTTCCTCTTTTGTCTTTTTTTTTTTTTTTTTTTTACTGTAGTCATTTAGAGGCAGGAGAAGTCAACCTTTACTTCTACACTCTCTGTATTACTTAACACATTGAAAGTATAACAAAGCTGCAGTCAAAACTCTGTTTTCTATAGAGAATTGTTTATATAAGAGAATACAGGTAATAGTTCCATCATTAATTTCACCAAGACACTGTGAGCTATGACCTGTTGCCACCTCCACGTGTATACCATTGCCAGTCCATAACCTCCAAGGCTCCCTGCGGATCCATTACTTGAAAATTAACTCCAATAATTCTTTTAGATAGTATTATTTTATTTTTTCAAACTACACATAACATGGACTAGCCTTGCTTGCCTCAGTTAATGGTGGTTTATTTTTAAAAAACAGAAAAGGAAAATGAGAATTTCAAAAGTTGTGTAAGCAAGGTTCTCAAATTGGAAACTAATTCAGGTCACAGTACTGTTTCTAGGAGCCCTTTGTCTCAAGGATGCGATGCCTAAACTATGTGCTCTTTCTTAACAGTCATATACAATTATTTGCTTCATACACACATACACACACAAACATACATGTACCTCACCTGCTCTAAAACTTCTCACGTCATTTTTTTTTTTCCTCATGGAGTTCCCTAGATTCTGTTATCACTATTCTTGAGTCATTAGCTGTCACTTCCACCATAAAATTCACTAAATCCTAATTATATTAGCCAAGTCTGTCATAATCAAACATAGAGTACTTTTATTAAGCAGAGTATCTGTTTAAGATCTTTAATTTCTGGCCCAACTATCAAAATAGCTGATTTAGGGTTAGTATCATGTGATGCAAAATAGGGAAATCAATGCAAAAATCACTGGAACTTACTTTCTGGTGTGTGGCTTGTCATGAGAGTAAAAGTGGAAGAAAGGAAACCTTTCTGAAAGTGGCTGAAAGTGAAAGTGATGAAAAATCATTATGTTGTAGGTATATTTAGGATCTTGCTGATAAATTGAGAAATATAAAGAGAAAAATAAAAGACAAATGACAGATTTTTGACCAGAACAACTGGTGATTTGCAATTTACTTTACTGTGAGGGAGAAGATAGGAGTAGAAAAGGATTGGGAAACAGCACTAAATTTTACTTTGGGCATGTTAAGTATTAGAGGTCCATCAGATATCTTAGTGGATCTGTTAAATCAGCAATTTGTTGTCTGCATCTAAAGGTGAAAAGAGAATTTGGGGCTGAAGATATAAATTAGGGTGTATCAGCATTCATTGAGAGGATGTGGAGTGAGATTTATGACTATTAAAGATTGTAGAAGACACGTATTACCATATATAAAGATATGTATTAAAATTGTGTAAAATAATACCAAGAATAGTAAAGTGCTACTTTGCATTTGTATAACATAAATTTTCAATGAGTGGTCATAAACATTCTATTCTTATAAAACTTATCTCATAAAAATATAGGAGTTAATATAATTTTTTCATGTAAGAGACTAAATTACCAACTGTTAAAGTTATTTGCACACAGATACATGTGTAGACCATAAGAGATCTGGGATTAGCATTTGGATCGTTTCCACAAACCCATACTTGCTATCTCTCCATCTTATAGAAAATTGACATCAAAGAAGGACACAAATATATCTTCAAATTTTACCAAGACTTCATATCCTATAAACTTGAAAAAATGGATTTGCCTAACAGTTTTTACTAAGAGTAATAAAGATAGCATGGGACACCCTCCCCGCCACCTGCCTTCACCTCCACCAAACCCCTAACCTGGAAGAAGATTCTTATGAGGAAGAGATGTCTGTTTATTATGCACCTTCAGAAGATGTGATATTTGCTTAGCTATTAAGGTAACATGCTGAGGTTATATTCTCTTTGTTTCTGGAATTGATTCTCCATCAGCACACATTACCAGGTTATCTTCTCTTTGCAAATGGGCAATCTAATCCCTATAACATTTACACTGATGATATAAAGCTACAAGATCACATATTGGAAAAGATGAAAACATGTTTATTAAAATTATGCATGTGACTTCTCAAAGGCAATGCGAAGGACAGCATAAGATCTAGATCCAAGTGATACAAATTGAGAAAATCATAAGTAGAAATTTGAACTTTCTTTGTTTCTTTTCTCATATTTCCTTTTATTCCACTATCTGTTACTAAGACAATTCTTTGTCTTTTAAAGGTAAAAATGAAAATATTGTAAAAAGAAGATTTTTAACACTGGTGAACATAGTTGCTTACTTTCCCTTGCCACTTCTTTTGGTATGTGTACCTTTGTTTCCATTGGGAATACCTTCACCTTCTCTCTCAGTTCATGTGGTTCACATATGGCTAATCTTAACTACTGATTTGAGGAGAACCAGGCCTACTCATTCAAGGCATATCATTTCTCTTGACATAATAACTGACACACAGATGTCCATGTAACTGCAAAAGGCTAATGACATTCATTCTCAGGCCTTTGTTGGAACTATTAGAAAAGAGGAATTCTATCCTCATTGAAATTGCTCAAGTGATAGTATATAAGCCTTGAAGTGGGGCCCACAAAGCTGTCAGAGAATGAAGCCAGGAGAGAAGATAGAAAGTCCAATCTGTAAAGAGCAAGACTATCTTAATGTATTTGCTAGAATCTCTGCACATTGTAATTACACAGCCTTTATTTTCTCCTAAGGCCTACTCAAGTAGTTTCTATGTTACATAAAACTGAAATCTATTTTCTAACAAATTGTGACTTAATATAGTAGCTATTTTTTGTAGTCTGATCTCTTGTGCTAATACTGAGATTCAAATAGTGTTTACTTATAAAATAGTAAAATTTGTGACAGAGATTATCATAAAGGCTTTTACTTCGGAGGAAAGAATGATTAAGAAGTTGGTAGAGGATTTGGTTCAAGGAAAACCACTCTATAGAATGGCTTTGAGACCTCATAACTACAACTAAACCATAGAACAACCATCATTGAGAATCGCCTGAAGTCTAGTTGAACATAAGTCCCACATCTAAGAATATGCAGAAGAAGCCATTTCAAGACCTGTAGGAGGGGCAGAGACCCAGAACGGGCTGGTCCTACACCCATGTGTGGCAGTTAAAAATAAGAAAGGATATCTCAGCTGCAGTGGTTTCCCCTAAGGAACAAGGGGTCCCAGTCCCACACTAGGTTGCCTAGTCCAGGGTTCCAGTGCCAAGAAGAGAAATCTCCATAATTTCTGGCTGTGAAAACCAGCAAAGATTATGTTTAGTGAGACAAAGGGTGGCTGAAGTTTCAAGCATTCCTCTTAAATAGCTCCCACATGGACTTACTTGCTGTGAGTTCCAATACTGGGGCAGTAGTTCAAAAGGTGCCAGGGATGTATAAGAAGGAACTGAATTATCTGATTTCAGGGGAAGAGGTGGTGTGGCAGCTTTATCCCAGATAGAGTGCTGGTGGAAGCCATTGGTTCTTGTTGAACCCTTTCCTCTCCCAGCCTGCACCCATAGGCAGGTGCCATATCTGAGTCTCCATCAACCTGGCTAATACATTTCACCCCACCTACCCTGGGGATTCTCTAAAAACCCTGCCTCACCCAACTTGTAGGCCCACCCAAGCCACTTCCAGTGGCTTTTCCATGCACACGGCCTACCTTGACTAATACTATGGAATTTCCTAAAATCTCTCAAAGATTCACAAACCCCAGACAAATAGCATTTGGCCTTGGTGTGCCCCATACCTTTTTCTAAGCAGCCCCAAGCCTGGAACTAGAAGCAGCCAGCCTCAGTTCTCACTTTAGCTTCTCCCAGGTTACTTCAAGCCCAGAACAAGTGGCAACAATTGTAGGTCACTTATAGCTAATACCAACTGGCCCTGGGCACATCATAGGCAATAGCTGATGGGCTGTAACAGAGCCCCTTCCAAAGGGCCCCAGAACCAACACACCTGATGTTCAGCTTTAGACCACACCAGAGCACCACCCAAACACCTTCATAAATGACACATACGAAGGGCAGACTCATCAGGCATCAGAGTCTCACTAAAGCAAATCCTGCTCCACAGTGTCAGCCCATGCATGACAGCTCCTCCACTGTAGTCATGGCCGGTCTTCAGAACCAATGAACCTTAGGGTTAATATCTCCCATCGGCATGTCAAAAACAATCAAGACTCATCTATAACAGGAGGGCACACACAACCCACACAAGAGACACACCTAGGGCATCCAACTCACTTGACCAGAAAGGCTGTGCCACTGGGCCCCACAGAACACCTACTACATAAGATTGGAAGACATAGCAGCTCTATCTAATAGATAGAAACAAAAACAGGGAGGCAGCCAAAATGAAGAGACAAAGAAATGAAAGATAAGAACAAAGCTCTAGAAAAAAAACCAAACAAAATGGAGACAAGCAATTTATTAGGATGCTCAATGATCTCAATGAGGACTTCAATAAAGAGACAGAAACATAAAATAGAGGTAGAAAACATAAAAAAGAACCAGTTAGAAATGAAGACTATAATAACTTAAATAAAGACTACATTAGAGGGAATCAACAGTAGATTAGATGAAGCAGATCAGCAATTTAGAAAATAAGGTAGTAGAAAACATGTAATCAGAATAGCGAAAAGCAAAATAAAGAATCCAAAAACAATGAGAATACTTTAAGAGGCCTCTGGATCATATTCACATCATAGGAGTACCAGAAGAGAAGAAAGAGCAAGGAATTGAAAACCTTTTGAAGAAATAATGATGGAAAACATCCCTAATCTGGCAAAGGAAAGAGACATACAAGTCTTGGAAGTTCAGAGAGTCCCGAATAATATGAACCCAAAGAGGCCCACACCAAGACGCATCATAATTAAAATGCCAAAGATTAAAGACAAAGAGAGACTCTTAAAAGCATTAAGAGAAAAGTAGTTTGTTATCTACAAGGGAGCTCTCGAAAGACTGCTAGGTGATTTCTCAACAGAAACTTTGTAGGCCAGTGTGCTTCCATATCTTTTGTAAATAATGCTTCAATAAACATATGAATATATGTCTTTTCAAATTAGTGTTTTGATTTTCTTCAGGTAAATACCCAAAAGTAAAATTACTGGGTCCTTCTTGGTCTCTTGTTATAGCCTTTGTTTTAAATTCTACTTTGACTAATATAAGTATTGCTAAACCAGCTTTTTGTTTGTTCGTTTCCACTTTCATAAATATCTTTTTCCATCTCTTTACTTTCAGTCTGTGTGTTTTTTGATCTGAAGTCTCTTATAGGCAGCATATGTAAGGATCTCCTTTTCTTATCCATATATTATTTATTTTATTGTTTTTTGGAAAGATTAGTTAATAGGACCCTTTTAGAGTTTTAGTGGTCTTCAAAATTCAGCCATATGATCTTAACTTCTGCTTTACTTGAAATGATTGAGTATTGAGCACATTTCGTGGATTTAGCCTTCTCAAAAATTACCTTTATACTAATAACTTATACTTGGGTAATGGGATATTATGGCTAAATGAATGTTATGGTAAATTATTACTAAATATTTATATCATCCAAGTGTAATGATTTATTTATTTCTGTTTTCAAAGAACCCTCTATCTGCTCACCTTTAAAGAGAGTCATTATAAATTAACCATCCTTTAAGCAGAACTTCTCAGTGTCAAAGGTCTTTTTACTTAGATTTTCTTATTCATGACTTCCTATTATTCTGGACTTCCTATTATTTTGGACTTCCTATTATTTTGGACTTCCTGCTATATTTAACCCAACTATGAAGTTAATTCCTTATCTTATTCATCTTAACTTTACTTTTTTCTACAGCCAACAATGGCTGAGTTACAAAATCTTAAAAGTCAGGTTTAATAAAACATTCATTAGTGCTATATAGATTTTTGAAAAATTGTAGTTTAAATTTCAGAATACTATGGAAATAATACTAGCAGTGCCTTATTTATTTGCTTTAATATTCTTTTTATTTTTAACTTTATTTCTATATTTTGTCATCCCAATTTTACTAACTCTTAGTAACTTCGAATGTTTATATCATTTCCCCAGGGTATTCTGGACACATGACTCTAGGACTACTCAGCATGTGACATTAATAGAAGATATGAACAATTAAAATGTATTAAGATTCTGTAGAAACTGATACCTTGGTCAGAAAACAAATACTAGAATCTATCATGTTTATAAAACTTGAACTTAAATGATTGCCTTTGACATGCAATCTGTTTATGTAAATTTTGTACTTTTCCTGCCCTGTTTTTCAAAAGAAAGATTGCTCAAATATTATATCTTTCAGACTAAAGTGTTCCATTTGGAAACTGGAAAAGTAGGAAGTCTCCTCTTTTCACTTATAGTTGATCAATTAACTCAATTGCATTTCCAATGACATTTTTAAGAGATGGGATAAGGCTATTCTTCTGAAAATCACTAATTTTGTTCCTTTTTAAATGTTCAACTGTACATGAAATTATAACTCATATTTTCAGTATACATGTTTGAATGTAGTTTTCATTAATTCAAGTAGGTCTCTCATTTTAGAAAATCAAAACATCTTTGTGGAGTACTTCCTAAATGTAAATTTCTACTAAATTTCAGGGATTTGAAGATGTATAAAGATGATATCTTTATTCAAGGATCTCACAGATTATATTTGCATATTTAAGTTTTCTTTTGAGCTCTGGATAAAATATGTTCTCACAATTTATGATTTATGTTGTAAATTGAGTAGTTCTTTCATACTGTCTGAATAATGCTATTTCTTTTTCAAACAAGTGATATCTGCTTGCATATAAAAATTTGTTGAAGAGGCAAAGTCCTGATAATTTAATCTCATTAACATTGGAGAAAAATACTCATTTGTAGATAGCAACAAGTCAGGTCACTTTCAGTCCTTTTATCTTGTCTCTTTTTATGACTCCTTCTGGGCTTTACATTTATCTAAATAAAAATAATAATATAAAGTCAGGTTTTTATAGGAATTATATTCAGAATATTTAGTTACAAGTAAGGTATGCTCACTAACTAGTCAGAACTTTCTCCTGAGCAAAAAAAAAGAAGATGTGATTTATAACTAGTAGTAATTACCCGCTAAATATTCACCCTAGTTTCGTTAAGTGGAGTTTGGACTATCAATACATCATCATTGACATCAAGCAGCAGTCTCATAACAAGAGCTATGTTTTTGAATCAATGTTATTTTGGGAGAATTTGGAAAGATGGCAGTAACATAGTTTTAGAATGTTTCTGAACATTTACACAAAAATAAATATTTGTATAAAGACAGCAAAACAATAAACATGGCCAATGTTTAGAACAAAATTAAGTGACAAGGTACATCCTGGCATATACTAAGTTTTCCTAAATTTTAATGTTCGGTAAAAGTACAAATTTATTATTGGTAACAAATACAACCAGTTGTTTTCCTTGAAATTGCAGGCTTTCTTAATTTTCAAATATATATAGCTTTAAAATATCCCAGTCTGAATACCCATAATTTATGTTGGTCATATTTTTCATAAAAATGATATTCCATTAAAAAAGTAATTAGTTCAGCTTTCAAATCATGCAATGGCCCAAGACAAATACTTTTCCTCAAAACAACCATTAAACTTTGATATGTAGCAAAAGTGTTCTATGAATATTACTTATTTCATAACATCAAATATTAAAAAGCATGCCCTCCAGTACAGTTGTGTATTTTGAAGAAACAATGCCTGGAGATGTACTGTATATGCTCAAATCCTACTTTCATTTATTAACTGAGTGACTTCAGGTAATTACTTAAACTTTCTGTGCTTCTATTTGTACTATAGGAATACCAGCAGTTCCTACCTCTAAGGGTTGTTACAAAGATCAAATGAGTTAACATATGGAAGTCTTTCAAAACAATAAAAAATTATATAAATATCAGGTATAATTATGATGGCTACAATTTTACAAGAATCAAAGATTATTTAAAATCTCATCATCTAAATTATGTGATATGATAGAGATTTTTTGCTAACACTAAGGTGGTAATCATATTGTAATATATAAATGTACCAAATCAACATTTAAAACTTCAACTTGCACAATGTTATATGTCAATAATTTTTTAATAATGGTTGACATTTAATAATGATTCTATCTATAGCTTCGTCAAAACATTCTTAAGTGAAACTTTTTTGTTTATCTGTTGTCCCATAAGTATATAGTAGTTCTGTTTGGTGTCACTCAATGACTTGATTGTTGTTAAAAATGCCAGAACTTTTAAAGCCCCACATCTATTGATTTTGCATCATTAGTTTAAATGTTAATACAGTTATTCTTGAATAAATCATAAGATGAATATAGAAGCCATTACCTTCAGCAGATGCAAATATACTAGTGAAAACAATTAGAGGTGTAAAAATTTCTTGAAAGAATCAAAGAAAACATCCTGAAAATAAAGTAAATTTTGTAAAGTAGCTGATTCAGAAAACAACATACAAAACCAATAGCTTTTACGTGTGCAAGGAAAACCGGTTATAAGAAAGAAAATAAACTATTTACTATAACGAATAACAAAGAAAGAATAAAAATAAAAATTTCTAGCTTGAAATGAGACATGCAAATCCATTTGAAATAAACTACAAAACACTTCTTAATGAAACATAAGTCCAAAAACATGCTGTGTTCTCAATTAGGGAGACTCCACATTATAAAAATATTACTTCTCTTGATGATAATTTATAAATGTAATACAATAGTAAGTATTATTACTCACTATTATATTTTTGTAATATGCACCAGTAATAAAGCATGAAGAGTACATCCTGATGATCCTATGAAATGATCTCTAGGATTTATTTTTGAGTACAAAAAAGAAAGTAGAGAAATGTCTTAAAATGCCACTTTATATTTAAGAAACTAGAGATGAGTACTGATCTCTATATATTCTGTCAAATCATACTGTTTAAAATGAATACGTAAGCCATACTTTTAAGTGATATGTATGGGGGGCAGAATAAGTCAGGGAAAAAGGAATGAGATCTAATTTATATTCTTTTTTTATAAACTTTTGAATCATACAGGTATTTTAGATTATTATATTGCAACTGTAATATACAGAGTTTAAACAGTTAAAGAAAAATAAAAATCAATAATTCTAAACTTTATACTGAGTATAGAGTATAATTATATTGAAAGTTTTTCTGCAAGTGATTTTTAAATAATTTGTCATTGCACTCCAAAGATTGGAAAAAAATCTTACACTGAATAATATGATTTACTAATTTTATTATTAGAGGTAAGGTAGGCATGCTTTTCTTGAGACTGTAATGTTGAATTATGAGCTAAAATATATAAATAATTATTTAGTTTCATTAAGAACTAAAATGAGTACTGGACTCATGTCACATATTTTCTAGCTCTGTTCACTGAAATAGCCTAGAAATAATGGTTGACCCAGTAAAAATGGACATTTTTATTGCTCAAATTATAATATATACATAAAATTTAATTCTATAAAGAACCAGAGCTCCAAGTCTGGAGAAAGAAATACAAGAAAGCACAGAATAGTTTGTCATATCACAAAGAAAAAATGCTATCACAGACTATCTGGATTATGCCAAAATGACACAGGGACCAACCTAAGGAGGTTCAAACTGTGTGACAAAGGTATGCTTTGAGCAACAGTTCGGACAATAACTTCAATGTATTAAAACCCATAAAATCTGTTTAAATTTGTAAGTTTATAACAATTTTCAAACTAAAAAAAATCCTCAGTAAATTTGAAGCACGATAGGGAATCAAGGATTTTAAAAAATGTTAAATAAAAGAGAAAACTAAAGAGCTTGTTCTACTTTTCTTACATATACTGTAGGAAAATGCTTGATAGCAATAATATTTCCTTATAGAAAATTTTAAATTAAGAAGGATGAGATATATGATTTCAAACTTTGGAACATTTAATGAACAAATGGATCAAGCTAAAGATTATAAAAAGTTTGTAAGAGCACAAAGAATATCTTATATGTCTTCCCTGAAAAGACATACGTAATGGGAGAAATTATTTGTAAATCATATGTATGATAACAGATTAATATCCAGAATATTGAAAGACTCTTAAAAAGACAAATAGCCAAGTTAAAAAGAGGCAAAGATTTCGATTGGATATTTCTCAAAAGGAGATATGAAAGTAGCCAATACATAAATGAAAAGATCTTCAATATTATTAGTTATTAGGGAAATGAAAATCAAAACCATGATATACTTCACACCCAACAGAATGGTTATAATAAAAAAAATGGAAAATATCAAGAATTAGTAGAATATGAAGAAATTAAAACCCTAACTGTATGCTTTGAGCAACAGTTAGGACAATAACTTCAATGTATTAAAACCCATAAAATGTTTAAATTTGTAAGTTTATAACAATTTTCAAACTAAAAAAAATCCTCAGTAAATTTGAAGAATGATAGGGAATCAAGTATTTAAAAAAAATGTTAAATAAAAGAGAAAACTAAAGTGCTTGTTCTACTTTTCTTACATATACTACATTGCTGGTAGAAATGTAAAATAGTGCAGCCACTTTGGAAACAGTTTAATAGTTCCTTAAAAGTCAGAGTTCCCATACAAGCAAGTAACTTCCTTCCTAGGTCCATAGCCAAAATAGTTGAAAATATGTCCACATAAAACCTTGTACATAAATGCTTATAGTAGCATTATTTATAATAGCTTCAAAATGACAAAACCCAAAAGGTTCACCAACTGATGAATGGATAAAGAAAATGTGGTATATCAATACAATAGGTTATAATTTAGCCACATATAGAATGGAGTACTGTTACATGCTAAAACATGATCAATCTTGAAAACATTATGCTAAGTGAAAGAAACCAGTTATTAAAGTCTACATAATGTATAATTCCGTTTACATTACAATTACACAATAGGTGTAAAAAAAAAAAAACAGAAAAAGAAAATTAGTGGTTTTCAGGATCTAAAGAAAGGGGAACATGGAAGGTGACTGCAGAAAGTTATACATTTTCTTTCTGAAATGCTGGAAATATTCTGAAAATAGTGGTATTTTTTGCATAACTTTATGAATGTACTAAAAACTACTGAATTGCACTTTTTAAAACACCAAATTAGAATGGTATGTGAATTATAGCTCATTAAAGTAAATTTAAGAAGTTTATAGAAAGAGTCTAGATATTCAGATCTTTTGAGGGTTCAAAAAGTCACAGTTTATTGATAATTAGAAAGTGGCAGGATTAAATAAATCTCTGAACCCCAAAGATCTACTAAAATCTGTCTTTTGAATAGAAGATCAAGGTGATCAGATTAAAGATGTGGCCTTCCATTGCTACAGATGGACTTAAATTAGCTACAAATACTTTGAGTGTTATGGAAAGAAACTCTCATACCCTATTCCTCAAAGTATTGTGTACATTTTTAAACTACACTTTAAAAAGAATTTAGATTTAGTTACTGGCTATAGACATTTGAAAGTAAAGAAATAATAAATCTCATTTTTTAATATTAAAAATATGAGCCTATATTAAATAGCATTGGGATGTTTAAGACTTACAAGGTTATTTGGGTTCTAAACTGGTTATAGACAAGAGGCAGGCTAAGCTGTGTTACTCCTCCAAGCAGCCATACTTATTTTTTCCCTTTCCAGACAGGGCTATTTATTTTGGTTATCCTATTATTGTTCCATCATTATATGGAGAACAGAAAACTGATCATTTTAAATTTCAAATATCTTTAGACCAAAAGGAGTCTTGTATGGACTTATTGTAAAGACTTCTGTAAAACACTCAAAAATCCTGGGCTTTGAGCTTCAAGGGATTAGGGTTGTGTCTTTGGGAGTGGAATTGACTGTGCTCTGTATAATCAAAAGAGTCAAGTGAATTATTTGATGGCCAGAATAGTGGACTGTGCCAGTGGCAGATAGTGCTTCCTATATTCTCCATTTGTTCCCCTGCATTTTCCAATCTATTTGCTGTTAGGTTGAGACACAAAGAGCTGTCCTGATAAATGAACTACAAGCAAATGTGATGAGTGTCATTTTAGAGACATGACAGTTGAAAGAGGGTATTGCGTTTCTCCTTCAATCCTCTCTTCTCTTAGGGTTACAGCATGGAGTCATATGTTCCAGATAGCAGATGAGAGTAAAATAGCAAACACCTACCCGTATATGACACTATGTGAAAAATAAAGATTTATTTACTTAACATACTGAAATTTTTAATTTTTTTTTCATTGCACTAGCATCTATTACTATGACTAATCCATTAACTTTCAGTAACTCACTTAACTTTATTAAGCTTATTTACCTAAGTTTTCTCATGTAAATATTTGGATAGTGATTGTACTTAATTCATGCAGCTGCTTTAAAGTCTATTAATGATCTTATCCTAGGCTCTGGTACAAATTAAGCAATTAGTTAGTTTTAGCTATTATTATTACTGTTGTTGTTATTATTACCTTTTTATTTCTCTAGCAAATTACAAACAAGTTAGGGTATCATA
This sequence comes from Pteropus alecto, assembly GCF_000325575.1. Classification (NCBI taxonomy): domain Eukaryota; kingdom Metazoa; phylum Chordata; class Mammalia; order Chiroptera; family Pteropodidae; genus Pteropus; species Pteropus alecto. The sequence goes on from NW_006442484.1 coordinate 9,891,796, forward strand.
TAAATTATATATAAAAAAGTATATATGAATGAGGCATTATAGTCAATGAAATAGGAAATGAGGAAAAATTTGGAGTTTGAGGAGAATTGGAAATAACTAAGAGATATATTGTAATTTGATTTATAAAGTAAATAAGGATAAACTAAAGAAAATTTTCAAATATTATAGAGTCCAGATGAAGTTAAAAATATAGTTTCATACACCAAAACTTTTAACTCCCTCCTCTAATACTTACCAGTTTGGGGACAAAAGAAAAGCAGGCAAATTATATGATTTCCTGGGCTTGCAGACTGAGAAATGCATACTGATACGGTTAGTAAAACACAAAGAAACAGGTTGTTTTTGGGTCTAAGCTGAGTAGAGACTAAACTGAGATAAGAAGGCAGGTAGGTGTTAAGCTAGGGGAAGTAGGTCATTTTATTTATTTTTTATTTTCTAGAAATATTTATCTTTCAATAGGATGCAAATTATTTTCTTCAGTTAAAACAAAGCTAAAATACCACAAAATAAATATAAAAAAAAAAAATACTGTCCTTCTGGCAGGAGTGATTTTGGTTGAGAATAATTGTCAGAAAATGGCAGGGATTTATTATAAGTTTCCCTAAAATTGAGAGTGGAGCAGGAATCTGCACACAGACCAACTGCTGTTCCGTGTGACAGTGGGTTATGGAGCCCTTTTGACTTAGATAAAACAAATACATTCATTATGGGCTATTTATTCAGAGGAGATGGGTGCAAGGGATGAGTGTAGGCAATATGGGGAGTATTACAAATAACAGTGAAAATCAAAATATAATTAAATACGACAATACTTTTTAGTAAATAGTGACTCAGCTATAATGCCCAAACTAAAATTCCCATTTATACGTTAGATATGTTAATTAAACTGTGTTTAAAAAAAGAAAAAAAGGATCTTTATGCTCTGTCAAACAGTATCTGGCATGAGTCATCACAAAATATCTCTGACTTATTTCATGATTTGAAACCAAGTTTGAAGTTCAAATTGTCTGTTAGTCTGGGCAAGAAAATTGACCATTTGTTCTCCCCAAAGGCTCAAAATCTATTTATACCATACAGACCATTAAAAATCACACATGCTGTCCTAAAGGGGGAGAGTTGAAGTGTAATGAGAACTACACTCATTGAAAGTGCATATGAATGGGGAGGCTCTGTTACCTGTGCTTCCTTGTCAGGTCTTTCTTTCCTCATTGGAATATGATTTATGTAGTCCATCAATCAGGAGAATTAATGGTGTGACTAGCAATTCAGGACATACAGAGATAATCAACCCCTCATAAACTGTGTTAAAGCAAATAAAGCCTGCAAAATGGGACCGTTAACATAGCAATCAAATTTCAAAACTGTCTGCCTGCCTGCAGTAGAAAGTGTGTCAATGACCAAGAACAGAGGTGAAAAGAGAAAATGTTGGCTTAGGGAAGACAGATGTCTGGGGTCTTCTGGGAGAAAATTGAGAGACCTTCAAAAGAAGGGTCCATGTGAAACCCCCAGTCCTCATTGTTTAATGCCTTAAGCTGTGCCTCTAGCTGAAATGGCAGCATTAAGGATCTTATTGCCATTTGTAGGGTATACTTATCCCTTCTGTGCCTATATCCATTCTCCTACCATTTTACTTGTTGCACCCTAACTAAGGAAATTGCAGTTTCAGATATATAACTTCCCAGTCTCCTTCTATCTAGGATAGGGGCTTGCAACCAAAGCCTGGATGAAGGGACTTTAAGGGAATTCTGCTTAAGGCTTCTGGAGAAAATTATTTTTCTTTATAAAAAATAATATAGTCATGCCTCACCTATCAATTCTTGGATATTGCTATGAAAGGATATATTTCCTGAGGCACTTGCAGTTATCTTGAAGCCCATGGAAGGAGACAAATAACATAATGAAGCTAGAGAAGTAGAAAGGTGGGAAGAGCCTGAGATTTGATTCCCTCATTGATCTGTTAAACTGCCTCTAGAAGTACCCAACTTTAACTCTCTTTTGATGTGAGTAAATAAAGGTTCTTGGCATTTAAGCCAGTGCTTCTCAAAACTTTTCTGTGCATTCAAATCACCTGGGGATCTTGTTACCATTAAGTTTCTGATTTAGGAGGTCTAGGGTAGTACCTGAGACTCTGCATTTCTAACAAACTCTGAAGTGATGGCCAAGCTGCCTGCATATTGGTTCATTAGTATTTAAGTCACTTTTAAATTTGCATTCAGTTACTCAAAGACGGATGCATACTAACCGGCAACGCTGAAGAGCGAGGGACTTGGAAGTTGAATCCAACACAAAGATATGCATGATGATTCTTAGGAATTCACCAGCTACAAAATTCATTGATGTGATTATCGCATTTGAGGGCTTTAAGGTCATCATGGTATTTGTTCAAATCCTGGATCTGTCATTTACATTCTGTGTGACCCTGCAGGAAAGTTATTTGACCTCTCTGAATCTTGGTTTTTTTCATCGGAAAACATCACCATGTATCTCACATGGATGGCTTGAGGATTAGTTGAGATGATGTGAAGAAAAAGTCTAGATGTTAAACAAATGTGAGCTCCTTTTCTGTGATGCTACTGGCAGTAATGGAATTCTGTGTTGTCAAGCTTCACTCATGCCAAAGATTACTTATTTGAAATGGTGAAATGGTGCTAGGCCTGATAGAAAAGGACAGATTGTGGTAATCAGCCGAGACTTTCCTTGTAACTAAGCTTCTATATCAAAAGCCTGTGATGCTTGTATTAGACTATCCTACATTTAATTAGAAGTATTAAAAAAAATAATAAAGATTGTACTTTGATATGACTTGTTTCTTTAAAAAAATCTGTCTACCTTGTCTTTGATGAGAAAGGATTTTTGGATTTGCAGATGCTCTCTTCCAAAATTTCTGGAATATTGCCAAATGAAATGAATGTTGTTAGCAGATCTGATCAGTGGTAAATAAAATCTATTGCCTATAGTGATGTAAAAGAGAGGAAATGCAATTTTCCTAAGTCAAGTTGTAAATAGGATTATAATATCAGCTATGTTTCTAAGTATTGCGACATCCTTTCTGGATTTGTAGAGTTTGAAAGCTAGGTGAGGTTTTCATGTTTACAAGCTTGGGTGCTTTGATCAACATAATGTTTTGGATGCCTCTAAAATTGATTTTGGAATGCCCTTGGCATAATGCCAGAGCAAGAGATTTAACTAATACTTCTCAGGCATACAGTCATGGTCTTCTGGGAAAGGTTTTCATGGATAGAAATAACTCTTACATGTCTTCGACAGAAAATGAAAATATGTCCTAATATTATATATGTTCTCTTGACATTGGGGAATTTACATAACTTCTGTGTAGCTACAGTGGTACACTGGACGATCATTTACATTTCAGTATTACTGCTAACAAATAATTCTCAAAAATACCTAGAATTATATGTTCAAATATTCAGAATTCTGGAAAGGGGTGAACATGGGTTAAAACTCTCCTTATTGCAGGATTACTGTGGAGCAGAATGGTTGAGAACATGAGCTTCTAATTGGCTAGAGCTAGGTGTTAAGCTATTCACTCATTAGTTATGTAAATATGGCTGTTACTGCTCTGAAGCTCAATTTCCTTATCTGTAAAATGGGAATCATAATACCTGTTTAAGGCATGTCGAGATAATTCAACTTGACAATAAATATAGAACATCTAGCACATATTTGGTACTTAGTATGAGTCCGAAAAATTTTAGGTAGAAATGGCTTATTCGAACTTGAAAAGAAAGCACTTCTTTATTTTCATTTTATTTCTTTATCCTATAATATTCACAGTGGTAAGCTCTTGCTGGAGGAAAGGATTCCCCAGAAAGTAGTGCCTGGGTCAACAGCTATAGTTTGTTTTGGAAAGTGATTCTAGGGAATAGGAGCGGGGGACTGAGTACAGCGAAATGGGAAAGAAGGAAATAGAAAGGTACATTGGTGTGGGCATCTGAATTTCATGGGGACCAAGGACCATGTAGAATATCTGAGAGAAGAAAAAAGGAAAATAAAGACATCTGCCCCTGTTTTCCATTTGTTGGGTTTTTATGGGGTTATTACCATTCTTATATAGGTTTGCAGTATGTAAGTAGTAAACAGCCAGCATTATGTTAGTATCAGAGAAACCCCAGAACAGAAAGTGAAAGATAGAGCACAGCTGAGGACTCAGGTTTTATTTATACAATGCTCACTGCTGCAGGATGTGAAGGTCGTCAGAGAATGTGAGGAAGGACAAAAGAAATATTTCATATATGATTCTTTACAGAAATCATGTGCCCGCTATGACCCTTGAGATTTGAGAGCAATTCAGTCCCAGGTGCCTCTGTTTCAAAGCCCACCTTTTGAAGACAATGGTTTGAATAATTCTGCTGATAGACCAATATGTAAGTCACCTCATTCTAGAAAATCTACAACTGGCATCTGCAGGACCCTCAGTGGTGATTTCTATGCTAAACATCCAATCAGAAAAGACACATTCTCAGAGTGAGCTGAAATTCATGTTTTGAAGAGCACCCTCTTGCCTTGATTATGTCAGGAAACTCAAATAAATTTGCATTGACTCCTTGGTCTCTAAGTGTTGAGTCAGAGATTTCAATGGAGGAAGTTAGTGAAAGAATACTTTTCCCTTTCAAAATAGTTTACAAAGTTTATATATTGTCTGGATGATTTAATACTGCTTACCTATTCTATTTTATAGTTTATTTTTATTTATTTATTTATTTTTACCTTTAAGGGGGAAATAACACTTGAAAAGCTTGCTACTAGAGTGCTACAAAACTCTAAGAATGCATACATACATATAAAATAGTGGAATGTGGTCAAAGGAAATGTATAAAACAGCTTACGTGATTCCTTTAATAATTGGTGTCCATGTGTTGGTGAACATTCCCTTATCTATAACGGCTCAATTAATAAAATAAAAAATCAGGGAAATGAAAATTTTCCACCTTCCTATTAAAAAGTATGTCTTCATTTGAGATCTATTTAGCCTTTAAGGTGAAAGTGGGTTCCAGACAAATGTCTCACATTAGAATTTGTATTAAATTAATTGAAAAATAGGTAAACATTGATAATAATAATAAAACAAGAGAAATGATGAACGGCAAAAGGTAAATACTTTTTAAATGTTACTCAAATACACATTCAATAAAACCACATCGTTTGGACAACATAATTATTTGTATCATCAAAATCTCTAGTGGTTGAAATTTTAAAAAGTTTCAGTTGGACTTCAAATCAGCCTAAAAAGAAATTTCCATCTTAATAAAATAGGCAAAACTTTCCTTTTAAACATTACAACTTATTCTTTTAAAAATGTGTTTACTATTCTTGAAAAAGATCTGAAATAGATATTTCAGAATAAAGAGCCTTTTCTATTTTAAATTGAATCTAATGGAGCAGTGAAAACACAATTCCAAAGCATCCAAAAGAAAAGCAGAATATCCAAAAAACCATTCATACATTCACAAATACCCAGATTTGGGGGTTGATTCTTTGACAAAACTGGAGATTTACTGAGCAATTCCATGACATTTTTTCTTCCTGGTGTTCAGATGTCATGATTATCCAGCCTATACCAAGAAATTTTTAAAATAATAAAAATACAGTATATTCCCTAGATTTCTCTGAACTTTGCAGACTTTTAGACATCTTCTGGAAGATCCCTAAGTGAAGTGCAAAGATACTCCTTGACTCACCAAAGTTAATGTTCTTGTGTCCTAAATTGACTTCATACAGTCAAGTTTCTTTTATACTCTCATTTACTTACTATGGCAAGGCAATACAGCCCAGGAATTTTGTGCCTTCATCTCAAATTAAATAGCAAACACTGCTATTTGTGAAATTTTGGCCAATGATTAAAAATATTTCATTTCTGATTCTCACCATTAGAATTTAAACAGTAACAGATGGATTGGGCAGGCATTGAATACTAAATAGAAACTGGCAAATGAAATAATCCAGCTCTTTGCTTTTACAATGAAAATGAGAATTGATTCTGCATTGAGAGAGAGAGAGGTAAAAGGACCAAGTGTTTTTTTTAAAAAAAAAAAAAAAACCTTCTTCACCAAAAGAGCAAAATAGTACTCAGTAGCATTGCATTATTAACAAAAGTTCTTTATCAGAAACTATAATTTAATATTTAAGTATCTAATTTACATGTGACAAGGTATCATATTCAAAAAATTAAATTGCAACTAGAAAACTATTAACCACTAAAAACGATACCAAACACAACCCAAACATTTATAGGAAAGCAATAGCTAGAATTTGAATTGGAAAAAATGTTGCATCATATTTGGCTCATTAAACAAGGAATCCATTATAGCCTGTAAAAGAGCGTCTGTTCTAATTCATCAAAAGTTTATCCTGTGTAGCATGAATAACATGTAAAGATAGATTTATTGACTGTATATGCACACATGTGTATATATATTGTGAGACACACACTTGTGTGTTGATTTAAAGATATATCTACTGATAACTGGCTGAACTTTGGAAGATGCTGAAATCCATATTTCTATATGACCTTTAACCCATTTAATAATTTTTTTATGAACAGAAATTACATAAAATACTATGATTTTTATTAACTGAATATTTTCTTAAGCATAATAATAGATAAGGAATTGCACTTATTGTAAAAGTACAGTAAAGTGTTAGATTGCAGCTCAGCCATCAAAGATCATGGTCTGTAGTACTGATAAGCTATGCATCATATGCAAAGATGATGGTGGCCATAGAAATTAAAATGAGAGCAACTGGTTACAGAATGAATAGGGGATAACAGAAGAAAACATGCACTATTCCTACTTTAATGCAAAACTAATTTGTCCCAGGAAACAAACCCTTTGATCTTCCTTACACAAAGAAACAGGTTCTACACCCTTGGCAAAACAGTAGACTTGGACTTCTATAATCAAATTCTAGTTCATTGTCTCTGAGTGTGCTGTTCCAGTGTCATCTCTTTAAGCTGCCCTTGAAATTCTGGAGCATCTACAATATTACAGTCTCTTGTTTAGATTTCATTGAGCCTCAATATTCCCTTAAGTTCCATATAAATAGAGTCCATTATTCATCTTCTTCTGGTTCCTGTGGTAACACGGATATATCTTCCTTCAAACAATCACTGAAAAATCTGAGGATTGTGCTGTAGAGATGATATTTACTTTTCTCAGATACTTTATGATCTTCATCTGGGTAGACCTAAGGTGTTGAGGGGAAAGGAGATTTAAAGTTACAAAAGTGAGTACTGTCCCTCAGAATTCATTCTTTTAGTTCCAATGGCATGGGAACTTTGGAAAATAATACCTAACGAAAATCTCACCTAATTCAACTCTGAATTCTTCATAATACATTTTTCTTTTTTATTATAATTATATCATAATTGACATTTGAGACAACATATAATTTTTATGTGTTTAATTTAGAATTTGTTGGTCAAAAATTTTAGTCACTTTCTTTCTGACTATAAGTCCTTCCCTGTCCTCCCTTATATTAGAGCATTTAATATAGAGAACTTTCAACTGTAAATTTATTCTCTGCCCCTTTGAAATGTACGTACATCTTCTTGCCTATTGCCAGTTTTATAACTGAGTAAATGTCTTTCCTAAGGAACTGGAAACATCTCTTTTAAATGTAAACATTGGAGACAGCACTCCTATCTCCCAGTCTCTGTGGAAGGGTAGAGGCCTCATTCCAAGTTGTAAAATTGCCTATTGTCATAAGGATACAAGAAAGTTTATTTTTCTTATTGGTAAGGCCAATTACCAAATGCAGGTGGACAATGAGTCCTTCTATCTCAACTTAAAAATTCTGCAGCCCTTTGTTTCAAGTAGAATTTAATCTCTCTCCCCTATTGCAATAGTCTTGAATAAAATCTTCCTTGTCTGTTTAGTCTTCTATGGTACAATTTTTACTCTAACGATGTCCTTTTCAATATAAAAGACATTAGTGATTTTTGTTTAATACAAATATAAACATAAATATTTTCATATCAATTCCTGGGTGTAAAGTTTTTAAATGGTGTCTGATTGTCCTCTGAGTAAAGACATACTCTTTCAGATTGTTAATGGTATGACCTGTAATTCTAACTGTGGTTCCTGTGTTTGAAATATGTTGAAATATTTTTAGTTCTTCCACTGCTGAGAAATTAAAATTACTTTTTTTTCCTTCTATGATTCTTCCTTCAGACTGAAATTCCTTCATATTATAAAGCATGTCTTATTTATTTACCCATCTATCACAGTGACTGTTTTAAAGAAAGTCCTTGATAAATATTTATTAAATGTGATTGAAGGCATATGTAAATGATGTTTTACCCACTCCTTTTTTTCTCATAACATTTACTCAAACTATCTTTTTTTCTCAATTTTTAGGATAAGCCTGATGGAAAGTGAGGAAAAGACAGATTAGGGAGAAAAGAAAATTGTTCTTTTGAAAGAATTCATTATCAGTGATATGAATAAAAATCTAAGGAGAAAAAGACATTACATAAGAGTTTATTATATAATTAACTTGTAAAGCATGAGTTGATCCACAATCTCAGTGTAATTATAAAAAGAATAAAATCTTTGGTAGCTAAAAAATCTAGGTAGGTTACACCTGTCAGAATGGCCATCATCAATAAATCAACAAACAACAAGTGTTGGTAAGGATCTAGAGAAAAGGAACCTTTCTGAGCGGTTGGTGAGATTGTAAATTGGTACAGTCACTATGGAAAACAGTATGGAGGCTATTCATAAAATTAAAAATAAAACTATTTTATGACCCAGCAATTCCACTTCTGGGTATTTATTTGAATAAATCCTAAACACTAATTTAAGAAGATATATGCATCCTTATGTTATTGCAGCATTTACAATAGTCAAGATATGAAAGCAACCTAAGTGCATTATCAATAGATGATTGGATAAAGAAGAGGCGGTACATATATACAATGGAATATTACATAGCCTTAAAAAAAGAATGAAATCTTACCATTTGTGAGAGCATGGATGTACCTGGAATGTATTAGGCTAAGTGAAATAAGTCAGACAGAGAAGGACAAATACCATATGACCACACTTAAATGTGGAATCTAAAGAACAAAACAAATGAACAAACAACAGAAACAGACTCATAGATGTAGAGAACAAGCCGATGTTTGTCAGATGGGAGGGAGGTTAGGGGCTGGGTAAAAACAGGTGAAGGGATTAAGAGGTACAAATCGGTAGTTACAAAATAGTCATAGGGATGTAAAGTACAGGGAATATAGTAAATAATATGTTAGTAACTATATATAGTGCTAGGTAGGTACTAGACTAGTCATGTGAATCACTTCATAAATTATATAAATGTCTAACCTCTATGCTGTATTCCTGAAACTAATACAAAATAATACTGAATGTCAAAAAAAAAAAAATCCTAGATAAAAAAACACATTCTTCTGAAAAAATGGCTTACCTGCATAGTATAATTTACTCCGGCTTTTATTAGGTGTTTGATTAATTCTGCTGAATGCTGGAAATGAACTTTTGCTGCAATAAATTAAATTATGATATTTGAAGGAAATGTGTTTATTAGCATCAGAACTTTTTTATGTAATTTTTCTTCAAAGAGATTAAGTATTTCACTTAATATATACATTGCATATTTAAAAGACAGATACCTGGCTTTGACTTGGAAGCCAGTAGATGCGACGGTGATAAAACTTTGAGCTTCACATTATAAAAAAATAAACTGAAATAGTAGCTACTACTAAGGTTCTAGTTATTGTCCAGGTGGTACTTAGATTTACTTTATTGGTTATTATTTATTATTTCTAACTGTTCACATACTTTATACCATTCTAACAATTTTAACATGGTAAATGTCTGTCTGGATAGTAATACAACAAATCAGTTTCCATTTCTTTCCGAGGAGTACTTGGGACCACTCTCAGTTATATACTGGCATTCTGTTTTACTTTAAATTAGAAAAGAATAGCCTATGTTGAGAGAAGATAGTACACATCTCATTATTCAAGGGTTAAATATTTACTGTATATTACATTGGGTTTTGCAGTTTCTTTCTAGCCTCCTTCTGCTTTATCCTAAAGTCCAAAACTCTGAAATAAGCAGCACAGTAGACAGAAGTTGGAGAGCAGCATTGGCCCTAGCTAGCTCTGAAGACATGGACAAATCACTCAAATCTCCGAATATCAATTTGCTCACACACTGCTTGGGCTATTTATTCCTGTATTATGTACATCTTCAAATTTCTGTAAATAACTTTTAAGCTATCATTTTTAAAACTGTCTTTGTAAAACTAGGGCAGGATTATCAATAGTTTAAGCTCCTTCACTGCTCTAATTCTATGATATTAATCCTACTGCATAATAGATGATAAAAGGTTACAAAGAATTATTTAAATCTTTTAAAAAATCTACCCAAGATCTTTTTCAACATCTTCCTATTGTACTTAATGGAAAATGACCCTGTCATCTCTAAATAAGTTTACAGATTGCTCTGCAAATTTAAACTACTAGAAATGCTAATGAATAGGGGCAATGAAAGGTAAAATGATCTCTTATATGGGTCATTTGTTTCTTGTAGGAAAATATTTTGGAAAGAACCCCATCATTTACGTCTATAGATACAGCCTAAAAGACAAATTTATAAATGGAATTCCCAAATGAATTTATTTCTGTTTAGTTTGTAGTGCAGAACCTATTGATATTTGTCATTTGTTCCCTTCCTCAATATAAACAGGGGCATTAGATGTATAATTGGCTGAGTGAACTAATTTGCTGGTAGTTATCGAAGATGATATTAATAATAGGAGTATTATAGTGTCATTGAGCGCATACAAGCCATCAGGCCCATATGGGGTTCTGTCTATGGTATATATGTATATATATATATGAGTGTGTGTGTGAATTGTGTGTGTGCATACACAAATACACAGGTGCATTTCCTTTAATGTGACTAGTGCTGAACCTCTGCTTGTATTTTATCAGAAGGGTGAAGCACCAGGGCTGTAACTGAATGAATCAGATAGGAATAACATGATTTATCTTAATAGCTGCAACATATTGACAGAGAAATTTGAATAGCACTAATATGTTCTAGGGTGATGGCTAGAGGTAAAATAATTCAATCCTGAATATAATTTATTCCTACAATTGAAGCTTCAGAGCACAGAAAATTACAGCCTCAATGCCAGATTCAAATCCTCCTCCTACAAATCAATAGTTGTATGATTTTTGGCAAGTTATATAAATTCTGTAATATTTATTTTTTCAATTTGTTAAATAATAATAAGAAGAATACTGCACAGTAGTTTTGTAAAAAACAGGTAAATATAATATTAAAAACTGTTGGCATATTTTCTTACATATAGTCAGTACTTAATAATGGCTATTTATTGTTAGTACTATTAATATACATGTAATGTCTTAATATCTTAAAACAAAATTCTAATATCCTTCAAAATGTTTATGCTTCTCTTTCATTATGTTTCACCTACCACATGTATGGTATTATCTAAGTATTTTTTTAGATCTTACAGTAGTTTTAGATTTTCAGAAATGTTACAAAGACAGTACAGAAGTTCTTATGTATCTCTTATCCAGTTTCCCCTATTGTTAATTTTTACATTATCATGGTATATTTTTCACAACTAAGAAGCATTTAGACATCATGTCTCTTTAACCTCTTTCAGTTTATCAGAATTTTTCATATTTTATTTTTGATGACCTTAACAGTTCTGAGGAATACTGGTCAGGTTTTGGGTAGAATATTCCTCATTTGGGTGTTTTACTCATGGATAGACTCAGGTTATGTTTTTTTGGGACAAGAAAATAACGGATTGCCATTCTCATAAAATTATATCAAGGATGTATACTATCACCATGATTTGTCATTTTTGATGTTAACCTTGACTGCCTGGCTAAATGGTATTTATCAAATTTCTCTACTGTAAATATACTTTTACTCTTCTTTCCCTACAGTGCTCTTGAAGGAAATCAGTAAGTGCAACAGACTCTAAAGTGGGGAAGGAGGAGAGTTAAGCTTTGCTTCTTTGAGGGAGAGTATCCATATAAATTATTCAAAATTCTACCTAAGGGAGATTTGTATATATTGCACTGAACACTAATTTAACCATAGCCTGGCATGCTCGAAAGTTAAATTTGACACTTTGTATGGTCTTTGCTATAAAACCATTTTAGTTATATTCTTTGTACGATGGAGGAAAAATACTGAGGCAGGGCAGGGTAGACTAAGAAAAACAAGTTTAAGATTTAGGAAATATAGATTCAAGGCTTTGACTGTCTTTGCTCACTTTCCAGATAATCCTGAATACATTTACTTTCCTCCTTGATACTGATTTTTCTCATCTGTGAATGGGGCTATAAATACTCAGCCCTCTGTTGTAAAGTTTCACACAAAATAAAAAAATACATATATAAATTCTTTGAGCCCTGAACACTTCATGTGAATATAAAATATTATTTATTATTAGTAATATCAATCACATCATGCTCAACATTTAACATGATAAAAAAAATGAGAGGTGATATGAAAGTGCTTTTTTAAATATTTCTGTTTTAACTTAAGTGGGTAGCTTCCCAATAATTTTATCTTAGCACTGGCGCCTTTTTGCTATCCTGTTGTTTTCTAGGTCAGTTTCCTTTTGAGATACACTGAATAACACTGTAGTGGTAGTCACTAGCCACATGTGATTATTTAAATTTAAATTAATTAAAATTTAAAATATTAGTTCTTTAGTCATACTAAACACATTTCAACACTTACGAGCCACATGTGACCAATGGCTACTGTGTTCAACAGCGCAGATACAACATTTCTATCAAACTAGAACATTTTACTGGACAGTGCTGCTACGGAGGCTCATAACTTCCTGACTTCTTCTCATTTCTCATCATGCATTGGATTCTTTGTGCTACTCTTCTCTGCTCTTTTCTTTAGTAAGTTTATAGGGCCTCCTGTAAGTAAGTTCTTGAATATATCCCTTTGTTCAAGGTCAGATCCCATCAATCATTAGCAGGATATAGAATACTTACTGTCAGCAGTCCCATGAATTACTAATATATTTTCCTCTTTTAAGCCATGGATATTATGTAGCACACTGGATGCCTATAAGGAAAAACACAAAAAGTCTGTATATATATATAGATTTATCTATGTTGCATTTTGACTGAGTTTATAGAGCAAAAATAACCTTTTCTTCTTTATTTTTTAATTAGTTACCTGGTATGTGCTTTCTTCTTTAGATGGCATACCAAGATATCTTTCAGAGAAAGCTGAGGCTGTAACCGAAGAAAACAAAAATTTAGTAATAAACTAAAAAACACTGGAGTAGCACATTTCATTAATTTCTATATTTTACATTGCATCATCATGTTCTAGTAAAATTGATTAAATCATGAAAGTGATAAAGAGCTGAAAACATCTCATAACACTTGATAAGTGAGCTCAAATGAGTTCCTCTGCATTGGGATTTTATTTTCTACAAATCATTATGTTATATTATGTCAGTCTATAGAAAGTACTCACCATATAACTTCAAGTCTGTGATAGGTGCAATCACTGATCCACATTTAAAAAGCTTTTCATCTGATTTTAAGATCATCGATGCAATATAGCCACCGTACCCCTAGCAAAATCAAACAAACAAAATATATAGTTTGCTTTATATGTATATATATGTATAACAATTATTTATAGAGATACTTTCAGCCTCATTACTGTTAAATAATATATATATCAGAATGTCACATCATGTCCCAAACATAAACATAATGATACACAAATATCACTTTATGCAGATAAAATTTTTGAAAAGAGTTGTTTAAAATTTTATATAACAAGTTATTTTAATATTTTAGGTAAAATATAAAATTAATTCTATACCACCAAGTGTCAAATGTTTACTCTTTGATTTCATACTGTACATTCGTAAATAGCCCCCAAAATTTGAAGCTAGGTAAAAATAGCACTTATTAAATCATATATAATTTTAGGCAAATTATATATATATAAATAAAATAAATTTACATATAAATAAAACATTTAATAATGATGATGGTTACACAGAATTAAGAAAAGAGAATTAAATATTTAAAATCTAGCATTGTAAATATAGATTCTACTTTCAACACAACTAAAAATTTGAAGAAAATGGGATACAGTAAATAATGTTGCTACATAGATAAATTGGATTATTGATGAAATTTAATTTAGAAATATCACCTTGCAATATTTTTGAACTGATTTAATGATAAATTCTTAAAAATAAATAAAGGTATTCATTTTTCTTTTGTAGACTATGAAGTGACCAGAAAAGTTCCATAGGAGATTTTAACAATTACAATAATACTAGGCTAAAATAATGACCTACTGAATTAGCTATTCATTTTAGAAGTTAATTTCTAGCTGTGCTCTGGGCTCTGGGCAATGTTCTTATCAGCTGGACCTCAGAGTATCCTAGGAAGTATTAAAAAATATTAATACCCTGGCCTTAGTTTGATGCAATTGGTTCATGATGAGGTCCACTTTTTAAAGATTTCCAGATGATGATAGTATAGTTCAGTGCTATAGGAATCTATTATTCTCACTAAGCACTTGAGATGAGAAATACAGAATTTCATTTATGCTTATATGGAGCATCATTTAAATATTAGTACATGAAAGTCCAAAATGTAGTCAGACATTACCGAAGTGGCTGAGAGAACATATGTGTAGAGTAGCAGAATATTCCAACTGGAAAACATGCCACTATGGCATAATGATTATTTTGAGCTACAAGTACTTAAAAAACAGCTCATATAGGGAGAGCTTTTCTCTGAACTCTCCTTATCCTTCAAGACGGATTCTCCAACATGAGCTCAATTGTTATAGATCTCCTCCCTGGGAATTTCAACACCCAGGGAAGGCTGACTCTTGTCACGGGAGAGGACACTAGAAGTTGACAACATATGCAGACAAACTGTCACAAACTGTATTTCTCATCTATTCAAGGTCCCATTCTTTTTTAATAATCATATATTTCTTCTAAAGTGCCTATGTTCCTTTTCTCCTTTCCCTATTAAGATGGTATTTAAGTCTGAATTATTTCTTTTATTATATTCTATATTAATTTCTGATATACAATACATTGGTAAGACATTTATATGGTTTATGAAGTGATCCTCTGATTATTCTATCACCCATCTGGCTCTACACACAGCCATTACACTACTATCAACTTTATTCCCTATGCTTACTCTACATCCCCATGATTATTTTGTAACTACTTACTTGTACTTCCTCATCCCTTCACCTTTTTTTTTCAGCCTTCCAGATCCCCTCCTCTGTGGCTGTAACCAGATTGTCCTAAGTATTTGTGAATCTATTTTTGTTTAGTTTGTTCCTCTTGTTTCTTAGATTCACATATAAGTGAAATCATATGGTATTGTTTTTCTCTGTCTTATTTCACTAAGCATAATAATGTCCAGGTTCATCCATGTCATTGTAAATGGTAGGATTTTGGTATTTTTATGGCTGAGTAATATTCCATTATATATATGAACCATAACTTCTTTATCCAATTGTCTGTTAGACATTTTGGTTGCTTCCATATCTTGGCTATTATGAATAGTGCTGCTATTAACATGGGGGTGCATAGATCTTTATGAATTATTGTTTTGGTTTTCTTTGGCTAAATACACAGAAGTTCAACTGCTGGGTCAAAAGATAGCTCTATTTTTAATTTTTTGAGGAAACTCCAAACTGTTTTCCATAGTGGATGTACTATTTGGCAATCTCACCAACAGTGTACAAGGGCTACTTTTTCTCCACATCCTCACCAGCACTTGCTGTTTTTGATTTATTGATGGTAGTCATTTTGATAGGTATGAGGTTGGTATCTCATTGTGGTTTTAATCTGCATTTATCTGATAATTTGTGATCTTGGGCATATTTTCATATGTCTATTGGCCATCTGTATTTCTTCTTTGGAGAAATACAATTCAGATGCTCTGCCCATTTTTTAATTGGATTTTGTTGTTGTTGTTGTTGTTGAGTTGTAGGAGTTATTTATATATTTTTTATCTTAACTACTTATCAAATGTATCATAGATGAATATCTTCTCCCATTTAGTAAGTTGTCTTTTCATTTTGTTGATTTCCTTTGCTGTGCAAAATTTTTTTAGTTTAATGTAATCCCATTTGTTTATTTTTTCTTTTCTTTCCTTTGCCTGAAGAGATATAGCAGGAAAAAAATTACTAATAACAATATCAGATAATTTACTACCTATGTTTTCTTCTAGAAGTTTTATGGTTTCAGGGCTTCCATTTAAGTCTTTAATCTATTTTGAGGTTACTCTTGTGTAAGAAGGTGGTCCAGTTTCATTTTTCTTCATGTATCCATCTAGTTTTCCCAGCACCATTTGTTGAGACCATATTTACCCAATTGTATATTCTTGCCTCCTCTGTCATAGATTAAATGACCATATAGGTGTGGATTTATTTCTGGGCTCTCTATTCTGTTTCATTGATCTTTGTATCTGTTTTTATGTCACTACCATGACGTTTTGATTACTATAGACTCATAGTCAGTTACTGTGATACCTCCAACTTTCTTCTCCTTTATCAAGATTGCTGTGGTTATTCGGGATCTTTCAGAGTTCCATATACATTTTTGGATTATTTGTTCTATTTCTCTGAAAAATGACATTGGTATTTTGATAAGGATAGCATTTAATCCATAGATTGCTTTGTGTAGAATGGCCATTTTAACGATGCTGATTATTCCTACTCGTGAGCACGGTATATGCTTCCATTTATTTGTATCTTCTTCAATTTCTTTTTTGAATGATTTATAATTTTCCAAGAATGGGTCTTTTATCTCCTTGGTTAATTTGATGCCTATGTATGTTATTGTTTTTGATGCAGTTTTAAATGGGATTGCTTTCTTAATTTCCCTTTATGATAATTCATCATTGGTATATAAAAATGTAACTGACTTCTGAATATCAATTTTGTATCCTGCTTCTTTACTGAATTCATTGATCAGTTTTTGGTCAAATGTTTAGGGTTCTTAAGCCCAAATTCTAAGCCACTTCCAAGAGTTACTCATTTTCCTTGGTTATCTCCTATGTAAATATGAAGTATACATATTAATAACTTCATTTTTCTCTTGTGAATGTCTTTTTTACAGGAGGTTTCATCCAATAATTTAGAATTATAAAGGAGAAATTATTTCCCTAAAAAAAAAACTACACTACATATGTCAATTTGTACTGGAATATTTAACTAGTAACCATAAGCTTGAGCAGAGTTTCCTTAATAATTAGGAGCTAAGGGAAATAAAATGATCCTTTATAGAGTTAAGCCACCAAGAAGGACTTTGCTCAGTCTCTTTGGGAGAGATAAAAATAGCCTTTGGTTAGCAAAATTTAAACGTGTTAACACACTTCCCATTGTGTTTAATTGTGTTAACATGTATAAAGAAAAAAGTGCAGAGAAGGAAACAAATTTTATTCTACCCTTCTGAGTTCTTGGCTGAGATGTCTTCTAACAGATTAACAGGTAAGAAACAAATAGAAGTTTCTTAACATGTATACATGGGAAATACCCAGGGAAATTGAATGACTCTATTAGATAACCCAGGCTACCACCTTGAATACCATCTTCAACTAAAGACAAAAGAAAGATGCTTGGGGAGACTAGTTATAAGAGGTGACCAGGAAAAGACCACAAAACAAGGGTAAGGTTTGCTATACAGATTTAAGTGTTTTCTTCCTTGATAATAGTTTCATATGATTTATTAGAGTTATTCTTCTCTTCCTGGTGCAGAGAGGGAGACACAAATGGAGATTTCCTTTATAAATGTCCATGTCCCTTACAAAAGGGTAACTTCTACTGTTTTCAAATCTTCCCCTGTGGCCGCCGTTTCTTAAAATAATCAGCTCAAAATAATCCTCATACCAAAGAAGTACATTCTGGGGTGGCATATTCTGCTCCCCTTTGATTTATGCAAAGGAAGTAAATAAATAGCTAGTTAGAGTGAAAGTGTGGGGAGTCTTTGAAAGTTCTGTCCCTAGAGGGAGCTTTCCCAGTGTATTATTGCTAGTTCTCTGTCATAGAGATGAGACAGGGGTGTCACATCCAAGAGGTTTCAAGTATTTCCCATAGAGTAATACTTTTCCCATAGTAAGAAAAGCATTTTAGATGGTAACTTTTCTGGTTCTGATTTCACAATGATCAAGCAAACTCTCAATTGATTATGATTTGGTTATTTGTATATATACTTCACTACTTTGGGAGAATAGCTGAATGTTCCAATCTATAGAACAACTATATATCACATTTAAATAATATAAAATAATAAACTGATGTTATGTTGTTGTTTTTTTTTTACCTCAAAGTCACACCATTCTGATTTTGATTATCCCTGGAAAATAAGAAAAATGGTGCCTTCTAAAGGAGAAGGAGATCCTAGAATAATCCTTCTCAAATTGAATGTTCATTCAAAATACTTGAGAATCTTCTGAAGATGAACTTTCTAATTCAGTAGATCTGAATTGGGCCCCAAGATTTTGCACTTTTAAGAAACTCCCAGAGGATGCCTATGCTGTGGTCCACATATTGAATAGTAATTTTGTATAGCATAATAACAATAAAGAACCTACCAGAACATCTTAACTTCAGCTAACATTCCCTAGACTAGTGGAGCTTTAAAAATATATCAGTGCTGTTGAAAATAATTCAAGCAGTCTGTGGAGAATGGGCTGTACAGCTCTCCATGTGATTTTAAGTGAAACTAGGGTTGTAAATCATTGCTGCTATACAACAAATTGTATTTTACTACTTTTTTAAATATGAAATTTTGAGATTAATGAAACTAAATACCCTTTAAGACTTACCGATAGTAAAGCTGTTGAATATGATTCTCTCTGTACCATTTAAGAACCTAATCCAAAATGTTGCTTCAATCTGATTTATTTTAGAGAAATAACTTCTATTTTTAAAAGAAAATCAACATCATCAGGAATTAGAATGAATTAAATTGCTCACCTTCCTCTCTATCATTTCATATTTATTCACTGAATGTAAAAGTAAATCATAAAAAAGTTCCAGGGAAATATATTCCAAAAAAGGTTAGGAATTAGCCAGAAGATCTATCTATATATGAAGATGGTGATTTTAATTTAAAACAGCTCACGTCTATCAGAAAGATGTAAAAAACTGGTGATTATCATATTGACTCTGTAGTTAATTAGATGTTTTTGACTTGATTTATATAAAAAAAATAATTAATTGTATAGGATGCTTTCTTTCAGTTGTGCTGTCTTTTTATTGGTTTGTTCAGTGATCACATTTTTACATTCATTACAATTATTATGTCAATTCTTTTTGCAAAGCTTTTTTGTGTTACTTATAAAATTTTAATAAATGTATATATTTTAAAATAATTTTGTTTACCTATAAAATACTTGTAAAATATTGAAATGAAATTGGATATAAAAAGCCAAAAGTTGTCTTCTATGCTGGCTAAAGCTTATCTCTCTCTTTTCCTCTAATATCCATGTGATAGTTTTAGAATGTAATATATTTATTTAATCAGTACTTTCTTGATGTTTATGGGCTTAACATTTCAATAAGTAGAAAATAAGTAGCAGTATTTTCTAAAAATATGTATTATTTGACATGAAAAGCAGTTTTAGAAATACCATCATTTGATTTCTTTTTTATTTCTTTTTATTTTTTATTAGTTTCAAGTTGGTTAGAGACATATAGCTTATGAAACAATCCCCTTGATTACTCTATCTTTCCTCTGGCTCTACACATAGCCATCACATTATCGCTCACTGCATTCCCTATATCGTGCTTCCCATTCTCGATCCACTACTAATTTGTACTTCTTTAATCCTTCACTGCTTTCTTCCAGTCCCCCAAGTCTCCTCCCCTCTGGTCATCACCAGATTGTCCTCTATATTTGTGAGTCTGTTCTTGATTAGTTTGTTCGTTTTGTTCTTTAGATTCTGCATATAAGTGAAATCCAATGATATTTATCTTTCTCTGTCTGACTTATTTCACTCAGCATAATAACCTCAAGGTCCACCCATGCCATTGCAAATGGTACAATTTCATTTGTTTTTATGGCTGAGTAATATTCCATTGTATATATGAACCAGAACTTCTTTATCCAATTGTCTGTTGATGGGCATTTAGGTTGCTTCCATTTCCTGGCTATTGCAAATAGTGCTGCCATGTACATAGAGATGGATAGATCTTTATGAATTATTGTTTTGGTTTTCTTTGGCTAAATACCCAGGAATGCAAATTGCTGGGTTAAAAGGTAGATTCATTTTTAATTTTTGAGGAACCTCCAGACTCTTTTCCATAGTGGCTCTACCAATTCACAATCCCACCAAGAGTGTACAAGAGTTCCCTTTTCTCCATATCCTCACTATCACTTGCTGTTTTTTGATTTTTTGATGAAAGCCATTCTGACAGGCGTCAGGTGATATATCACTGTGGTTTTACTTTGCATTTCTCTGATGATTAGTGACCTTGAGCATCTTTTCATATGTCTACTGGCCATCTGTATTTCCTCTTTGGAGAAATATCTATTTAGGTCTTCTGCCCATTTTATCATTCTATTTCTTAATCAGCTTACGTGGTTAAGAGAACATAGCTTAGAATTGCTTTCCAAATTCTTAAAGATTAAGTTATTAAAATTACGCACAAAACAAAAAATATCGACCAGTTTCTCAGATTTCATTATTTCAGCTTTATGAGAACAACAATGAAATGTACCTCAGAACTTCTAAGTTTAGTTTCTGCTGGCAAAGTCAATTATAATAAATGAAATTAGTTAACTAGTTAGCTCTATGTAGATGTACATGTAAATATATAGACTATAAAAAATATAAATTTTAGACTAGGAGGGAAAAAAAAGCATGAACTGGATATCAATCAAATATTGATGAATAGAAAGGAAAGAAGATAATCAAAGATGGTAAATTCTTGGCCCACTGCTGCCATTCATCTTTCTTTTCCCAATAATATTATTCGACTATAATTAATTACAAATTACTTTATTTGAGGTTCTCCAAACATGTCCTCCTTACTGAAACTGGTATCTACAGGAGACTACTTTCCTTGCCCTCTACTTACTGAATGATTTTCACCATCCAGTTCATGTTATACATTTTCCATGAGGCTATTTACAACCTTCTAAATATATTCTAAATGTCCCTACTAATGAATATTTGTAGAACTCATTTGGCCCTTTATACCTGTTTATATGTACAGTAAGTATAGCACTGAAATACATAAGCTCTGAGTCCTTTGCAAATTATTACATACTTTGGAACCATTAAGGAGTAAGATGTTCTTCACTATATGCACTGTTTTTGGGAATGGTAAAAACACAGAACACCTTAACTGCTTTTAAATGCACAGTTCAGTAACATCAAGTGTAATCACATATATGTGCAACTGATATCCAGAATTTTTTCATGTTGTGAATCTGAAATTTTATACATGTTGAACAACTACTCTCTCTTTTCTTGCTCTCTCCAGACCCTGGAAACCACCATTCCACTCTCTCTCTCCATGAACTTGACCACTCTAGATGCCTCTTATAAGGAGAATCACACAGTATTTGTCTTTCTGTGATTGGTTCACTTCACTGAGTACGACATCCTCAAGGTTCATCCAGGCCGAAGCATGGGACAAGATTTCACTATATGCACTTTTTCATGTATCTAGAATTTCCATTTCTTTGAAATGTTCATTTTCTTAGACATTTTCATTTTTTCATTAATATTTTTACCGCTAATGATGAGCTTTCATTTATTTATTTGTTTTCATTTATGTTAGGGGAGTATTGTTCTCAAAATATTTTTATTAATTATTTGAATATTACTGACAACCAGAATTAAATATACCAAATATTTGAAGTAGGAAGAATGGGAATGATTTACGCTGATTTATATTTTACTCATTTGTTAAGTAGCTTTTTAGGTAACTAATTGTCAGTACACACTATTAAAATGTATGACCCAGGAAAATTACATTATTTAATGTCATGTATCTCTAAGTTCATTTATGAATAGTAGAAAATATTTCATATGTAAATCCATGAGCACCAAGAATTTGCTTTGTCTAAAAAGTGCAAGATCTTCTTTTCATCTTCATGTCCTATGGTAACTAACCTGTTGATATGTATAAACTAGGTGCTCAATAAACATATACATAAGGTCAATTTTTTTACTATGAAAATGATTTTGAATCTGACATAAAATTATTGCAGTAAGAAGTAAATATCTTTCAGAAAGCACAGAAGAAATAATTATGCATTAGGTCATATTTCAGTTTCTAAGCCATGTT
>NW_006442484.1:9914194-9961497 GCF_000325575.1 Pteropus alecto
TAAGTCATCTATGACTGGCTCCCTTTGATTATTTATGTATGAACTTAAATATCACTTAATCAGAAGGGCCTTACTTGACCACTCAGTATAATAACATTAGATCTTCCTGCAGTTAACTTTTATCCATTGATTTTTTTGTATAAGAAAACACATACCCATTACCATATAAAATTATTTTTCATGTATTTGCTTACTGTTTCCCCTCTAGAAGGTAAGCTTCATGAAAACAGAACAATTTATTGTCCTGTTACTCTAATACCAGACACCAATTAGATACTCAATAAATTGCTACTAAATTAATAAATGACTGAATGCATACGATAGTAAATGTATTACATTTTAAAAGATAGAGAAAATTTAGTAAATTTAAGAAAGTAATTATATATTTATACATATAAACACATATATATGTTTACACACACACACACAATATTTCTATTTACCTTTCCAAAGATGCTTAATCTTTTGGAGTCAATGTATGGCTGTTTCAGTAAAAATCTGCAGTAAAAAAGAAAAACATATGGTTATATCTTGAGTCAAATGCACAGGGGAGTTCATTCTTTGCATGCGCGTGTGCGCAATCGCAAACACACACACACACACACACACACACACACACAGTCGAACAAAAAATGCTTTAGTGTTTGAGGCTTTATTCATGTAGAATGGTCATGTATTCCAAAATCTTTCTAGTTAAAGGGATGGTCTAGTAGTTTTGGTATCATCTGGTAGCTTGCTAACAAATGTAGCCTGTGGGGCTCCACTTCAGGCCTACTGAATCAACATTTATATTTTAACAATATCTTCACCAATTTCGATGCACTTTTTTGAAGAATCTACTAGATTTCTTAGATTGCTCTTTCATGCCTGTGTGGTTGGTAATGGTATCTGTGAAAGCTCAAGGTTTGCTAATAAACTAGGTAAATAATAGACATTGTGGATTATTTCAAATAAATAATATAGTGATATAATTAAGGTCTCTTTAATTTTAAAAAATCCAAAGTTAATTCTAACTTGACAGAGAAGGTATGATAATTCTCTTATTAGGATGCTAAAAGTGAAAGGTACTTGAGAAAATTGCTATTTTCTATACGTAACTTAGAAAATTGTAACTTAGAAAATTGTCCAATTACTAAAATAAAAATCTCCAAGGCAGCATTAATGATATTATATAGCATATATCTAGCTTCTGTCATTATACTAAAAACAATAGGAAAATGTGCAGCCACTTACTTCACAGCTGCTATTTGGTCCTTTACTTCCACTGAACCTAACCTTCGATGAATCTCTTGCAAAATTTTCAGGCCCTGGAATCCACTTCCTCTACCATCAAATCGTGCTATGATGACATTATCTGTATCAACAAGTACTGAATCCCAGTCAATATGGAACTTATCTGTAACCAGCTGGCTTCCTGGTTCTTCATCCCTGTAAATCCCAAAACATTGGACCAAAACAAGAGCAATTGACAATCTGTTAGAAATTTTAGCTTTCACCCTTATTAGTTAACATAAATTATCGGAAAGAGCAATGATGGCTATTCATAGTTCTATTAATTCTTGACGATAAACCTGAAACTTTAAATGCCATTTTCCTTTGTAAAATTTTAAATGAAAAGTTATCTGAATTAAATGAAAATATTAAACAAGATTTAAAACTGTATATGAGAGATTAATTTAACTCATTTTTCGAAAGAGGAAAAAAATACACACACTTTCCATAGGCATTTTTAAAGGATGATCGTCAGGTTGACATACACGTTCCTATTTATTGGATTTCTCCCAGACAGTTTTAGAAATGTCTTACAGGGCTAATGGTTCTGACAGACAGCAGAATCAGTTATGGAATCTTAATAATAATTTGATAGAAAATGTACTACCCTAAAGAATGTCAGACTCAAAAGGAAAAACATTAATATTTTCTAAATTGGTGTGTGTGTGTGTGTGTGTGTGTGTGTCTCTGTGCGCGCGCGTGTGCACGCATGCGTGTGGTGGGATTCTCACTGTAGAGAATTTAAGAAGACAGTAAAAAAATTATTTTTCATCACTAAACTTGACAGAAAGAAAGGAGAGGCATACATGTTTGAAATATATGAAAGTTAGAATTAAAGAAGGACACACAAATTATAAAGCTTGAACAATCACTCCAGAAGGAAAAAGTGATATAATTGTAAAATATCAGATTGCAATAGTATTTAATTTTTTATTTTCCAAAATATAGAGGAGGTAAAAAAGCAGACTCTCATAAAATCACAGATTATTGAGGTCCAAACGTTGGTAGAGTCCAAATACCCAGTGGTCCATGTAATAAATCTGAAGAGCATCAACACAACTAACTCTCTGAAAAGATCTCCTTTTTGGTCGTGCTTTATTCCAGAAATCTTCACCCTACTCATTCTCCTGTAAAGACACCAAACTCCCTTGCCTCCATGTTTAAGCAAATGTGTAATCTTGAAGCACCAATACACAAACTAATCTTCATTTAAAAGCTTTGGGTTATCAGATTTGCATATATATATATAACTTCTGGGTAGCAAATGGAATGAAGCAGATACCTAAGTTGTGTGGGACCAGTGAGTTAGGTCATAGAGGAAGTAGGGAATAGGGCAAAACATCAGACAAGTAAATTTATTGATTTCTGTTATGTGTTGAATTTCTAATACTCAGTACCTTAGAATGTGACTGTATTTGGAGACAGGGCTCTTACAGAGGTGATTAAATTGAAATGAAGCCATTAGGGTGGAACTTAATCTATGTGACTTGTGTCTTTATAAGAAGAAGAAATTAGGACACACAGAGAGAACCCAAAGGCAAGCATGAACAGAGAAAAGATCCTGTAAAGAGGCAGCAGGAGAGTAACCATCTGCAAAGTAAGGAGAGAGGCCTCAGAAGAAACCAAACCTACTGTTACCATGATCTTGGACTTCTAGCCTCCAAAACTGTGGGAAAATAAATTCCTGTTGTTTAAGATACCCAGTCTGTGATATTTTGTTGTGTTAGTCCTAGTAAACTCATATAAATACCTTCTGTGGTCTAAGCACTGAATTCCGTTATCTTATTTACTATACACAACCAACATTTATCTAATCTTTTGGGGGAGGAAATTATTTGTTGCATTGCTTATTACATGTATTATTATTCCTATATCATATCAAAGAGATTGCGCTATAAAAGCTACTTAATCATAAACCCCTTCATTCACTCCTAAATCACACTGGTGATTCTATGATCCAAATTTAGATCTGCTTCGTCCTCCCATAGTGTTTGCAATCTTAGTTTTTTTTTTTTTTTTAATTTAATTTTTAATTTTAATTGTTGCAAACTTAGCTCTTTATCAGATTATTAGGAATTGTTCCCACACATATCACACACTCTAATCTAGAATTCTAATTGCCTAATTTAAAATGAAGTCTGGAATTAGTAGTTTTTTTCCAGTTTTCCAGGTGACATTTGTATAACTCATTTATCATTTGAGAGAAAGCATGAATCATGCCTAGCACAGTTTCTGGTGCATTGAACACATAGCCAATGCTTGCTGAACTATATCCTTTCAGGAAAAGTATGTTCAGGTAAAGTTTAAAGTGGAAAGACTTTTAAAAGCCTTGAGTTCAAATAGCGACACTATATTTTGAAGCTTTGGGATTTATTGCAAATATTAGAAAGCAGAACACGATTCACAGAGAACAAGACATAAGGATTAACTTCATCCTCTAGGTTGAGTAAAAATACTACAGTTAGAGTCCCAACTTCACTCTGAACACAAGCAAGATACTAAAATTTTAAGACTCAGTTTCCTCATCTTTAATAATAGTAAAATACTGCCTTGTCTCTCTCAAAGTATTTTTCAAATACTAAAAGGCATAATGTATTTGAAAATACTTTATGAAATATAGTAAGCAATATAAAACTATTGTTAAATTTATCAAACAACAGAAACTGTTATTATTTTTTTGTTTGAAGCCACTCTTATTTATATTGTGCACATTTCCTTACAGGTCAAAATAAAGAACTACATAAATGATTTTGGTCCATTATGCAGAAATTCAATTGGGTAATATCTGTGGACAAAGATAATATGTCATGTCTCTGACTTGTTATGTCAGAGGGGCTTCCATTTTCTAAAGACTTAAAAGAAAATAAAAAAAGTTAATCAACAGATCCTTTGGAGAACTTATTGCAGTGTTGTTAATTATTAAGGCAGAATTTTCCAACTTTAAAACACTGGCATCTGCTTTAAGATAACATTGTATGTGTTTTTTTAATATGAAATATATAATTTTCCAATTTACATATGATTCATTGCAAACTAAGTTATTTTAGGAGTTAGCAGTTAAGTCTAGACAAAATACAAATTACGTTTTATGGAAGGCAAAATATAGTTTAAAATGAAACATTTTTTCAAACTTTTATGATCAATAAATGGTTGCAGATTTTTAAAAACAAAAACCTTAAATCATTTACCCATGTTTGTAATACCCAGGGAAAAAAATACAATTTCACTGCTTTGCTCTTTTTCTAAATTGCCATTTTTAATTTCAACCTTGTTTTCATGAAATTGCAATGTTAGAACACAAAATAATCTCAACACTTTATTAGCCAGTATTTTTAACACATTGTCTGTCTAGTTGGGTGTGCTGTCTTTTCTTTTTTGGTGCATAACACATGCACATCTGTTTCAAGAAGAGTTATAAGAGAATGTAAATTATGATGCTAATATTGCCATTATAAGAACCTAGACACTTGTTGATTCTTCATAAAGTTTGAAAAAAAAATATTTTTTTTTCTGTAAATAAAGGAAAGAAAATACTACTTATTAGGTGAGGTAGACATTTGGTTGTAGCAATGACCATAAGGAATGCTCTATCGAACAGATCATCCACCATATAATAAATGGGTATCACAGCCTGTGCGTATATTGGCCATGTAGAATCCAGCTGGTTTCTTTTTTGTTTCCCTCTGAGAGTCTCCCTAATCTTTTTCTTTCTACACTATTTTGCTTTACTCTGTTTCAGAATTCTCTGGGGACTCACTGAAAGAAAGGTGTTTCAAGGTTGAGAATGGGGACACACAATTTTGTTGAAAGTTGTGTTGAAAATAAAAATTCCATTTGTTTTAAGCATCGCAAAGGATACGGCAATATAAAACTTGTTTATTCCTAACACAGGCAGCAAAATCAAATTAATACTGCAAACTTTTCTTAGAAATTAAGGTCTTTGAAGACAGAGTCCTCATCTATTTCAGTATCTTCAACACTGAATATGTGTGTATGGATGAAGAGTTCGGGTGCGAGAATTTAATAAAATGTACAAAGAGGAATGAGTAAATGAAAAACATACAAGAGATCTTTTAAAATGACAGAACAAGCCACCTTTTATGACACAAAAAGCATCATCTAAAACTGAATGAAACTGAATGAAAGTGAAAATATTTGTTCTGAGAACATGTTTGGTCAGATTCACAAAGTGCTATTTAATTTAATTTGATAAAAAGAGGGTTGAATGTATGTTCAGAAGACATAGGCTTTTGTCCTGAATTTGTTATCAATATATTGAGCTACCTTGAGCAATTATATGCTCTTTTTATCTTTTTTTTTGTTTTTATTAAATAATATTTTGTAGATAGTTTAGATTATGGACAGTACATTTTAAAAGCCTGTTATTTACCAGTAAAATGTTGGTTAAAATAAATGGAATAAAATATTTTCTAATGAGAAGACTTTCCATGACTGATGTATTGCATGGTGTTTATTTCCCTATAGGTAGACTTTTAAAACTGCTAAACTGTATCAAGAATAAACCCTGAGGACATTATGCTAAGTGTAACAAGCCAATCACAGAAGAACAAATATTGGATAATAGCCATATATGAGGTACCTAGATTACTGAAATAGAGACAGAGAGTATAATGGTGGTTACCAGGGGCTGGGGAAGGGAAATAGATGTTATTGCTCAATGGAGACACATTTTCTGTTTGGGAAGATGAATAAGTTTTGGAGATGGATGGTGGTGAAGGTTACACAACAATGTGAATATATTTAATGCCACTGAATTTGACACTTAAGGTAGTTTAGATGATAAATTTTATGTTACATATATTTTACCACAATGAAAAAAGAGCTTAAAAAAGGAGGCATAAAGTAAAAATAAAAATAAGTAAAACTGTTATACTGACAGCTACATATTCGTGTCCATTGGAGAGAGGAAGAAACATAGAATTGCTTATAGCCTCAGTTCTTTGCTCTTTCCAGGGCTAGAGTAGGTAGATTTCAGCAATTTCAATGTTAAATAAGCTCTAGAGTCATTGAGAACTGTTACAATTTTATTTTTGTTATAATAAATTCAAAAACAGTGTGAAAGGAAGGGTGAAGAATGGAAGGCAAGATAAGGGAAAGGAAATTGATACTGCAAAGAGCCACATCATGCTAAATTCTTAAGGCAAAACAATTGTCGACAGTTCTGATTTTGTTCTTTAGTACATAATTCATTTCAAAATTGAACATGAGTTTGACATAGGATAATGGCCTTAAACAATATTTGTCTTGTTTTAATCTGAAATGTACTTTATAGAAATTTATAGGCAATGATTGAGTTGTAACCAAATAGGTACATCTAAAGTTTAATGAAGTTTGCCTTCTTTCAAGAGATATACACATATGATACATACATTAACTAAGGGCATCGTGGGCCAATTTTTCCTCTCCAGTTCTCGTTTTATTATTCTTATATTTCTTGTCATAGATGAAATGTCCTATAAGCAGAGTAAGTTTTTTCATATATTGACTACATCATATGAGAAATAACATAATTTTTTTCTGTCAGAGAACCGATTTTTGTCCACATCCCCATCTTCTTCCACTTGAAATATTAATATGCAAATTTCTGATCCATAGTTTGTTTATAACATAAGTTTTGGCTGACTTACTTTTCTTCTAAGTTATAACTAGGGAAGTGTTTGATATGGTCAAAGTTATTTGTGCATCTACCCAGACTCTATCTTACAATTCCTAAGCCTATGTTTCTAGTGATGATTATGACAAGGTCTACCTGATAATACATAGAAAATTAAGCTTATCAACTAACTTCTCTTATTGTATTACTCTCCATCACTTGTGTTCATATATGTTCATTCATAGATTGTATCCACGTTAAACCTTTTAGAAAACTTGCCTGTATTAATGACCTTATAAGTATGTGGGAATGTCATCATGAACAGGGTACAAGTTATATGTTGATAAAATCAAACTGAGTTGAGCCCAAGCCTAGTGGCTTTAGACAAGTCACTTTCTTTTCCTATATTTAAATTTGCTTATCTTTGCTGTGAATTATAATAATAATTCTACTTGGTAGAGTTATGGCAAGGATTAAATTTTATATATATTTATATATGTATATATTTATACATATATATGCACATATATGTATATATTGCTTAGCAAAGTGTCTGATTCTTGGTAGACGTTAAATCTTAATAACTTAGTTCTGGTTAGTACTATGGAACTTGACTTTTTCATCTTCATTTCTTCTCATAAAAGCTGAGCTCCCAAAGTTGGCCACCTTTAGGCAACTCTGCATTGATAATTCCTGCACCTTTACATAATAGTAGCCAAATTTTCCTCATTTGGATTAGTATAAATAAAGGAAAACTCGATTGCTTTAAAATTTCTCTACTTTTCACAATGGATGGATCTTTAAGTTAAAATGGAATGAAAAGATGTGTGTATGCATTTATTTTTTGTGTGTTTGTGTACTTGATTTCTTTCTATACATAGTCATGTGGATTTGTGCATTTGAGTATAATCTGTGAGTATATTTGTAAGTTCTTTCTTCTCCTGCTTCCACAGCTGTATACGTCTGGTACAACAGAAACAAGAAAATCCTATCTAATGTATACTTCTAGATCATAGAACTTGTGACATAGAAATTAGGCTTTTTTTGAAGTATTATTTTTTCAATAGTTTTCTTTATATTCAAAAAGCTGCTCAGAAAGTAAATTTCTTTTTTTATTTTTTTATCAGAATTTGGATCTCTGAATTTGGGAGGGTATTTTGCGTTAATAAAACTGAATCTTTTTTTCATCTTTTCTCTACTCCTATTCTTCTCCTCCTTTCCTCTTTCTATTTTTTTAATAAGATAGTTTTCCTCATATCAAGATCAATTTTTGTCTACTAAAGGCAACTTCCTTGTCTTGAAGGAAATTCAATTATATTTTGTTCTTTTGTTTTTTCTTGAATAGAAGCCAGAGACTGTTTTCTTAGTGTGATACAAAAACTGCATAACAACTATCATTATAGCAATGAAGAAAAAGCAGAATCCAGTTCTTTAAATTATTATTTATATTCTTGTAGGAAGTCAAAAAATGAAAAGCTTACTAGAATACAGATTGAAATACTGAACAGCTTGGGTATTAATGAGTTAGCTATAAAACTCAAAAATGGCCTGTTAGTATTATGTACACAGAATTAACTTTGGATAAATATGTAAAAATAGCAGAAAATAACAAATGGAAAGGGAGCTTAGGTATATCTCCCCGACAGAAATTGTGCAATAAAATGAGAGGAAACACCAATCCCCAAATCATTTCTGCTGTCAAAGTCTTCCTACATTAATTCTTATCCACTGACCAATTGTCATTTGGGATAATTCTAACATAGTGGTTGAGGAGGTAGGAAGAGAAAAGGGTTTGGTGATCTTTACTTTCACTTGCTGGGAATGGCTATATCATCACAGAGCTAGAATAGCATTTGATACACTCTTTTGTCATTAGAGTCACACCTAAATCACTCACAGTCAAAAGAAAGGTTAGCACATTGTATAAAAATATCGAGAATAGGATGGATCTTGAGATTGTCATGCTAAGGGAAACAAGTCAGACGAAAAAGGTGAGAACCATATGATTTCACTCATATGTGGGATATAAAACTGAAAGCAACAAGTGAACATGGTAAACAAATAGACTCATGTACATGGACAACAGTTTAGTGGTTACCAGAGGGAAGCGAGAAGGGAGCGCGAGACAAGGGTAGACAAGGGTAAAGAGAGTCAAATATATGGTGATGGAAGGAAATTTAACTTTGGGTGGTGAATACAAATATATTATATGACATATTATTGAATTGTACACTTGAAACGTATATGATTTTATTAACCAATATCACCCCAATAAGTTTAATAAAAAAAAATAGGAGAATCTACCTCACAGTTATATATATGTATATAACTGTTACATAAATCTCTTTATAGCAGGTCTGCTTTAGATATTATAATGGAAAATATCCTTTATTCTGACTTAAATAACATGGGAATAGTCTAGATAAAAATAGATCAAAGTATGTGTATCTGTAAAAAGAAAGAGGTAACAATCTTCACAAAACTTTCATATTTCTTCATTTTCTAATAGAGAATACAATTTAACATGAAAATGTGAGTATAAAATTTAGGCATACAATACATGTAATTGAAATGGATGTATAATATTGTAATGGATGTTAATTATCTACAAATTTTGAACCTGCATTTTATTCTATGTAGGGACTCATTCACCTTCAATAACACAGTGGTTATACAACATTTTTTTTCTAACTATAGAATCCTTTAGCTGGATTCTAGAAGTAAATTTATCAACTTAAAAATGTGGCTGGATAAACAGATACTTTTAATCATACTTGGTTGTGCCAGTTGATTAGAAATTATAATAATTATAGTGTTAACTATGGACAAGTATTGCCAGCAAAACCATTTTACAGTTTAGTAAACTGAGACATATAGAGGTAAAGCAACTGTAAGCAGTAGATGAATAAATAACTCAGCTCTTTGAGAGAACACAATTTTAAGTTGACCTTAGCAAAATATTTCCTTAGCATCTCTGACATAAAAGAAATTACATTCTGAAAACAAATGAAAATTGGAATTTCTAGCCAGAATAGAATTAAGAATTTAACAGTTTTGACAGTTTATTTTTTACTAAGTTCTAACTCTAGATCTTTTCCTGAATTTACACCATATCTTTCGAAAGTCTTTATCCCTAGAATTGTTTAGGAAAATGCAATAAAAGCCTGAAAATGAACTTTTTTGCTAAATTTTTACATCTTAATAGATGTTTGACATGTGGCATGTTACCAACCACTTCGGTTACAATATCTGTCCTGATATACTCACAGGACTCAGAAAAGAAAGGTGAAATAATGTATAGGAAATTTCTTGTAAACTGCATGTTATATTGATTTTTTCAAGACTGACTTTATATACTAAAAAATATATATACATATATATACATATATATATACATATATATATGTAAACTTTTTACACTTTGAATTCTCAGTGTGGGTTCATTTGTTACTATATAATTCACAACTGTGAAGCATAAGAGGGAAACGAAGCATAAGAGTATAGATGTCACTGTGGTTCCTGCACACCTTCTCCCTAGACATTAATGTTTGGAGATAGTCAGGGACACACTTCTCACAATTAAAAGGAAAGCCATAGCAACATATTAATACCTCGAGAAAAAAAGCTGAAAATCAGGAGAAGCATCTTGCTTAGGGCAAGTTATGGCTAATCTAGGAGTTTTCAAAATTTGTGTGTCTCTCTATGTGAGAATCTGTGGTGACAACTGATAATTCTGACTGTAAAGGCTATAAAGACATGAACTAGAGTAAAACAGTGGATTAATAAAGAGGCTACACCTTGATCAGGTTTATAATTTTGATAAAAATGCTATAATAAAAATGGTTAGAAAAGAATGACTTCAAGGAGAAAGCATACATGCTCATTTCAAGTCTGAAAAGAACTAATTCTAGGTTTTTAAAAAATATGATTTAAGATTTAACCCTACTAGTATTTTAATAGGAATATTATTGTCTGAATTTCGGTTCTATTTAAAAAGGTTAATAGTTTTGAGTTCTTCCCAGTCTCATTTCTCCTAGGTATACTGTAATTTCTAGTGTGCGATTTTGCATAAAACTTGTTTCTCAGGAAGATACGTGTGATGTTATAAAAGAAATGCCTATGTTTCTGGCACAGCTTCTCATCATCATTGACATCCTTAATTCTACTTCATTTTGCCTACATGCTACATACTTCTATATGATTCATAATACAATGTTTTTATGTATAAGTCAAAAGGGAAGAAGATTATAAGAGAATCCTGTGGGGAAAAAAATGTAATTGATGCTCTTACTTAACTCAAGGATTTGTTGGATTACCAAGTGAAAAAGTACCCTATCTTAGTATCTTTAGGTTAGCCTTTCAAAGACATGTTAAAATAACAACATAGTTAATATTCTCTTCTATCATGAATTTTAGAAAAATAAATAAATCATTTAAACAAAAAAAGAATGATGCAAATATAGGTACACCCTTATGTTTATAACCCTACATATGACCATCTAAGACTAAAAAAAAAAAAACCAGAACAAGTTAGGAAGTTTTTCTTATGAAAAAACATTCAGTAGCATATCTTTAAATGTAGAATATACTAGTATGTTTTAAATAGGTACTAGCTATCAATTGATATCATTCATATGAAACCATTCATATCTGAAACCTGTATTAACAGAGGAAAAGAGCTAAAATAGTATAACTATGTAAGTCATAGACAGTTATACTATGTCTATATTTCTATATGATATATACATAAATCTGTCAAATTAAAAGAATAATCAAAGACAGTATTATAACTTATGCATTATATACATGTTGGTTGTAAATTCTGAATTTTTTTCCCTATAGTGCTTTCTTAATACATCAACTTTGAGTTTGTATGATTTTAAATAGTAATGCTGACATTTAAGATGCATTACCTATAGATTGTAAAAGAACAAGGTCCCATTTCTTGAAAAAAATATGAAAAGCAATGATCACCTTCTCCTCTTCTATTATCTAGATTAAATGCCACTGTCTTTTCTTAATCATTTCCTGTGTATTACAGTGTGCATATATTTTTATCCATTTAAATGAAGAAGATTTAAAAAATGAGAAAAAAATCAGAAACTTAAAATTTAAGCTTCAAACCTCATTACATGGCAAAGCAATAATAATAACTCTTTCAGATGAGTATTAGCTATCTCTCTCATCCATATCAGACAGTATATATGTTATTTTTATAAGAAACTGAGAGTGAAATAGGTATGTACCTGGAATGAACAAATGGAGGATCAAGTGATATTAGAGAAGTTTTGGAATATGTATTTGTTTACTCTTGGGAAACAAAACAAACTTACCTCTTTCAATCTGATCTGCTTAAAAATCTATGAATCCACAAAATAAATAGTGTAAAGAATTTCCATAAAATGAACACTTCAATTAGAATTTGAAATTTTATTAAATAGCCTGGACTTAGAATTTGATCTCTCATATGGAATATCTAGGAACTTATAATTTCTATAATCATGATTTTATACCAAAGCATTAATATGCTACAGATAAAAAATAAATGTTACATTCAAGAGATTATTGTAAATTGTTAAATGAGAACAAAAGGTCATAAGAATTGTTTGTGGAGAAATCTCTATTCATTCTGCTTAGCATTTTTGATAAATTTCCATAATACTTATCATGCAATGGGCTATGTAAGCAGACAGTATTGGGTAATATAAAGAGCAGAAATTTTTTTAATCAAAAAAAAAAAAACAAATAAATAGAATTTTAGTTCAAATCTCAATTTTGCTCTACTCAAAATTTGGAGGTAATATACATACATGATATAACTTAGTCATACTTTCATTGTATTAAAATGAGGATAATGGTATTTTTCTTGTATAGTTTCTGTAAGGATTAAAGATGTATCTACACATTCTTATTATAATATCCTTTATACAATAAACACTCAAGAAATGATAATTTTCATTAAATACTATTATTTTAAGAAGATGAACTCACTAATCAAATGTAAAAGAGAAAGTGAAAAGATAGCATGAATATCAATTATTATTTAACATTATTCAGAAAGATTGTAAGAGAAATGAGAAAATCCACATTTTTCTGTGTGGAAAATTAAACTACAGAGAAGTTGATTTATCCAAAAGGCTGAGTTTAAACACATTAAAAACTTTCAAATCATTTATTTCTCCTTTTTCACCACCTTGACTTAATTCATTCCTGATAACAAACTCAGGGTTGATTGACTTCTTTGCCCATTCATTCATTAATTCATTCTATCAATATTTACTGAACACAAATAATGCTCCAGTCACTATGTTAAGGCAAAACAATACAAAATTAATTCCTACCAACAAGGACTTTATAGTTTAGTAAAAGAGAGCAAATATTGTAAACTTTTGTGGTTACATGTTATAATAGAGATGTGCATAGACTTATGTGTAAATAGATTTTGAAGTATTAATAGAACTTTTCCAGTTAGTAAATGAAATTAAAGGTACTTGGAGATGTGGAAAAAGACACAGAGGGATGATTGAGTAGCTGGTACTTCCCAGAATAAAGCAGTCAAAAAAATATCTAGAACACTGAATCTCTCTCTCTTTAGGAACTGTATGGAGTCAGATGAAGATGCAGAGAAAAGTAGGAAACATGAAAAATTTGTATGCTGTGTTAGGAAATGTGGAACTCTAATAATTGGAGAACGAAGTATGAGAGTATTTTGGCTGAGAGAGTCACATTTTCAGATATCAACCTAAAAAAGTTCACCTTAGCAACAGAGTGGTAAAGCAATTAAAAAAGAAAGAATAGACTCAAAAAACTTAAAAAAAAAAGGAAAAGTAAGTACAGAGCAGGATGACAGACTAGAATTACCATCCAGATCTGATGTCTGACTGGTATGAGGCTTGAATAAAAAGAGTGTGGACTCTTGAACAACCCCATTGGTTCAAAAATCACGGCAAGACACTGTGGTCCCATGAGCATGATACTATTCACAATTTTAAACATTATCATATTGTTTGTTCAAAAGAAAGTGTGTATGAAAAAAGTATTGATGTTATCTTGACTGTCGGAGATGTGTAGCTATATAATTTCACTTAACTACAAATGTATCGATTAATTATATTCTTCTATTTAACAAAATACTTATACAGAAAAGATGACAAACAGCCCGCTTTCATCAAAATGACCAAGTTGTAGAACTTTGATATGCATGACGTTGATTGAATGATAGAAAATGAATAACGCTCCCCAGTTAGAACTATAACAGTAACCAAGTTTGTCTGTTTTCTGGACATTGTACATTTGTTCATTCAACATATGTTTGTAGAGTGACTCTTACAACAAAAGCTAGTTGCTATGAGAAATACACAAGTAAATTGGGCATTGTTTAATGTATGGAATACATAAAATACAAATTTTAGCATTTCCGTTTTCTTAAGATATCAAGATATTCCATTAGTGATACTATTAATTATTTTTCTAAACACTCACTTCTAGAATGTAAATTTTCCTTTAGAAAAATTGGTCCAAAATCTAGTAGGAGTCAGAAATTCTTTAAATAGGATATTAAAACATCCTCACAAATAACAGGGTAAAGTGCAAAAATGACAACATGACCGATATGGTTTAAGATATATGGAGAGCCTTTGGACAGAAGGCTGTAGCTATAGAAGAAGACAATTTAGAATTGTAATAGGATTTGGATGGACTGATGAGGAGGGCGAAAGAAAGCTCCAGGAAGATAAGAGTTGATGGATGACCATGAATTCATTAGAATTTCAAGAAAGATATACTTAGGGAGAGGGAACAAAGTCATAAGGGCAAGATAGAGTATGCTGCATTCCGGAATCTAACTGGTTGAACAGTCTCTGCCTCCCTGAGTTAGACATTTATCAAGTGTGGCATGGATAAGTTGAACATCAAAGAGCAGAAAATGGAAAGAGGTGGTGATTTCTTGGCACTGAATAAAGAGTCCCAGCTCAACACTGCTTCTCTCCATAGATATAGCAAACAAACAAACAAACAAATAAAATCTTTTATATTTAACAACAGTACATCTGTCTGGATTGCCTCCTACCAGGGTCTAGGCATTTAGATTCATATTTATGTATTTATCAAATAAACATATAACTGTAAGATCTCACATAATCTTCAGACTTGCTCTAGTAAGATAATTACAAGTTAGTAGGTTTTCATAAGGTTCCTCTATGAGTGCTAGGCATTGTGGAGATATACTTAACAAATTCAAAATATTATTACAGATTTCAAGATTCTTTTAATCTTCTTATCTCCCCACAGCCATTAGTACAATTTCTTACACATAAAAGCAACATGGTAAATGTGCATGCACTAAATTACACATACATGAATAAAAAATAAGAATACTATGAACAACAAAAATTCAAGATGATAAACACTGAAATGGATATAGACGTATATATAGGTGTATATCCATTTCATGTGTTTATAGGTATAAAGATGAATAAAGACTACTGGTTCTTTAAGGATTCCCTTTAATGTCAAACAGAAAAATTAAAGATAGGCATCTGGAAGAGTAGGAGGAGTACCAAAAGAAAACGGGGTTATGACCACATAGAGACCACTGTCAATCAAGGCCAGTGAGATATATTCGCAGTGGCAATGTTTCTTATATTTTCTATTATAGTAAAATATGCTGTTGTTATTGATTCACTAGCACTTTCAATATGAAATTAGGTTTGGGTTTCAAATAATATGGACACAGAGAGGTATTCAGAGGATCATTTCTTCTAAAGTTCAATAATGAATATTTAGCAGAAAGGAGTTTGCAAATTGTCAGTGGTCACTTTCAAGGCCAACCTTCCTTCCAGCTACTCAGGTATTTGCTGCAGCCTCTCTTTAGCTCTTGCATTTATCATAGGATTTCCTGGTTGTAAACCCATCTGTGTAGGTGACAAAATGGCTCATTCCGTTGGGTACTCGACATACTGTCCAGAATAGCGATAAAGTAGTGACACCAAAACAAAGTCAACTCTTAGCCTCATTTAAATAGTAGTCATTTTATTTATTATTCCTTACTGCTCATTTAGGAAAAAAATTGAATTCTATTATTATTATCTTCTTTTTTAGAGTGAAGAATCCATTTGTCGCTGAAAACAGGGTTTAATATTAAGAAAAAAGATGCCTTTAAATTATAAGCAACATACACAAACACTTAAAAAACACTTTATACTTAAGCCATTCTGACCTATATGGATTTCTAGGCATAAAAATTTTAGGAATAATAATAAAGCTTAAAACAATTCATTTTACAAATTAAATTTAAAAATCTTCAGTTTAGTTTTGTAAGTCATACTCTGCAAAACTTCTAAGAATTTACCTCTCAAAACCATGGAATTTGGATAAAGTAAATTAATATTTAATGTAATCAGCATGCAAAAACTAAAGAAAACTAATGAATTAATACTCACTTTCATTCTGTCCTACATTAATCAAAAAAAGGACAGAGTAAATTCTATGGACCTGACTATTTTATCTACTTTAGTAATAAACGTTTATTAAATAACTTTATGGATGTTTAAATACATATTTTATACTTGTATTGATAATTTTAATTATAAAAAATATTGCTACTAACAACAACAACTATCATTATGGTAACAATTTATTAAACACTAAGTGCAAGTGTTTCTTCTCTCCCAAACACTGCGGTGACATGTTGATATAAATTATCTAGTGTTATTATCTCTCAATTTACTTATAAGGAAACCAGAACTTAAGAAAATTAAGCAATATATTGATAAATCTTTGAGGCATGATCTGAACCCAGGCATACCTGACTCCTAAGCCAGTACCTTTACTCTACCATCCTGACTCTAAAAAAGACCCGATTATCTCTAACAAGAGAAACTGAGTCTAGTGCTAGTGCTTATATTCCTCTTATAAACTAAAAATTACCCAAACCAAAGCTCAAATCTGATGCCAGATGAGCCAGCTGGCTTATCTGACTCCAGGATACATAGAGAATGTGTAACTCTTATCTATTTTTCCCCTCAAATTGTGACACTACTGTGGAGCAAGTAGATGTTCAAGAGGATGTAAGTATCCACATATCCATCTGCATAAGTAACTCATGCTTCAAGAAAGAATGCTTAGTTGGTTTCTTTTCCCTGAAAAACCTTATTTTTCAGTGAATAAAAGAAACAGTCTTTTCCAAAAGGGAGATATGAGTGAAAGAAAAGATGAGGTTGATAGTTATTTTTTCCTTTTTGTCTCATTTTTATACCTTCAATATTTTCCCTAATAAATCACACATATAGCTCAAATAGGAATTGAAGACAACTAGGTTAAAGAGAAGAGTCAGAAGAAGAAGTTAAGATAAGAAAGAGCTCACAAGAACTTCCTCAAAAGATACCAAGAGCATTTAGTACCTTCTAGCTTTTAGGAACAAAGGAGAAAGGTCTGGGCATGAGACACTAAGTGAGATCAAGGCATTAGTTAGAAATAAACACTGGAGTAATGAAAAATATTAAGTAGC
The DNA here is from genome assembly GCF_000325575.1 of Pteropus alecto. Classification (NCBI taxonomy): domain Eukaryota; kingdom Metazoa; phylum Chordata; class Mammalia; order Chiroptera; family Pteropodidae; genus Pteropus; species Pteropus alecto. Next base: position 9,931,588 of record NW_006442484.1, read on the forward strand.
ATATTTTCTGTATTATTGGCCATATTAAAATGACTTGACAAATTGCTTCTATTTATTTATATACCTAAATAAAACCAATGTAATATATATAAAATAATGAATAAAATCAGAATAATTATAAGAATCATGTGCTAAGTATTTTACATGATGTTTTATTTAATATAAACAGCCCTAAAACATTGGTTGTATTGTAATACTCACTTACATTTGGAGAAACTGTAGAAGTCAAGTAACTTGCTCAAGAACATGCAGCTAGTAAATAACAAAACTGGAATTTGAAGCTAGGCAGTTTGATTCCACAGACTGAATATCCTCTACATTCGGTAGTCATAACGAATAATGCTATTTTATTGTTACTATTTCTTTTAAAGTTCTAATATAATTCTAGACATTTTTAAATGCTGTCATAGCAATATGTTTGTTGGGTTCTTAATAAGGAAAATAACTAATAATTCTCAGGAATACAATGCTACATTGATATCAAGTTAGTTAACCATTATCTATTAGAGGCCTCTGTGCTTAATACTTGATAGTCACAATATAGTGTCACAGAAAGTGAGGATGAATTTTATTCCAAAGTCAATTCCAAGTTGGAAAAACCTAAGTGTCATGTTTTCTGAGCATGGGGCTGCTTCCTACTGGCCATGAATCCAAGAAGGTAACCTAATAGGAGTGATACAAATATAACCAATTGTTTCAGCAATGGAAATAAATGTCCATTAATATTGCATAAGCAACTGATGAAGAGCATAGGGTTTAAATGTGGAAATACAGATATACTTTAAGGACGTTGTGCTAATAAGTGAAATAAGCCAGTCACTTTATGCAATATCTAAAATAGTCAAAGGCATGGAAGCAGAAAGTAGAATGCTAGTTGCCAGGGTCTGCGGGGAAGGGGATGGGGAGTTGCTATTCAATGAGTATAAAGTGTCAGTTGTGCAAACCAAATTAAGTTCTGGATATCAGCTGTGCAATACTGTGTCTATAGTTAACGATGCTGTAGTGTGATCTTAAAAATTCGTTAAGAGAGTAGATCTCGTGTTGTTAGCACAATTTAAAAAAACTGCTTTTATGAAACTAGCATAACTTTGATACGAAAAATATATACCAAAGGAAGAAACTTATAGACCAATATCCTTAAAAAAAAGAAAAAGAAAAAGCGTAGGACTTGAGTAATTGCTAGGCAGATATAAACAAAACTATATGTGTCACTATTCTCAGTAGTAACACTGAGTTTAATTTGGAATGCAAAAGTATAAAAATTACACATCCCTCCATATTATTAACGGTGGTATCCTTGAGAAACAAAACTGACAGCTGCCCAATTAGCTACACATGTAGGTCTTATGTTGTTTTCCTAAACAGAGTGCTGTCATGCAAGGCATTAGAAAAATTATAAAATCTTTAGATTCTTTTATTTCAAAAACAAATAGAAATACTTACATTATTAATAGTAGAGCATACTTGTTTCGGTCTGTAAACTCTTTGGGAAAGAACAACTGTAGAGGAAGTTCTTGTAAAGAAAGAACAAAATATTAAAGATGGAGAGTCATTTATATGTAAAGCTATAAGATGCAGAGAAAGTTGTTTTTAAATGAGATAGCATGCACAAAACTTTACCATAGTCGTCAATATGAAGCATGTTAATTTCTGACTTTACTATCTTCTTCTTCAGGATAGCCTCCTTCAATATAGAATTGTTTTCCAATATAAAATATTCTATAAATTAAAAAGGGTAGCATAAATTACTAACCGCTGTTGCTGATCAAGAATCAGCGCAACAAAATATTACCCAGCTGTTATTCTTTGGCAGACACTGTGCTAGGCTCATAATTTCTCACTTGGATTACTACAACAGTTTTCTAATTTCAGCAAAATTTTCTCCAGTTGCCCCTATACTTGGAATTAGCATTTATATTTTCAAAAGGCAAATCTTATCATATTACTACTCTGCTTAGGAATTTGTAAAAAAGTATAAAATTATCTAGCTCACAATGAGATGAAATTCATAATGCCAAGATTACAATGCAAAATTACCAAGCAAAAAATCAGAAAAATACCACCCATGATGAGCACAAAATTTAATCAATAGAAATAACTCAGAAATAACACAGATGCTGTAATAAATAGATAATTACATTAAAACAAAGATTATAATTTTATTACATGTGTTCAATAAAGTTTAAAAAATGAGAACCAGAGGAGAGTAGGAGCAGTTAAGGAGATCATTTTGTAAGCTATATAAATGTCTAACCAATGTACTGTATACTATAAACTAATAAAATAAAATTTTAAAAAATGAGGATTTTAAAAGAAATATGAAATATAAGAAAAAGACACAAGTTAAATTTCTAAAAATAAAAACTGTGAAATCTGAGATACATGAAAACTCTGAGATCTAAGTTGAAAAAATACTTGGTAAAATTAATAGTATATTAAATACTGCAGAAAAAATTAATAAATCTGACAAAACAGGAACTTCTCATGGTTTCTCTTTATTATCAAATATCTATATGTAAACTAATTACATGAGTATAGGGGCAATTGAGAAATTTTTACTTCTAAATCAAAAGTCATTCATTTATTCATGGAATAAAATCAATCCATGGTCACAGAAAAGCAAATTCTATTTAATAAAGAAATATAGAAAACACTTAAGCCATTTTAAAAGGTAAAGAACACACAGTATTTTTTCATGATTAAGTCAGAAAATATGCTTAATACTCTGCTTTTTGCAAAATATTTGAAAAGAAGTGTTAAGATATAATTTTAAGTGGACTTGAGGATAAAGGAGAAGAAAATAAGAACAGAAAATTAGGAAAGAGAAAGATAAGAAAGAAGTATGAAGAGAAATGAGAAGAAATGAAATGGAGAGGAAGAAAAAAGAAAAGAAAGAATAAAAATGAATTAATGTAAAAGAAAAAAGAATTCTATATGCAAAATTAAGAAGATAAAAATATAAAAAGAAGAAAGGGAATGATCATAATATGAGACAAAAGATTTTTGAAATACTAACTGAGTAAAATTTTACATACTTATACCCTGCTTCAAGTCACTGAGTATTTTAATAAAGGGTTTCTTTTTCATTATAATGTAAGTTTTCATAGTAGATCATTAGGGAAACACTCAAGAAGAAAGAAATAAAAAATCACCAAGAAGGCTGCCTGGCAAATGCAAGAATTTTTATATTTTTGAATATTTTCTTTTTGAATTTTTCTATTATTTTTCAAATAATTTTGTTCAAGTGGCATAAACATTTGGACTCTAATCACTTAGAAATATAGCTTAAACAGTTTTGAAGAATTGACTTTTATAAATTAAACACAAAACATTAAACATTTTTTATGTTTAATTCTAGCAGGAAACTAATGAGAACTTTATTAGAATAAATTGGTACAATTTTAATAAAGGAGTATTTGCAAATATATGGACAATGGGCAGTTGATTATAAGAGATAGTACAGTAACCCAGGGCTTGTATGATAGTGGCTAGACCTTCAGGTCAAGGGAAAAAAGCAGTTAATATGGAGGTGGTTGTGTGAGAGTCACAGTGACCGACCAAGAGTTTTAGGTACCTGGGGTGACTCTGCAGGGATAAGGCCAGAAGGAGTAGCTACATCAAAATCACGTTTTCCCTTCATCTGTCACTACATGATTCACTTTCGCTGAACTCAACTGGCAGTCAAATGGTAAACAAATCTAAATCATCCATACACACTACTTTGGGGGCAGAGACCAGGAGACAGATAAACAGTTAAGAGTTGTACTGGAAGAACAAATGTAAGATATTTGGTGCATTAATTACCACTCCATTCAAGTTTATTTACAATCCCTCCTCTTTTTTATTTATATCATGCTTTTCAACTATCATCAATAGCGCTGTTATAATTTCCTTATTTAGAATGATTTCCTCAGTATAAACCATTAAAAGGAAAACTATCAGATAAATAGATATAAAAGATTTAAAGCTTATGATTGTTATTTTTAAAAAAAATATTTGCTATAATTTATATTTCTATCAGCAAGTTAAGAGATCTTCATCCTATCTTCATTAGCAATATACATTTTTTGACGTTATTAATTTGTTAGAAGAAATTACATGGCAGTATTTTACTTTGCATTTCTTTATAAATGCTGAGTTTAACGATTTTGTAGTTTGTTAAGTAATTTCATTTTTCTTTCTTCAATTTACTTTTCATGCTCTATTGTACTTTATGTGGCTCCAAAATGAGTTATGACTGATTCATTAGTATAACAAAGATTTACTGAAAGATCCATTAGCCCAAAGATTTACTTGCAATTGAATGTAAATTTATCTTAACAATTGTCTTTCAAAAGGAAATTTAAGCACTGACCACTGTTCACAGCCCCTTTTTATTTTTCTTGACCCTAAGATGATCAGAATTGGCTAATAAATAAAAAAAAATCAGAAGGATTTCCTTTTGACAAAATGTTTCATGATTTGCAGCAAAATTTATTAGAAAATAACATTGTCTTGTAACGATAGAATAAAATTAATTAAAATCAGATAGGGCCATTTGCAACAACATGGATGGACCTCGAGATAATAATGCTAAATGAAATAAGGCAGACAGAAAAAGTTGAAAATCACATGATATCACTTATATGTGGGATATAAACCTAAAAGCAATAAATAAACATAAACAGGACAAATAAACAGAGACCCATGGACATGGACTATAGACTAGTGGTTATCAGGAGGTAAGGAGTGGGTGGAGGGGGGAAGTAGACCAGGTAAAGGGGGTCAAATATATGGTGACAGAAAGAAATCTAACTATGGGAGGTGAACACACAGTGTAAATATATATGCCTACTGTTTAAAAGTGTACAGATGAAACATTGAACTTTGTTAACCAATGTCATCATTAAAAAATTAATTAATTAATTTTTTAAAAAGTAAAAAGAAACAAGTAAAATTTTTTAAAAAATCGGATAGGGAATTTTTTTAAATTATCATTTCAGAAGAATAGACAATACAACACAAATGGTTGCCTTTAATTGAGTGCATCCCATGTTGCAACTATATCTCCTCCTCACAGAAAATGTATTTGCTAATTTAACTACAAGGAAATTTATCCAATGAGATATTAACTTGTCTCAGATCCTGCAAACTGTATGTGATAGACTCATTTTATACACTGATTTTTTCCATCTATAAAATTCAACCTTCCTTCCATTTTATTAAATATAGTCTTTATTATGATTACTGCTGTTAGTGTTAATATTGAATAGATTTATTTTTCTTACCATAACTTCTTTAAGATTTATACTAATAAGTAGAAACTAAAATATGTGCTAACCTATTTACAACCATACAAAACTTTATTGCCAAACTAGAAATTTTGTCTTTTTTTCTAAAACAGGCTAGAAGACTTCACATGGTAGTATTTAAAGAGTGAAAAACGTATTTTTCTGTTCTCTAAAAATGACAGTTGTACTCCAACATTGCACTTTTATGACTGCGACTCCTTTAAGTCAATGCATCTAAGTAAGACTCTTACTTAAATATAGGTATGTGATGTGAGAGACATAAACAAAATAGAATAAGGTGCCATCATATGGTAATGATTACAAACCCTATTCTGGAGTCAGACTGTCTCATTTGATTCCTGGCTCTGCCCCTTATTATCTCTCTTTCCAAGTTATTTAACCTCTCTGTGACTTAGTTTCCTCACCTGTAAAATAAGGTAATAAAATTAACTATCTCAGGGGATGTTCTAAGGATTAAATACATTAGTAAGTATAAGCTTAATTTATTAGATTATAGTACACTGTAGTAAATCATGAGAGCATAAGAGTTCTAAATGAATTTTTTAAATCATAAGAAGAAAAAGAAATATAGATAAAAGTAAGAAGAAAAGAAGGCAGGAGGCAATTTGGCTATTCATTTTTAAGATTTGCTCAACCATATAATTAATTATGCAGTCTATTATAAGTTCTTAAACACACTGACCACATCTTATCAACAGTATACACCCAGCCTTTGTCATATTGCTCAATAAAGTAAAGTGCTCACTCAACAGATGATGGACAGTTAAATAAATATATAAAAGAATAAATGAATATATAAAACTAGAAAGCCCTGAATATCTGGAACAAATAGGATTGAAAATATGTAAAATAATTTTTCTCATAATATTTTCAGAAGTACACATAATGTGTTACTCTAGAGGAATAATTCATACGGGGCCCAGAAAAGAATGAATCACAGCACTAAGGAGCCAGTAGGCTAAAATATACCTAAATGAGCCTCATCAATCGCTCTTCATTTAATGTAGACACAGAAGACGCCCTATTTCAGGCATATAAGATCCAACTCTGGTTATAATACGGCTCAAACCACTTTCTTTACCATTTCTCTTACATACACAAGTCAAGTTAAGGGTGCCTACCCAGGTTTTTCCATGCTGGGGTCTCCTTTAAAGAAGGTTCTATAAAGTATGACATTAAAAATAAATAATATAATACCTAAGCCCAATGCCAACCATGAGTATTCTGTATTGTGTTCATGTACTTACTTGCTGGGTTGTCCGTATCATGTAGGCTGACCATTGGGACCCCTGGACCTGGATTTTTAAAATATATGTATAAAAAATTTTAAATATATATTTGTAATAATTACTGAAAAGGCAAAATGACAGAGTTCTTTTTTTTTTTTTTTCAAATTGAAGGATTGCATAGTTAAAACATAATGAAACAGAAACCAGACTAGATTTCATTCCTTTCTATGGATGTTTTATCCAGGAAAGTAAGAACATAGCAGGAAAGAAACTATTCATATAGATTGTTGTTAAGATTTAAGATCCCCTCCTTCTCCAAAATGCCCTATTCTTCTATATTTCTATGCTTTTAGCCAATTTCATGCACCTCGCTCACTCTTTTTCTAGTCTTTTACAGAAAGCTGATTTTACAATTCTGTGACCCCTTATCCACTCATCCAAGATTAAATTCTATTTACCAGTTAACCAAGAAAGAAAGAATGCATGCATATTAAAAATATTTCATGCAAAAGCTAATAAAAATAGAGTTTAATTATACATTAATTTAAAAAATACATTAATTGGAATTACCAATTATTTCAAACATACTGGTTAATTCAGGTGTACTCGTAAGATGTTATCTTGAAACTTCACTTGTGTAAGGAACTCTGTCTAGAGGTCTAATATTTTTCCCCTGGTGTCATCAAACAAGTGTTTTTCTTTTTTAATGACTTCATTTCAGATATCAAGAGAAAACATAATTTAAAAAAATAAGTGCCGATCTATTCTTCATGGCGCCTTAAAATGGGACAGCTTAAGGTACCAGCCGAAGCAGTAAAACTCAATTCATCACATTATAAGAGGTCACAGGTCTCCCATTTCATCTTTGAAAAATACAATATCCTATTAAAGGGACAATAATTTCTATCACTATAACCTAGAGTTATCACATCCCTATGCAGGACTATAGCAAATTGTTTTCAGGTAGAAGAAGTAATTGGGGTTAATGTAATTTTTCAGAACTGAAGGGCACAAGAACCAAGGAATTAAATTTCTGTATATTAAATCTCTCAATAATCAAGCCAATATTTAATAAGACTACTGTTTTTCCTAAAGACTGGGTAAATTAGTTTGTTATCGTGGCATAAATTTGCTGATATAAATATGTTTATTCACTTTTTTAAAAGGACCATGTTCAAACAGCCTTTATTGGTCATGTGTACATGTGGACTTACTCTCAGTTTCTAGTTCTAAATAAAGTATATGAATATAATTTTTATCTCAGTAAATCCATAATTTATGACTTTTTAACAAAACCTTATAAATTAAGAATATTAAATCATGTAGCTAGAGAGTAATAGTTACTAATGATAGCAATAGATATTGATAAAAAATCAATAAAATAAATTTTATCAGAAATCATTTATTACCTTTACAGAATAATAAGAAATGTTGATTCATGGGACTAAAACTGGCACCAAAGTATGTACACCGTTCTTTCATAAAATTACATGAAATGCATTGACGATTCAATAAGCCTTCAGTAGAAGCACTGAGAAAGAAAAAGAAAGTTAGAAATGTTACCATTCCTTGTAGTTGAATGTGTGGCATCTAAATTTAAATATTAACATAAACAGAGGAGCTACAGCATTACCCATATTGAGGTTCCTTGTAAATTATGACTACCATACAAATACAAAGTCAATTTCTATTACTAATATTAAGACATACACATATTTCTCCTCTGTAATAAAATTAAGATTATGTATACCTGTATGTATGTGATATGTGTGAATGCTTATAAAAAAAAGGTTTTCCACAGGACTCAATATAACTTATTCTTAACTACATTTTCTGTATAGATATTTCTTTGTAATCTTAAAAGAAATTGCTCACTGAGACTAGTATAAAGTTATCATAAACAAACATTAGTTGAAAGAAATAATAAATGTTTTCACAAGTTACAAAAAATCAAGCTCATTATTTACTAAGTTCAACATTTTAAATATTAGAATTTGATACTAGTGGCATTTTCTTTTTCACTAAATACTTGAACTGAATTTTTTGGTAAGGAAAAGTTACTTCAGTATGACAAAATATATAATGTTAATAATCATACATACTTTGCAATATCAGGGAAGTAGGAAAAAGAATCATCTCTTTATTTTACAAATAATAGTGCTTAAGATCAGAGGGATTGAAATGTGTCCCCAAGGTTACATTTCTTACATTGAATCATTTATTTTTTAACCATTGATGAATTACAAATTATCTATGTTGATAGATGAAAACATTGTTGATGATACATTTAATAAAACTTGATTGGACAAAATATTCTCAGTTTTATCTTAGACCAAAATATGATTTTTATAAATGAATCATAGTTGTGCTTATTTTGATGTGCAATATGCTGCAGGCATGAAGATGGGAATAAAAGTGTTAATGTGAGCATCAAAAGCACCAGAAGCAATTGAGGATGAATGTTAAGTATAGTTCACAAAGTCATAATTTCACATTTGGAACATCTTGAATTCACTACAGTGCAAAATTTTCCTTTACTAGTCAAGGTGATAAGTACACACTAGGTACTTAAACATGTTAGCCAGTTTTACCCTTAGGATAATTTATAAGGTAATCATCATACCCAATTTTTTTTTAATTTTTAAAATTGTGGTATATATATTACACATATGTAATGTATATGTTATATATATGTAGTATATGTATGATAACACTTGCCATGTTAACCATTTTAAGTATATATTTCAATGTCATTAATTATATTCACAATATTGTACAACCATGACTACAGAGATTAAGAATTCATGCCAGTTACACACAGCTATTTATTGATATAACTAGAATTTAAAAACTTTCTTTCTCTATTCCTTCATATAACTTTTCAGATCCAAGTTCCCTAGAGATTTATGTTGGTGGGTTCTCATCATTCAGACTATGAAATTAGTGAAACAAAGAAATGCAAAATTTGAGACAAAATTATAACACTGAATATGGTAAAAGTTCTGATTCTACAGGAGCATCTAATCCCATAAATTAAGTCAACCGATGATTAATTTTATGGCCTGGACAAGACATTAATTGAGTTTTCTGGATTAAACACTAACATTATCTTACAGTGAAGCCAACTGGCATGTGATGAGCTATTTAAGGGGAAATTTATCGGCACTACATTTTCTTTATAGCACAGCCTGCTACACTAGCACTGGTCACAGATATATTGACTGTTCTGCCTCAGTCACTAGAAAGATAAGGCAAGCACACAAATATAAGAAGTGATTGTGACTCAAATCACACTTTAGGCTAGGAAGGGGAAGAGAAATTGAGGCAGTTCTATTAATTCAACTTAGCCAAGTCTCATCTCTTGACACTGTCATTTTTCTTTAAGAGTTTTATAAAATAAGAGAAATGAAACACTGATCAAGTATTTCCATGTCTCTAAAGGATTATTCATGACTGCCAGTAGCAATCATAGTATAAGTTTCAAGGAGGAAAAGTTTCAAGTCATCAAAAAGAAAAAAGTGACCAGTGCTTTAGTCGAGACCTCTAAACCAAAGTGAGAATTCCCTTAATTAAACAGCTGTTTTTCCTTTGGAAGTCATTAGAATTGAGAATATGGGTTTCAGATTCTAAGAGTAGAAATAGAAAATGATATATTGGGAGGGGTGACAAAAAGGAGAGTCTTGCTTCAGTTAGAAGCAATTTATGCATAAATAAAAGTAGGTGGTTAAATTAGAGGGAGTTAGGGCACTTTAACCATGAAGTTTTATTCTCAAAGAAAAGTCTAGGCTACTTGGTAAGAATCAGTGGTGACACTTATTCAAACATGATAAATTTCCACTGAGAATATGCCATGGCAGTTTGACACTTTAAAACTGTGAAATGGAAATTAGAAAGTGTATATAAAGTCTAGAATTAATAAGTTGCTTGCCAGACAAAAATAAAAGTGAGGTCTTGTTGAAAGCTTTTTGAGAGAGGAGACATTTTAATACTAAATAGGTATAACCTTAAGCTCCTTCAATGAATATAACTTTCCATCTGGGAAAATTGGGCAGATGAAAATATCTCTTATCCTTTGCTTTATTTTTGTGACAAAGATTCCTGGTTTAAATAACAATCTTAATGGATTTTACCCTCTATGAGAGCAAAAACGGAAATTTTTACTTGATCCATTCTACTTACTGTTCACAATGCTTTTATTTTGTTCAGGAATAAATTGCATGTGTGCAATATTAATGAGCTGAAATTTTTAAATGAAGCTTAGAAGAAAAGACCACTTGGGAAAACACGTGAATGCCTATGATGTGGGTAGTTGAGAGAAGCAAGCCTCAAAAAACAAAACAAAACAAACAAACAAATAAACAAAAAAACTCCAAGATATTTTGAGACTGTGAAAGTAGCAAAATGGTCTCAGTTGCAAACATTCAGCCTCCCAAAGGTAAGAGCTAAAAGAAAAGACTGGACCAAGAGTGTGAGGTTTTGTCATGGAGATTTGACTCTTCCCTAGCCTTGTCAAAATGAACCTTCAGATTTTTCCATTCCATAATTAAGTTGAGTAGATAGCCTTTGAGAAATCAACCTGTTTAAGGAGATCCTTGAATTCTGCTTACCTGTACAGCTGCCTCCCTCTGGGAGAAAATTCAGTGCTCAGAAAATAACTGCCCAGGAAAGAAAACGGCACAAACATTAGGCACAAATAAATTTTTGCCATATTGTTTTCATTTGAATTTTCACACCGTCAAAGAATGGGCAAGAGTTTTTCTATTATTCAACCATAGCATTTGGATCCATTTGGGAAACATATGTATTTTTTTTCTTAAAGTATTATCACATTTTTCCATGAGATCTCTCAATCTGTGTGTGCTGGTGCTCGTGTTTCTGTAAGTGTCTCCCCAAATACAGAGAGTCTTTAAAGAAAAAGTTGTTTTTACATGGCCAGGTTGTTTGGACTAAGACCATGATAAGCAAAACATATTTCTGGCAAAAAAAGATTTACAGTTGACAACCTTACTTCCAGCCTGACAAGAAAACCAAAATGCTCACAGTTTTTGAGTAGTTTCATCATATGCCAAGATCTTTACCACTTCCCAGTTTCCTGATGTTAGATGCCGCACAGTAATTTGTTCACTTTTACTCTACAAAGAAAAAGAAAATATTGATTTTCTTTTTATTTAAGCAGAAACTCTCTGTCAACACAAAAATACTACCTGTGTCACTTTTAATTCTTTAATTCTCAACTAACATTTAGTTTCTTTTTCCATCTCAAGAATGCACTCTCATTAGTATGAACGTAGACCCAGGGAGGACATTGCCTTTCTTCCTATGCTGTAGGAAGACTATTCAGAAAACACCTGTAGGTGAGGATCGTCTGTGCATCATCTGGTCATAGGATGCCATTTGGCATTTGGTGTAGACAGAGGACTTTGATAAGTCTCATCTAAAAGAATGGCAGCTGTGCAGTTTGAACAGCTTTAAATAAAACATTTCAGAACAAACTTTATTCCAATAAATACTAAGGGTTATATACTTTTAACCTTCACAGCACATGCATCACTGTAAGATTTACTATTTTCAATCAATTATTTATTTCTGAGATTAATCCATGCTGATATTTACAGCTTTATAGTTTACTTTCACTGCTATATGGTATTTTATTATATGAATATGGTATAATTTGTGTGGTTTCTTTTGACATTTGTGTGTTTCCGAATTTTTGCTCTTAAAAACAAGTTTATGAACAATTTTATTAAAGTCTTCTGATGCACGTGGCGGACTTTCATTGAGACAAAAACCAAGAAGTTGGATTGCTTTGTCAGAGGATATATATGTCTTCTACTTAGATAGTAACAAATTATTTTCCAATGTTGTTGCAATTTATAGTCTATTAACAATATGAGTTTCTGTTGCTCCACATCTTTCTCTCTTCCTTGCCAACAGTCAATTTCATTTTTTTTTTTTTTTGTCAAACCAATGAGTATGAACTTGTATTTCGTTTGTTTTCTCTTTATTGAGAAAATATTCAAAACTACAGTAAGGTTGAACAAATAGTACATGAGTACCCATACAATCCTTACCTAAACTCACCAAAGGTCAACATTTTGAATATCAGCCCTCCTTTCTTTTTTTTGTCTCCTGAATCATTTGGAAGTAAGTTGCAACTATCAGGCTATTTCAGCCCTAAATACTTCAGTATACATCTCTCAAAATTAAGAATATCTTCAAATTGAATATCAATTTGAATAGCAAATTGAATATCATACCTATGAATATTAACACTAATATCACCTAAATATATCATATTATCTAATTTCCATAACTGTCCTAAGGAACCAAGTAACTTTATATATAAAGTTATATATAAAATATGCACACATTTTTCCACTCATGACAATACTATTTACACAATAATTGTGAGATATATTCATTGTAAAAGTACATTTTACCTTGTAATTAAAAGCAAGATAATATTTGCACATTATATGAATACCTTTTTCTCCATGAACTTTCTACTCAGTAGTTTTGGCATCCATTTATGACCTTTCCCTAAATAATTATCATTTTAAAGTGATTTTCTAATTCTGACATCCCTTCTATATTTATTAGGTAGCATTCTTCTGTAAAAAGAACTTGCCCTACTTTTCTCCATCACGTTAACTCTCTCTGTTATCCTCCTCCTATTATTACAGACCTAAACACTTTTAAACAAAAGATATTGCTTTCCATTACTGTTGTTATTCTTTAGAATGATGAAATTGTTAAAATTTGGTTAGTGGGAAATCTTTCAAGTAACCCCTCTATTCTTTGAAAATGATTACATTAGACTTTGTGCATGTCCTTGTTTTTTGAACAATAAGATGTTCTAAGAACATTTTACTTCCTCTGTCCCATATCTATAATCAATAATTTCTCCAAGGAGTTTTTTTCTGTTGAATTATGGTATTCACATATCACAATTTGGAGTTAGGTGTGTTCATTGCTACTCTAATATTATTATTTCTGGGCCCTTTCAGAGTAGATAGATAGATAGATGACATAGATTATAGATAGATAGATAGATAGATAGATAGATAGATAGATAGATAGATAGATAGATATAGATAAATGATAGATTTCCATGTTTTCTCTCTGTATATAAACATTGTTCATGTGGGGGGTTTTAGTAATATCTTCAATTAAAATGCATATCACTTTGATTTACATTCAAGTTCATTTGCTTCTTTTAGTATTTCAATTTAGGCTTTGATGTCCATATTTCTAAATGTACTTTTCTTTTAAAAATATGTACATGGTTCAAAAATATATTTTATATCTATATCTCTATATATATTGATATAGAGATATATACCAAGAATAATACAATAGTAACAAATAAATTAATTTAAAAGTGAGCAAGGATAAATAGATATTGTTGAAAATATGCTAATGAATATCAAGTAAAGAAACGATAACAGTCAATTGAATGAAATAAAATAAAGAAGTGGGAAGGTTCAGAGTTATATAGGTAAGACAGGAAAATAATACCCACCTGATATTTAATTGGAATTCTTAAAGAAAATAAACAAAACAGTGGAAGAGAGGTAACATTTAAAACCATAATCCAACAATAACAAACCAGAACAAAAATGTTTGCAAAATAAATGCTACCAAGAATTTTGGTCTCATCCCAGTCTCACTCACTATATATATATATATATACACACACACACACACTTCTCACTCACTATATCTAGATCTAGATCTAGATCTAGATCTAGATATACACACGCACACACACACATACATATATTTATTTTTCTTTTTTTTGTGGGGAAATTTTTATAACTAAAAAGTGATATTTACTACTATAGATATAAGTGTAAATCTAATAAATTACATCATTGTGATAGATCTTTTTTCGTCTTTTTATTATTACCAATAGTTTTCCATTGTGTGGCTATACCATAATTTATTCAACTAGCCTCCAGTGATGCACATTTCAAATAATTCTGTAGTGATTAACCCTGTGTATATATTTGTTTGTTGTTTAATGCATAGAGAAATATCTTCAGGATGTATTTCTCCATTAGAAAAGTATCATTTTGCACATCTAACGGTAATAGATAAGGTGCTCATATTCCCATCAACATGTTAGAGAATATGTTGTTCAGTGCTTGAATTTTTGCCAATTTGATCGGTGAGAAATGGTGCTCTGATAGACACTATGATATGTCAACCAGAGCTCTTCTGAAAGGAAGGATCGACTTTGTGAGCAGCCAACAATGTTGCTGGAAGAAGGCCCTCAGCTGTTGGACTGAAGAAAATGGCTTCACTCGAGATCATACCTCTTTTCAATGGGAGCCCCATTCTAAGTACAACTTGATCAATACTGGAGCAAAGAAGCCCAGTCTTCTTGCCCTAACTCAAGTCTTCTCTGAAGGGCCTTCCCAGTCTAGAGACCTTCATTCAGATAATATTGAAGCTCAACTTCTTCTGTTCAATCTTACTTCTTTCCCCTCATTTCCAAAGTTATTGATCTCCTCTGTAATAATTGCCCTGAAAGCTAATCTTCTGTTTGGAGTTGACTTTCTGTGCAACTTAGCTTGTGACAGGTATATTGGTGGGCTTGAGCATTATAAAATATCTTCTTTTGGTCTTCTTAGTGCTTTGGTGAATGAAAGCTCTTCTGTCTGGTACCGAGATTTTAGCCTTTAGAATGACTTTGTTTTAGATATGTATTTTGTATAAAAGATTAAATTTTTTTTTTTTATGAATCGATCTAAACAATATATTTTTTAATTGTAGAACATAAGCTAATTTACATTTATTAGTATAACCGCTATTTTAAAAAAACCTACCATATTTTATGTATTTATCATACCTATTGTGTTTAATGAATTGTTTTTCTAGGCAGTCTTTTAATTTTTTTTAGTATTAAAATCTAGTGCTAGATTATTATTTTTTTTCTAGACTTTATCCATTTCACTCAAGTTTTCAAATTCATTGACATAAATTAATCATATTATTTTAAAATACATTTTTAAATTTGAAGTATGCCTCCTTCTTTTCACTACTTATATTTTCAGGGCTTGCCTACTTTTTAAATTAACCGCGATAAACATTATAGAATTAATTATTTTTTCCAACAACCAATTATTTATCTTGCCAAAACTCTCTATCTTTGCTTTCTAGTTCATTAAATTCTACTATTGCACTCTTCATGTCTTTCTTTCAATTGCATTGTTTTCAGGGAATGTAAACCATTACCTGAGTAACACTTCAAATGCATTTTTGATGTAAATATATTCAGAATCTAGTGTTTTTCATGTGAGAGAATTTTATTAAATTATCTACTTTCTTATGTTACTGGAAACAGAAACTGAAAAGTCATTCTATATTTCATAATGCATATGTAATATTAGAATCTTTCTTCGGAAAATTCTCAATGTCTTGGTACACATCTGTATTTTGACATCTTCTAAATTGTCTATTTCTTACTCTTAAAGAAAATTCTCTAGACTTTTAGCTGTTTAAAGACAACAAAAGCATATGCCTTCTTTCTTTTAACTTTTTTAATACTTTCTGATCATTACAGCACTTTACAAGTACTTGCTGAATAAAAGTATAAATGAAAAGAAGAAACAGAATTTCTGGGATAGGTGTAGCCCAAAGACTGGCATGAAATTCTAAAGTCATATATTTTGTTGCGATGTTCTCACAGGACAACATTCCATTAGATGGTTCCTCTTACTCATTTCCAGATCTTACTTTGAATAAGCCAAAGGCAGAATGTTAAGGTTTCACAGTGTTAATTCGTCTTTTTGTGCTGAATTTCAAGATGAGAAAAATTTTAAAGCATTAAAAAGTAAAGATACTTGGTTTGAAATTTGTACATATCTGTAGATGCTTTTGGTTTACAGATTTGATGGTTGATTATATTTTCTCTGTTTTCCAGGGAATTATGATATTTGTGTGTGTGCTTGGGTGTGTGTATTTATGTTAAACACAAAAGAGTGGCCACATTAAAAGTGATCATGAGCAAAAATCCAATGCTTTGAAAAATGTTTGAACACAATGTATGCAAGAATAAAAATTGTACATTATTCACTTCAATGATGCATTTAAGATCAAAATATTATGCTTTTAAGTGTAGGACCAAAAAGTCTCTTGCTGAAAACCATAATAACAACCTCACAGCCTTTAGGTTTTACTTAAAACATCTGTAATTGCCATTTTCTCTCCCAGAGATAATCTGTGTTGGGGAATAATTTTCTCTCCCAGAGCTAATCTGTGTTGGGGAATAATTTTGAACATTTCATATATAATGGCATAGACTATCTTTTATACTTATATAGTTATAAGATTTAAGTTATTTTCCAATACACAAAGAATTATACCATAGCAGTGAATGTATTAAGTTTAATCTGGACTCTAGGTACAAAACCCTAAAACTAATCAAAATATGGTAGACGATCAGACAGTAAGTTAAAAATAAATATCAAGATACTTGACTGTCATCACAAGGGGATGTCTGTACTTCAATTTATTTTCCATCCTCCTTCAGCAGAAATACCATCACAGGCAAGATAATTTAACAAAGTGGGAAAGAATAACCATTTTTACTGCAACATAATAATTTTTTCTGTGCACCCATGATCTCTATTATATTAACTTGGTAGAACAGAAACACTGATTATGAAAATGAAGTCATAGTATACTTTTGACAAGGACAACATAGCAATATGCTTTAAATTGAACTCATATTTCACTTTTAGTTTAGAACAAACAATAAAACTAGTGATTTCATTCATACTCAAAGGAGGGCTGAAAAATCTAGGATATACAAATAGCATTTTTATTAAGGACATTAGACATCAGACAACTCTCCTTTAATTGATACAGATTTGATCTTATTTCATAAAGTTAAATATTAATTTTATATTTCTATTTGCAAATTGGAAATATATTGGTATCAGTAAAAGTTTAATCATGCATGTGATTTTTACCTGATTACACAGTTCATTCAAATTTCTTATACTATATTCTGTTTAATTTTTAGAGCTTTTAGATAAGGGAAATATTGTAGTGCTTAAAAATAGCATGCTTTAATTTACCGTCTATTCATCACATGGGGTGAACTAATTGTTTTCAGACAATGCTCTAATCAGATACAGCAGTGAAATTTAATGAAAAATTGTATTGGGATGATTAGGTGGTAGAATTGTGGATTGGGGGCATGCTATTTTCTACAGAATTTGTAATGAATAATGGCATTTAAAGTTGTTCCAAGTGAAATCATCAGCTCTCATGAGCAAAATTTGGCATTGCTTCATAGAGAAAGTGAATGGATTCACCAACATACATAATTTTTCATTTAACACAATTTTGGAAGATGACAGGGCAATTGCTTATGCTTATAAATCTGAACACTTAACAAGATTGAAACACTGCTTACCCTACATTTGAGAGAAAAATTTGGCCATATCTTTGAGGAAAAAAAGTATTTATCTTAACCGCCACCGGTATTGCAGGATGTAAAATGCTATAGTTTCAGATATGGGAATTCAGAATTTAGAAGTCTATATAAAAAATGCTATGGGAGAAATGGTAGAGAAAAATATCTGGTGATCAAAAGAGTTTAATGGTCTGAGGTAAAAGAAGTTTTGCATTATTGAGTCAGGAACTACATAAATTGATATTAATACTGAATATTCAGAGGAATAATTATTTTAGCTATGTAGATTTTTGAAAAAGCCATTTTTTATTAATGTCATATTTATGAAATATATAAAAATATAGAAAATGCTCACAAGTTCTACTTTCACATATTCATATTAAAAAAACAGAAATATATATATAACTGTACATATATATTTAGAAATATTTACTTTTGATGCAGAAATTTCTGTTCTCTTAATTAAAACTAAAGAAATGATCCATAATATAAATAAGCTTTATATACATGACATTTATAATTATAGCAAATTGACACTAAATTTAATATTAAATAATGATTAACTCTGTACATCCAATCAACTAAATATTAATTTTATAAAGAATTGTTTTTCAATATTATTTAGCATTATGGGAAAAGTAGCCTTTAGATTAAAATTTAAATTTAAAACATCAGGATGAAATATTGTAGTTTACATAAAATTACAATAGTAAGAAGACTGGGTGAAAACACTTGGATTCCTTCTTTTATTTTTTGGAATTACTTTAACAAGTATCACTTTCTTAAATGAGAAAAAAAAACACTAAAATATTTGTAATGCCAAACATCACTCTCTTGTGAAAATAGCATAAAAGCACTAATTCTGTAGCTTGGTCTTTAATTAATGGTTTTTCTACCCAGTGATTGTGTAAGAGAGCAAAATATTTGCAAAATTTTACTAATTTCACTTAGTAAGATATTTCAAACAAATAAATATATTCTCAGTTAATGAGAAAACTCTTAAATATAGCTAAGTATCAAGTTCTTATAGCTAAGCATCAGGGTGTTCTTCCTGACTGCAGGCTGCCAAGTTCTCTATCATTTATCTCTTTCTGAGCATGTCAATTTTAAACAGAATTCTTTTCCTTTTAAAATTTCTTCTTCCAGTTCACATAAAAAAAAAAAAAATTACCTTAATCCCATCTGTCTGATGTAATCATTTAATGGTTGGCTACTGAATCACCAAAATTTTTATTTATGTTTAAATGCATACATTTTTAGGACATCAATGAGATTATATTATACATTAGTCTACAATCTGTTTTTATAACTTAATGATAGACTACAAAAATTAATCTACATCTCTACTGTGGAAATTATATATGTTCGAAATTATTTATTTCAGCTTTTATTAAAATTAAAGTTAAAATCATGACAATTATTTTAATAGTATAGACCTTGGACAAGTGTTAAATTTTAAGCTATTGACACAAGATTTTGAGAATTCAAGGCACTGAACTGTCCAATACAAATATATATGTAGATAATGATAAAAGGTTGAGAACACACACAAGACTTGAAAGTTCTAAGAATGTAAATGTATCCAGGTTGCTTAATGATCTTTTTCCACATTTATATTTATATTTTATAAGTATGAAATTCATTCTTGACTAGTTTGTTTGTATAACTATCACAGAAGATTCTAATTTATCTGCAATGTTTTATCTTTATAAATTGTCTTTTATTTGTGAGGCTAGGATGTTTATTTGGTTTTAAAGTAAACTTGATTCTGCATGAATATTTTTAATTGGCAATTAGATTCAAATTGACTCATTAACCTTGTCATATTTAAACCATTTGTTAATTCATTGATTTTTTTAATAATTAGACAAATTATATAAACCACTGACATTCACTTGAAGTTTAGAAAAAACAATAATCTTTTTCCTTTTTCTCAGAAATGCCATAAAAATATAACACAGACCCTGAGTCTTTGACAACACATAAAAAAAATCTACTTTATCCTGGGTTTTAAACTCTGAACTGTATGTTCTTGTGTAGGTGTACCATAATTTATTCAACTATTCAATTTCTGATGAACATTTAGATTGCTTGGAGTAATTAAAACTTTTAAAACTCCTTGAAAGTATTAGTTTTACGAAATAAGTAATATGTGTTTGTTGATTAATCAAACAAAAAATATATTCTCTAGATTTTCCTCAGGTCCTTGAAAGTAAGGGTTGGATACTTTTTGTTTATTAAATTTTATATCCCAAGGCCCACAACTCATAGCAAAAGTGTAACTCATTAAACTTTGTTGAAAGTTGAGACTATTTCATTGGACGGTACAGTTTGAATTATGGCTAAAAATGGGGAACCTCTTCCTAAAATGTCTTTAAGTTGGAAATACAGCTGGACTTCACAGGCATTAACTGTAGGTTCAGAATGCCACAAGAATTGTGTCTTTATGAACATGATAGCAATGGAACCAAACCACAGAAGCAGCACTTACCTGGATGAGGAACATAGCTATGTGGTGAAATTCTCCACGGCCTCCTTGTTTAACAGGAACTGTCATAAAAAATTTGCTGCCATCTTTAGAAAATACTGGTTCCTCATTCTAAAATATAAAAGTGATATAACAATTTCAAAATGGCATATAAAATTTCTGCCACCAACTATTGCTAATTCATGCGTGGACTAAACCAATTATTAATTTAGAAATGGTTTGAAAAATGTTCAAATTATTTTAAAAACTAGTTGTATGATAGTATTTTGAAAAGTGAACTCAGAAGTTTGGAGAAACATGGTGGAGTGAGAGACGTCCTCACATCTCTCCCCTTGAAACAACAATAAGCTAAACATCTAAAACTAACAAAAAACACCCAAACTGCACACCAGCATGTCTGAGCATGGGATCTGCGCATAAGAGCTACCACAGGACAGAATCCTGGGAGCCGGGCGGTGGACTGGGAGAAACAAAGAAGCTGCCTCTCACAGCCACCAGAGTGCCCTATAGGAGGAGGGAGTGGGAAGAAGGTACTGCAACTTCCCTGAACAACTCTGCCTGGGAGTGCTGTGAGCTTCAGGTGGCAAGTGGCAGAGCCCAGTCATCAGGGCAGAAAGCAGAGAAGCAGGAAGGCAGAGAAACAACAATTGACTTTTACAGCCGAGGTTGCAAAACTGAGGCTAAGCCGCATCCCTCAACCCCCAACCTGGAGGGCCCCTCTCCCCATATCCTCAGACCAAAAACTGCGGAGGCCCAGGGGAATCTGAGCAAACGCTACTGAAACTGTTGCTAACACTAACAGGGACTGAAACTGAGGGTAGTGAGCATGACTAAACATCTAAAAGAAAAAAAAGGCATTATAAGGCTTTATATAAAGCAGGGATCCAAGAGGCTTAGATGTCACCTACTAGAAACAAAAGAAAGGCACCCTCTTTGCAACAGATGAAAGAGAGACCATAATATAATAAATCTTCTTTCTGGAGAAAAAGCAGAATACATTTTCATTAATGCCCAGGCGAAGAAATAGTCCATTAAATACCATGAACAACCAAGGTGATGAGGCATCTCAAAAAGAAAGAGAAAAATCTCCTAAAAATAAGCTTACAGACATAAAAATATGCAATTTAAATTACAGAGAATTTAGGAGGGTACTTCTGAAACAACTCTGTGAGTTCCGAAATGAGTTACATCAACAATTTCAGGAGTTGAAAAAACAACTAAGTGAGCAGATGAGTTCTTTAGCAATGAGAATGAAACTCTCAAAAAGAACAAAATAGATCTTGTGAAGATAAAAAACACACTGTA
Organism: Pteropus alecto; assembly: GCF_000325575.1. NCBI lineage: Eukaryota > Metazoa > Chordata > Mammalia > Chiroptera > Pteropodidae > Pteropus > Pteropus alecto. The sequence continues at coordinate 9,953,329 of NW_006442484.1, forward strand.
AGAGTTGAAAATGAAATAGCAAGTTTGGGAAATAGAGTCGAACGAATGGAGGAAAGAATCAGTGATATCAAAGTCAGAAATCTAGAAATAAATTAGAAAGAAGAAGACAGAAATCGAAGAATGAAAAATAATGAAAGAGAAATACAAAAACTAGCTGATACCATTAGGAGAGGAAACATAAGAATAATGGGCATTATAGAAGGTGAGGAAAAGGAGCAGGGACTAGAAAGCATTTTCAGACAAATAGTGGACAAGAATTTCCCAAATGTAAGGAATAAGCTGAAGCTTGGAATTCAAGAAGTCAACACCCAATTATGTCAACCCCAAAAGGCCTTCACCAAGACACATTGTATAAAAATTATCAAAAATCAATGGCAAAGACAGAATTTTCAGGGCAGCCAGGAAGAAGAAAACGGTAACTTAAAAAGGAAAACCCATTAATCATCAGACTTCTCAGCACAAACCTTATAAGCCAGGAAGGAATGAAATTAAATATTCAAAATATGAAGCGACAGGAACTACCAACCTAGAATGATATATCCAGCTAAACTCTCCAGTAGATATGAAGGAGAAATTAAAACCTTTCCAGACATACAAAAATTGAGGGAATTCTCCACTACAAGGCCTGTACTATAAGAAATACTGCAAGGGGTCAGCTCAACAAAAATAAAATGACAAAAAAAAAAAGCATAATTAGGAGGAAGTTGACTATCAGGCAAATAGAAGCAGAGAAGTATAACCCTTACTAAGAACAGTAAGAATATAATTGCTATAGCAAGATAGTAATGAATGTTCAGCATACATAGGAACAAATTGAGACAACAATGATGGAAAACAGGAGAATTCAAAGATCCAAATTCACAAAGGGAAATGGAGAAAAGGTACGTGCAGAAGAAAATGGATGACTATATATATATCAGTATCCTTTATATATTTGTAATGGTAACCACATACCAAAGATACAGAACTGAAATATATAACATAAAAAAAAGAAGAACCAGAGACAAAACCCACAAAAGCCAACCAAAATAAAGAAAACAAAAACAAGGACAAGGAAGAAATGGAAACACTGAACTACTAGAAAGCAAAAGATAAAATGGCTATAAGAAGACCTCATAGCTCAATAATCACCCTAAGTATAAAAAGGCACAGAGTTGCAGAATGGATCAAAAAACAAAACCCAACCACATGTTGTCTCCAGGAGACACATCTCAGCTCCAAAGACAAATACAAACTCAAAGTGAAAAGGTGGAAAATGATATTTCAAGCAAATAGCATTCAGAGAAAAGCAGGAGTAAAGGTACTAATATCAAACAAAATAGACTTGAAAATAAAAAAGGTAAAGAAAGATATTGAGGGGCACTTCACAATGATAAAGTAAATAATGCACCAAGAAGACATAACACTCATTAATATCTATGCTCCCAATCAGGGTGCCCTGAAATATGTAAAGCAATTACTAACAGAACTAGAGGGAGAAACAGACCAAAACACTATCGTAGTAAACCTAAATACCTCACTGTCAGATATGGACAGATCATCCAAACAGAAGAGCAATAAGGAAATAACATCCTTAAATGACACGTTAGACCAACTGGATATAATTGACATTTATAGAGCCTTCCAACCCAAAACAGCTGCTTATACTTTCTTCTCTAGTGCACATGGAACATTCTCAAGGATTGACCAAATACTGGAACACAGAGATAGCTTCAACAAATATAAGAAGGTTGAAATCATACCAACCATATTCTCTGATCATAATGCTTTGAAACTAGAGAAGAACTGCAAAAAGAAATCAGGAAGAACCATAAATACACAGAGATTAAACAACATGCTACTGAAGAATAACTGGGTCAGAGAAGAAATAAAAGAGAGATCAAGATATACATAGAAACAAATGATAATGATAGCACAACATATTAAAACTTTTCAGACACGGCGAAAGTGGTCATAAGAGGAAAGTTCATATCATCACAGGCCTATCTCCAAAAACAAGAATGAGCCCAAATAAATAACCTAATGCTTCATATTAGAAAACTAGAAAAGGAAGAACAAATGAAGCATAAAGTCAGCAGAAGGAAAGAATTTATCAAAGTTAGAGCAGAAATAAATGAAATTAAAAACAAAAAAACAATAGATAAAATAAATGCAACAAAGAGCTGGTTCTTTGAGAATAAAATTGACAAATTTTAATAAAATTGACAAATCTCTGGCTAGACTCACTAAAGAAAAAAAAGAAAGGACACAAATACACAAAATCAGGGATGAAAGAGGGGAAATTACGACAGACAGCCAAAAATACAAAGGATCATTCAAGAATACTATGAAAAAGTATTCAACGCCAAACATAATAACCTAGAAGAAATAGACCAGTACTTAGAAAAATACAACCTTCCTTGACTGAATCAAGAAGAATTGGAAAATCTAAATAGAGCGATTAGCAGTATGGAAATTGAAATAATTATCAAAAACCTACCAAAAAGTAAAAGTCCAGGACTGAATGGCTTCACTAGTGAATTCTACCAAACATTCAGAGACGATTTAATACCTATTCTCTTCAAACTCTTCCAAAAAATCGAAGAGGAAGCAATACTTCTCAACTCATTTTATGAGGCCAATATTACCTTTATACAAAAAGATAACACAAAAAAAGAAAACTATAGACCAATATCTCTCATTTAAGATTTTTGCATCTTAAATAAGATACTAGTGAACCAAATACAGCAACATATTAAAAAGATTATACACCACAATCAAGTGGGCTTCATCCCATAGGCACAGGGTTGGTGCAACATATGCAAATCAATTAATGTGATACACCACATAAACAAATTAAAAAATAAGAATCATATGATCATATCAATAGATTCAGAAAAAGCCTTTGACAAGATACAAGATTTTTACGATCAAAACACTTAACAAAATTGGTATAGAAGGAAAGTACCTTAACATAATAAAGGCCATATATGACAAACTCTCAGCCAACATTATACTTAATGTTGAAAAACTAAAAAGGCAAGGCTGCCCACTATTGCCACTGTTATTCAATATAACATTGGAGGTCCTTGCAATTGCAGTGAGGCAAGAGAAAGATATCAAAGGCATCCAAATAGGAAACAAAGAAGTCAAGCTGTCACTATTTGCAGATGACATGATTCTCTATATAGAAAACCCTAAAGACTCCACAAGAACACCAATAAAAACAATAAGCAAATACAGTAAATTTTCTGAATACAAAATTAGCATTCAAAAATCCATAGTATTCCTATACTCTAATAATGAAGTGTCAGAAAAAGAAGTATAAAAAATAATTCGTTTTGCAATTACAACAAAAAGAATAAAATACCTAGGAATAAATCTAATGAAACATGTGAAGGACCTATATAATGAAACCTACAAGACCCTATTAAAAGAAATCAAAGAAGATACAAAGAAATGGAAAGATATTCTGTGGATCGGGACAATCAACATAGTTAAAATGACCATATTACCTAAAGAATTATACAGATTTAATGCAATCTCCATCAAAATTCAAAGGACCACTGGAACAGAATTGAGAGTCCAGAAATAAACCCATATTTATATGGGCAAATAATTTTCAACAAAAAAGTCAAAAACATACAGTGGAGAAAGGAAAGCCTCTTCAATAAATGGTGCTGGGAAAACTGGAAAGCCACCTGCCAGAGAATGAAACTAGACTGTTGTCTATCACCACACATCAAAATTAACTCAAAATGGATTAAGGACCTGAATATAAGACCTGAAACAATAAAATGCATAGACGAATACATAGGAACTAAACTCAAGGACATTGGACTTAAAGAGAATTTAATGAATTTAACTTCAAAAGCAAGTGAAGTAAAAGCTAAAATAAATGAATAGGACTACATCAAACTAAAAAGCTTCTGCTCAACAAAAGTAATTGTCAACAAGGTAAAGAGACAATCATCTGAATGGGGAAATATATTTGCAAGCAACGCCTCTGATAAGGGCTTAATATTCAAAATATACAAATAATTCATACAACTCAATAACAAAACAAAAAAACAAACGATCCAATCAAAAATTGGGCAGAGGATCTGAACAGACACTTCTCCCTAGAGGACATACAAATGGTCAACAAATATTTGAAAAGATGCTCAACATCGGTAGCTATTAGGGAAATGCTAATCAAAACCACAATGAAATACCAGCTCAGACCTGTTAGAATAGCTATAATCAACAGGACAAGTAATAACAAAAGTTGGAGAGGATGTGGAGAAAAGGGAACCCTCATACACTGCTGGTGGGTCTGCAAATTGGTACAGTCACCATGGATAACAGTATAGAAGTTCCTCAAAAAACTAGGAATTGATCTACCATATGATCTAACAATCCCTCTACTGGGTATTTACCCCAATGACTTGAGAACCCATATCAGAAAAGACATTTGTACACCGATGTTCATAGTGGCATTATTCACAGTAGCCGAAGTGTCCTATGATAGATGATTGGCTAAAGAAGCTGTGGTACATATATACAGTGGAATATTACTCAGCCATAAGAAGAGATGAAATACTGCCATTTGCGACAAAATGGATGGACCTTGAGTTAATCATGCTAAGTGAAATAATCCAGACCGAAAAAGTTGAAAATCACATAATATCACTTATATGTGGGATTAAACCTAAAAGCAACAAATGAACAGGACAAACAGAGACTCAAGGACATGGACTATAGACTAATGGTTATCAGAGCGTAGGAGTGAGAGGAGGGGTTAGGTAGATGGGGTAAAGGTGGTCAAATATGTGGTAACAGAAAGAAATCTAACTATGAGAGGTGAACACACAGTGTAAATATATATTAAAGTGTACAGATGAAATTTATTGGATTTTGTTAACCAATGTCAATTAATTAATTAAAAAATAATATAATGTTATTGAACAATTAAAAAAACAGTGAACTCAGTGATGCATTGTGTGTATGTGTATGTTTAAGTGATAGGAAGGATGGCAAAGTCTTTTAAATACTAGATAAAAATGATTTATAATTAGATAAAGACATTTTTTAAATTGGTTAAAAAAGAACTTCTGTATTTTAACATAATATAGGATTGTGTTTAGCATTTTATCCTTAAAAGATAAAAAGAATGTGAACATATGTACCAGTTTATGAAAATAATTTTTTAATGAAAATGTTTTCAATTCTTTTTTTAAATTTATTTTAAGCTATATAGTTCATAAAACGATGCCCCCAATTGCTCCCTCCCTCTCTTGACCCTCCACCTAGCCAAGATATTAATCCTTACTGCATTCCTTATGTATAGCTTCCATCATTTAATTATCAAAAATAATTCTATTGATGTAACTTGCCACTAGAATTTAATTTAAAAATCATCAACTGGACGTTTGTGTTTGTGTGTTTGTGGAGGAGTGAGCAATGAGGATTCCTTCCAATACTGTGGCCTTTTGGGTTTTGTATTTTCAGTAAATGTATATATACATCATCAGAAATGTATCTTCAATTAACTAAATTCTAGAGGCATGTTAAATCAATAGAATTATTTTCAATAATTAAATGATGGAACTTATACATATAGATTGCTTTCTCTTACTCCAGGAGAAATGTTAAGAAAATAAATTTATGACACAAAACTTTGAGTTCTTTCTTGTTGAATTACTGAGAGTGAATATATATATGATATAAAGAAAGGCTTTGATATAGTTTCCTCTTTAGGTCTTTAAGTGTCTTACAAGCCCTTGTAGGTGATCTCGCTCTCCACTCTTTCTGATCTCATTTTCTTCCATTCTCCTACTTCCTCATTGTGCATGTTTCTGCTCCAGGGCCTTTGCACTGATTATTCCCCTAGTCTGGCTCTTTCTCTTACCTCTTTCATTCTATGCTCTATTTCACCTTATCAGTGAGGTGTTTCTTGATTATCCTATATAAGGGATGATAAGGGAAATGAGATCCTCCAACTCCATATAAATCTCTCAGCCCCTTATTTTTTCATTGTTTTCCATAGTGCCTAATGCCATTCAACATATTATATTTTATGTATTTTATGCACATATGCATTTTTTATATGAATGTATATGTGTATGTAAGTATGTAGGTACATAGGTAGATAGGCAACTAGATAGTGTCCTCCATGATGCATACATCATGTTCTCCATGATGCAGAAACCTTGTATTCATCCCTGCTGCATCTCCAGAACCTCGGACAATGATGGTCATAAATTATGCTTAATAATGATTGAATAAGTAAACTAATAACTATTTTAATAATCTCAAGAGTCTGATTCTATCTTCAGTAGAAAGAACATCTCTTGATAGAGATGTAAAGATAATATTTTCCTTGTCTACTTTATGGAAACTCATGAAAATCTATGATACATATAATAAATTTAAAACTCTGAGGTAACATACAAGGATGGAAAAAGTGCATTACTGGTGATATAATAAATACTGAAAAAATATTTGACTCACATCTTTCAACTATAATAGAATCAATAATTATTTTAATTCCATCTCTTGCCCCTCTAGTATATCACTCTCTTAGCCTTTGTGCATGGGGTTTCTTTTGATTGTAACAACTTTTCTCTCTTCTTTTTTGTGGTAAATCTTACTAATTTTTTACTTAAATGCATAAAACAAAAACCATTTCCAAATTTCTCTAGGTAGAGATTCTCTCCTAGTTAGAAAATCTCTTTTCAGAGATTCTAAAAGTACCCTGTATTCACCTCTGTCATGGCTTTCAATGCACTTATTATATGGTTGACTATCTTCACTAGGCAAGTAATAATTAAAGTAAGTTTGTAATTTTGTCTTTTTAGCTTTATGGAATAAATGTGATAGTGGTATATATATAAATTAGTCTCCTTCCTTCTCCAATTCTGGTGCCTTAGAAATGGTTCAGTAATGTTGCAGATGGGACCCATAATCTTAAAGCATTGCTGAGTTTAAAAATCTTCACCACTAGAAAATATTGGGCTATAAACATACAGTTCCAGACAAAACATTTTCCTACAATCAAAAAAAGGAAGTAGAGACATTTTCAAGACTGTAAGCATGCCAGTGTTTATGACACACAGGGCATTGAATAGGGGATAACAAACTTTACCCTTGACCAAACAGTTTGTATACTGGCTATCCCAACTGTAAGTCTTCTGAAGCTAGTTTGGTCATACCCACTTCTCTCTGCTCTTCCCACCATCCAGATAGTCAGCATATGATGATTATAGTAAGTTTCTAATTATCTGAGGAATTTGCTTCATCTCATAACTATTACTATTCTCATATTTTAAATTTCATAAAATTCTAAGCATTTCATGGAATTTCCTTAGAGCTTCTGGAGAAAAAGTCAACTGTGACAAACTACCACCTTCATTTTCTTACTGAATAATTGATAACTGGTTTCTTTGCTTTAAAAAAAGTTTTTATTAAACATTCATAAAAGTGGTATTTAAATTGTAGAAAACATAATCCCAAAAGCATGTATTATGATGATGTATGTTAGGCTATTATGAATGTCACTGGCAAAAAAAAAAAAGATAGTAAATTAAGTTTAATAATGCAGAACAATTCAGAATGCATCAATATCTCTATATTATTGCTTTACATTGTTTTTATTTTCAGTATTTAATTTTGTGAGAGTCTATAATTTGCTACAAAATCAAATATTTTTTTCCTCAATTTTATTCTGCACATTGGCAAAGGTTAAATAATTCATATTAAGATAGATAGATAGATAGATAGATACATACATACATACATACATACATACATATATACATACATACATACATACATACATACATATGCCTATAGTTCAACTGAGCAAAGGTTTAGCATATTTATAATCTTCCTTACTCTTTTTCTTTATTTATTCAGCAATGATTAACGGAGCTTTTCTTATAACCAGACTCTGTATTAGGCATTTGGTTTGTAATGGGGAATAAAAAAATAAGTATCTTTCCTGTCCCTGTGAATTTAGTAAAAAAAAAAAATCACAGAAATAAATGTGTAAGTATTACACAAAGATTACACTAGTTATTTTAAATATTAGACTTTAAAATAACTTGCATTGGGAGATGTGATTTTGTTAGGGTGTCTGGAGGAGATGACTTCTTAAGTAGGTGACTTAAGGTGAAGTTTGCAAAATGAGTAGCTTCTCTGTAAGAAAGT
>NW_006442484.1:9961519-9962238 GCF_000325575.1 Pteropus alecto
AAGGGTTCATGTAAAGGCATTGTGAATATGAGGGCTAATGTTCTTAGAATGGAGAAAATGGGTGAAAGGATGGTATGAGACAAAGCTGAAAAAGCTTTCAATTTAATACCCTGTTGACTCTTTTAAGAATGTTGGTCTTTATCTGTAGAACAAAAGGATAGACAAAAATTGTTTTAGTTGTAAGAGTAAAGTATGAGGATGAAGTAGGTAGTGATGATCAAATATATATTTCAAAAAGGTCACTCAGCAAACCTGCAGTGTGGAGAACAGATTGGCAGGTATTTGAGGGGCGAGCACTCACTAGTTAAGGAAGAACTGCAGTGACTATAGTTTGATCTTGGACAGTGTTTGTGAATTGTAGAAAAGTAGATTGACTTGAAATTTTAAAAGTAAAATCAAAGACATTGTGATGAATATATGCAGATAAGAATCAGAAAACATTTAAGAATAACTACTAGGTTTCTGGTTTTAATAGCTGGATGGATAATTATACCTTTGACTCCTATAAGAAGGCATAAGACTGACTAGAAATGTTCAGTTTAGATCTGTAAATTGTGTGGTTACTTTTACAGATTTAGGGAGAGATGCCACGCATGAATTTGGATGTTTCTGAACTCAGAGAAGTGAGCTGCTTGGGGCTAACATTTGATGGTCTCAATATATGGGTAGTATTTGAAACTATATATATACATATACATATACATATACATATACATATA
>NW_006442484.1:9962297-10013564 GCF_000325575.1 Pteropus alecto
CACACACACAACACACACACACATATATATAAAACACCTAGGGAGAGAATATAAAAGATCACTGTAAAGAACAAAACAAAACAAAACATTTCTCTTTGCAAAAAGTAGTGAAGTTAGTAGTAATATGTGTTTAGGCATATGTGGGTAATCTACTTGTGATTCCTTCTAAAATGTCCAGTATGGGACCATGTTGTAAAGACATTTGGTAGTTTTTCTATTGTGATCATCTGGATTCCAGACTCATTTATGCCGTAAATTAGCATTGTTAGCTAGGATACATCTAAGGAAAAAAGTATTCATCTGAATAACCTCCACATAACCAATTTACGGAGATGTGTGGTCATTTTTTTCTGGGCAATTAGAGCAATTCTGATGGTTTCTAGTTTTGATGAGTTGAAGCTTTTTCTCTTTCATCTACACAAAAGTTCACTTATATGAATGACCCTGAAAATGGATCCTGGTACTTATTCTGCAACTTATAGCCTACAGAAAACAGTTTTCTTTTCACAAATGACATCATAGAAAAGCCAAGTCATAAATATTTTCATAGAATAGACAGTCAAACATAGCAAAGCCTTAAATCATATTACTAAAATAATTTTTCAGAGAAAGTTATCAAATAACAAATGGGTGAACAGGATGGGCATAATTGCCAATATGTGACATAAAGAGACCACTTATGTTATACCTGTTTAGAGATCCATGTATCTGATGTCATCTCGTATTTCTGAAACAAAAAAATTAACTCCATGAAGCATCTAAAGACCAAATAAGCATGCACCAATTTAACAATTTTTACACTGTTATCCTTCAGGTATTTTTTTTTCTCTTCTCGACTGCTGAAATACCATGAGAGACCCCATTGTCATTACTGCTTTAAACTGAATAAATAATTAGAGAATTGTGATTAAATGATAATTTAATTATAAAGTCTTTGGTGAACTCCTTCAGTATTCCCAGTAGTATGCCACCAGGGATGGAGCTTTTCCTAGCTCTGTTTGGTTACCTCATTTGAACTGTTTTGAACCACTCAACATTATTTCTTTTTACCTCTAGGCAACATCAGGAAAGAAAATTACTAAATCCTTCGAAAGAACTGAACAACAGCCAAGAAAAAAATTAAAAGATGGACATTCTTTCAACACTCAATGAACTCTTAAACATAGTCATTTTTTTCTGAGGGAAAAAGATTCTATAAGAAAAGTGTTCAAATGAAGAAAAAAAAAAATCACAATATATGTGACATTTACCTGTATGCAGAGGTACTAATTTACAATTGTTAATAAAAAGTGTGTTTTTTTTAATTTATAGTGTTTTTAACCAGTTTTCCTTTTAAAAGGCTTATTATTATTAGATTATAGTTGACCACTTTTTCTTTTCAAGATCTTTTCCTTTTCAATAGATTTTTTCTACATGCAGATAATAGAGAAATAAATAAATCATTCCTTGATTTTCTATGTGCACATGGGCAATAACCATTCTTGATATCTATAAAACACAGACACAAAACATATTAATTGCCACTATTCCTTAGTATTACTGTTTTGTTAGAATCCATGAGAGCACTAAATTTCACATGCAATTATTTGTCTTTTTTCATTTACAGCAGAAAGTAAATATTTTAACTCCATAAAAGAAATTAAATAGAATATTAATAGGGAGTCAAATCAATAATATTATACGGTTCCTATAATTTTTATTGAAGCATTTTAATATATCCTTGCAGTTACCTATATAGATCATTCTTCTATAGAGATGATAGGTTTTCTCTAACTAAAACATGTGCATGCCAATTTTTAAATGAGTTAGTAATTGGCTGAATAAGAAACTCTCCAGAACAGTTTAACTAATAAATGGTGAAATTCTAGTCAGTGTATAAACTAGCCAGGTTAATGAGGGTGACTGAAATAAATTTTTTAATAAATACAAGTTAAATGAGAAAAGTATCAGTGAAACCCAGTAAGTAAATGGTGGACTCATCTATCTCATTTCTACATGTCTCCTCATCATTCCAAAGATAAATTTCTTTCTCTTCATTTCTCTCTTTTATAGACCATGAAAAACTATGTTTTAAAATACTGACATATAATTTGATTATAGTGAAATGTATAAATCTTAAATTTTGACTTATTTACATGTTGTTGCGATATAAGACCTTTACATTTCCTCACATATTCTCTCATGCCCCTTCCCAGAGGTTTCAAAAAGGCAACACACTTCTGAACTCTTTCCTATATATTAATATTCCTTTTTTAGAAATTCAGATAATTGAAATCATATATTATGTACTTTTTTATGTGGGGCTTCTTTCACACCTGTTTTTGAGATTCGTTCATATTGTTCAGTACGTCAGTATTTTGTTTCTTCTTAGATTGTTGAGTAGAATACCATTGTATAGTTATGCTTCATTTTGTTCATCTGTTCACTATTAATGGACAATTTAATAGTTTCCAGTGTTTAGCTATTGTGAATAAAGCTTATCTAAAGATTGTTTTTTTTTATAAACACTTTGGTAGAAACAGGATTTAATCTATATTTTCCTAATGTCTAATGATGTTGAATACTTTTTCATTCATTTATTATACCCTTGTATCTATTCAACATGTTTTTAACTTTTTATTGGGTTGTTGTTTTATTATTGAGATGTATATATTTATCAGTTACACACTTTGCAAACTATTTTCTTATAGTCTGTAATTAGATGTTCAATTTCTTAATGGTGACTTTGATGAGAAATTTCTAATTTCGATGATATCTAATGCATTCTTTTTCCCTTTTATGCTTAATTATTTTTTCATATTCTATATAGTAAAAATATTCCATATTTTTCACCTAGAAGATTGACAGAATGAGCTCTGAGATTTAGAAATGCAATTTAACTCAAATTAATTTTAGACTATAGTATGAGATAGATATCAAATATCATTGTTTTTTTCATTTGGTTATTGATTGTTCCAGTACCATTTTCCCTTATTGAATTGTTTTGGCTCCTATGTTGAAAATTAGTTTGATCATGTAAATAAGGATCTATTTCTGGATCTATATTTGTGTGTCCTTATGCCTCTAGTACAATGTCTGAGTTTCTGCGGCTTTCTAGTTCATGAAATCAGGTAGTGCAACTCTTCCAACATTTTTTTTTTTTTTTTTTACAAAATTGTTTTGGTTCATCAGGGCTTTAGCATCTCCATGTATATTTTAGAACCAGCTTGTCTGTTTCTAACAAAAAAGTCTGCTAGGATTTTAATCGGTATTACATTAAAACTATAGTTCAATTTAAGTGGAATTAATATCTACAATATTAGGCTTTTCAAGTCAAAAATGTGGCATAGCTTCTATTTATTTAGGTTTTCTTTAATGACTTTCAGCAATGTTGTAGTTTCCAATATTGGAATTTTGCACACTATTTGTTAAATTTATCCTTATTATTAAATGTTTTAAACATTTTATGGTATTTTTGTTTATTTCCTATCATAATATTACAACTATATAGAAATTTATTTTGTTGCTTCTTAATTCTTTATTTTGAAACTAGTACAAACTTACAGAGAAGTTAAAAGACCAGTTTAAGAAACATCTGTATATCCTTTGGAGATATTCCTCATTTATTTATGTTTATATTTTGCTACATTTGCTTTATTATTGTCTCTCTACTGTTTCTAAATCATTTGAGAAGGTGGAATTATATTTTTTCAAAATAAATTAAAAAGTGAGAAATACTATTCTTTTTACATTTGAATTTGCAATTTATTTCAATGCTATTTCTTTTCTTTTTCTTTTATTATTAGTTTTAAGTATATAGTACATTGGTTAGACATTAATAAAGTTTATCAAACGATCTCCCTAATTGCTCATTCTCTCCTCTGGTTCTCCACTTAGCATTACATTAATACTAATTGCATTCCCTATGCTGTGCTCCCCATCACCATGACCCTCTATCAACTACTGATTTGTACTTCTTTAACCCTTCACCTCATTCTCCCAACTCCCCTACCCCTTTCCTCTCTGGCTGTCACCAGATTGTCCTCTAGAGAAATATTATTTTTTTCTAAACAATTTGACAGCAATCTTGAGGTATTGTATCCATTATCCATAACTAATTAGTGAGTATTTCTTAGGAAAATTACAGTTTTCTACATATTTACCTATTTTTAACAGTAAAATGATCAAAATGAGGAAACAAAACAATTGAAGTAGATTGATTTGTGAGTTGTGACCTAATCTAGTATTTTTTATACACTTTTTTACTTTTTATTTATACAATAATGCCATCTACAAATAGTTTTACTTCTTTCTTACCAATTATCATGATATTCATTCCTTGCCAAGTTGCTCTAATTACAGTCTTTAGTAAAGTTTGCATAATCGAATATATATCCTTACCTTACTGCAGTTCTTAAGATAAAAAAGAAAAAATGTTTCACCATTGAAAATGATATTTAATGGGCTATTTTGTGGTTATCCTTTATCAGATTGGGGATACTACTTTCTATTCATTTATGTTGAAAGATATGAATGTGCTGAGTTTTGTCAATTGCTTTTTTTGAATCTACTAAAATAATTATTTACTTTTCTTCTTTTTTATGTTAAAATATGAATCACATTGATTGGTTTTCAATATCAATCTTAAACTCTCAGGATAAACCCCATTTAGTCATGATGTGCTATTCTCTATTGTGCTGTGAATAAAATATCAATATGTTTAAGGATATTTTTGTATGTATGTTTATGAGCGATATCAGTCAAAATATTCTTTTCTGTAAAGTCTTGTAGACAGGTAGTTTACAGGAACATGAACTTAATTCCTTCAAGGTTTGATTTAAAGGTTTATTGAAAGGAGTCTAAAATAGCCCTATTCCTAATGCATTTTCTCTCTGGGTCCTGAGTTAAATGGGCAGGTTTCCAGTGAGAGTTTTCCATTTTTGCTGTTCAGAACTCCAAAGTTTTCCAGCATTGTGCAGCCTGCAGTTTTTCTATTTGATTTGCACTGAGGTAAAGATTTAAGTCTTTTACGTAGATAGCTGGAATTCTCTATGTAGCTCCAAATTCTGTGTTACTTGTCTTGCAAATTTCAGCCACGGATGGCCTCAAACTCTGATTCTTCCTGCCTACTTAAAATCAAAATCAAAATTACCATTTACATTAGGGACTATTACTGTGCTTTTCTTGGGCTAGGTCTCCTTGCACTATGATCTCAAAAGTGTCACCAAGAGGTAGTCCTTTAGGCTCATCTTATGTATTTACTTTATTTCACCATTTATGTCCTGATCCTCCTGTTCTCCAACATCTGAACATAGATGTTTAATGTATTTTGTACAGTTTTGTAGCTGATTGCAGCAGAGCTGGCAGTCTGATAACATTTACTCCATCTTGTCCCAAAACAGAAGTTTGAAAATTCTATTGTTAAATAATTGGGACTCCTTTACTAAGTACCACATATATAATATAACAACTTAAACTGATTACAGTATTTCCTCTACTAAGAAACTTAAAATGACACGTATAGAATTTATTGATGAATTTACAAAAACTAATTATAGAAATCTAAATGCCACCTACTTTTAAAATGCAGTGTTTCAAAAATTAGTTTTTACTTTCTTTTTTTTTTATTCAAGACACTGTTATTTAAGAAGACTAATCTGAATACAAAAAAAATGAATTTTTGGAATGTGTTTAAAGAAGACTGGAAAGAAACATCCACTTTCTCAAGTTAATCAAAGCCAAAATACAAAGAGATATCCATATTTGAGAATAAAACTAATGTGTCTTGGAATATCTTATATACTATATAAGAACTCATTTTTTTAAGTTACTTTGTTTTCTTCTGCTTATCATATATATTTCTAACTTCAAAGTTTTAAATCTTTATGGAATTAAAGCATATACTCCTAATAGAATAATTCTTTTTCTATTACTTTTGAAGTTAAATATTGAAGTCTTTGCACAAAGTATAACCTGATATCTCTCAGAATGATATCATAAACTATTTCATTTTAAACACATAAAAAAATAAATTATACTCACTCTACTACAAGCACCAGTTGTGGTCTCACAGACTGTGAGGATGGAGACGTTTTGAGGTCGGTTTAACCATCTGACCACTGTCTTGGTATTGCTTACCCATTTAACCATTGTGATATAGTATTCTCTAGTTTGGAAACAAAAATTAAAATTTACATTTAGAGTCAGAGAATCTGTATAATATCAATAATATACACTTGTTATATGCAAGAATAAATGAAACGCTATAAGAATGTTACATCATATGACTTTCTATTTATGCGTATATACACATCTGCTTTTTCAAATATTCACATATACACATACAAATATGTGTGTGTTTATGTATGTATGTAAGCATATGTACATATACATACATATATAAATATACAGAAAATTTGAGAATAACATTGAAAGTGAATGATTTCCAGAAAAAAAAAATCCTTGGAAAGATAAAAATAATCAAGATGCCAGATTTATGAATAATTTGTTATTTCTACTTACTAGTACTAATATACATAGAAATGAAGTATAATTTTTCTAAGGTACATTTTATTTTATTTCATTAAAGTATAATCAATAATCAATTAAAAGGCAAAGCTTGTTCTTGACTTATTTCTTATGTATGACCTTCATGTTATTTCACTTTATCTATGGTGACTTGGGATACAGAGCTATGAATGGTTTGTTTTGGTATTTGTCAGTTGTGAGCAAAAAGCCAGTCCCAATCTTATTCACAGTATTTTTTACAATATTTTTAAAACTTATTTATTTGAAATAACTTAAAACATAACAACAACAACAAAAAGGAATCAACTGAAGGAGATGAGCTACTGAATATTCAGGACAGTGAGGCTACTAATTAGTGGCACCTATGATGTCCTTAAGCTGGTTGTAAATTGAGGAAATTAATATTTTTTTCCTTTATAAGTTTATATTTCTTTCATTGTAGATTCTGCTTGGAAATTTACATAATATATCAGAAAATTCACAACCCACACAGAACAAAATATAATCAACAATATTGATTCAATTTATAATAAAAAGTAAAAAGACAACAGCTTTCCAACAAACTTGCCCAGTTTCAGAATAGATGAGATGCTTTAGCATTGGCTATAAAAATGCCATTCATGAGTAGTATCTTAAAATTAATCCACCTGTTTTTTATGTAACTTAAAAAACAAATCCATGTGGAAGAAAAACATTGTAATACAAATCACCTGTTCTTAAACAGATCTGGGTTAGACATTCAACTACATGAATTTTACATTTCTAACTATACTGAGTAGTTACTATTTCCTCTAGAAAACCTTTTATCCTATCAAGATAAAGATGTCAATGGAAGGACAAGCATAACTTGTCATACAGTAAAGCCTATCATGTTTTCTTCAACAATCTCTTTGAGACATCTGGAAGCTTTTACAACCAGCTAAGTCCCACTTGAAAACTGCCTAGAAAGACAGTGTAATCATAGTAATGTTTCCTAAATAGAGTTAACAAGGCAACTTTGAATTAAATAAGCAACTAGTTTAGGATTAATCTTTGCCCAAATCAATGGGTCTTGCAGTTCTTCAAAGAATGATGCCTTCTTCATTTTCACTGTATTTTGTTTAAACCAATTTATTTTGTGTGCATTATTGTACTTGGCAGTGTGACTATTAAAACGGATAAAATATAGGTATTAAACTTTAAGAGATTTATCTAAAGGATTTAACATGGAGAAAAATGATAGTGGATACTATAATCAATCAGAAAAGAAAATGCCAAATTCTGACACTGTATGTTTCCAATTAATTAGTATAAATATTGTTTGAATTGAAGTAAAAATAATACAATTATTGTAAACAACTGACTGAAGCTGAAAAATCAAAGAGGTCATATTTATGGAAAAATCTAGATAGAATTGGTATGGAGAATATTTTCAAACCGAATCAGACATTTGTCTCAATTAGTTAAAGTGGGTAATATTATCTTTCGAGCCAAGTGAGATAAACTAACATGGAGAATTTTTAAAATAAATAATAACATTAACAACAAAACAGAATTTAAATATTCATCTTGAGTGTTTTCTCTTTCAAAGTAGCCCTCGAGTAAAATGTTTCAAGAATATCATTTTTGTATCATCTTCACAGACATTGACAGCTTTTATATTTATTACTTATGATGGGAAATCTTGACTTTTATAAAGGATTTCATATTGGAAAAGCAATCAAAATTCAATCAGTACAAATCTTGTGAGTAAATGATTTTTTTTTACAGGGAACACAAACTGAAGTGTAATATTAAGTTAAAAATCATTAATTTATAGTCATAGCACATATTTATTTTTAAATAAATAATGTGATTATTTTGTATGTTCATGCATTATGTATCTATGTTCAAAAGCAGAATTTATTCTTATTTGAGATATCTTAGTATATATCATATTTATAATCTAAAGAATGAGTGTTCTCCCCAAAATTGAATTTGTAGACTTTCAGGAATAATTTCAAATCATTGCAATTTCTATGATAAAGTGTTGGAAATGTTCAAAATGAAAGTTAAGGTAGAACTTGACACATAAGAAGGGAGAAAAGATACATTTACCAATTAAATCATATCCTGTATTCTTTCTATATTTGTCCCAGGATCCTGCATGCATATATTTATGATTCATATCTATTTATTCAGTTTGCTAATAGGTATTCAGGCTTCCTCTGCTTGAGGGACTAGGGAAGAGCCCTTACCTGGAAATGTCACTCCTTGGCCTGCCTGCTGCAGATGTGGCTGTCCTCCTGGAATGCCATCTCATGAACACATTAGATCTGGTGTCCCACGACCAGTGGCCAGCAGAAGTGTCCCTTTCTTTTAACTGGCTTTCCTGCTTGTTCCTTGTCTCCATGGCTCTGGATTACCCAGGAAGTCCTCGAGGATCTGGTCCTCTTGAGCCACAGAGACAGACACAAGCGGGTTAGAGGGATTACACTCAAGTCAAGAAAGACTTTCTTTCTATCAGCTGGGTGGTCTGGCACAGGAGATCTAATTGTTCACAAGTGTATGTGGAATGGAGTCACCTGCATCACCAGCAGACAGGTATGTTAGAAATTACACCTGTGTTGTCACTGGCTTCCTGTCTGATCAGTACTCTTTGTTTGCAATGTAATTTTTGTACACATATAGTTACACTGAGTTCATCCTCCTCCAGATAATCCAGGATCTCTGCCCATAAGTGTACTGTGATGGCATTCACAGCCAACTCATAGCTACTGTCATTGATGGCCATATATTACTTGTAATAGGAGCTATTTAGGACACTTCCATGAACATAAATACATTTATTAATTAAATTTTCTTGGAAGGCACAGATATACCTTGGAAGAATAAGAGATGTAGACTAGACATATGTAAATCAAATAGGAAGAGAAAGCATGGTAGTATCAAGCCCAGAGTGACAGGGAAATATGACACTGTAACATCACTGGTAAATGCTAAGAACAATGGATTCCAAAGGGTGGGTGACTAAAGAAAGTTTTCAAATAAATAAAATAATGTCAAAGACAGAGTAACGAGAAACCAAAGACAAACCACAACCTTTATTCTTCAGCCTGGAGATGACTAAACATTAAGAATAATCACTTTCTCAAAAAATGTAACAAATGCCTAGCTTATGGGAAAATCTGCATGATTCATTATCATAAAAAAAAATCTTTCTACAGAACTTAATTATTTTTAAATTCCTG
Source organism: Pteropus alecto (assembly GCF_000325575.1). Lineage (NCBI taxonomy): Eukaryota > Metazoa > Chordata > Mammalia > Chiroptera > Pteropodidae > Pteropus > Pteropus alecto. Next base: position 9,972,014 of record NW_006442484.1, read on the forward strand.
GCTATAAATTCCAATAAAAAATGAATGCTTGTAATACTTTAAACTTGTAGTATAAGAGTTTACAAAACATTTCTTCTCCTTAAGATTAGATGAATCATCTAACTTCCACTGGGCCTGAGGATTGGGTCATTATCTTAGTTCATACCATATTACATTTTGAAGAATCAACACAGACCATAATTCAAATAAAGATAAGACTCTGGGCTGAATTACTACTGAAGAAAATTTGCTTTCATGACCTGAATTTGTTTGATGGAGGGTCTTTAGCTGAATCACTAACATTTTGTTTTTTTAAAATGAAGGGGGTATGGAGCAAGAAATTGGAAAAATAAATGATGCCTTTCTCCGATAAACTTATTTTTAATTTCTTTTTAAAATGATAATAATGAATTGAAATTTATTTTACATTCTTTTACTAGAGTATATGTATCTGGTTGAAGGAATGTTCTCCCCAATTATAAGAATAGCTCATGGACCTTTTTCTAGTATAAGTATAAACACTAGTTGTTATAAATAATTAAATCAACCAACCAAATAAATAATCAACAGACCAAAAGAAATGACCTAACAGCTTCAAATTAAAAGCAAATCTTCTTCTTTTATTTGGGGGAGGGGATATAGTTTATAAGGTAGCTCAAATCATAAGAGAACATCTTTCTATAGCCATCTTATTAATCTTCCTCTCTATCTAGGTGCATATATATTCAAATATTATTATTGTCATCAGGGTGATTTTATTAGAAAGAAGAAGGCTAAGAGATGAGCATATAAGAACTTCAAATCTAATGAAAAAAAAGGAAGAACTGAAAAAAAGTTTATAACCATACTGAGTAATAAAATAAGGCTCTCTTATTATCTTAGCGAATGCCATTGTACAGGTCATCTGAAGATAATATAAAAAAATAATGGATGCTCAGATAACATATCAAAAAGAGTACTCATGTAATTATTACAAAATAAATTAATTATTTAAGTATTATGTTATTGTGAGTTTAAGCAGCATTTCAAATGATACATGTACCTATGCTATGAACATAATACAAAGTCCAATAAGAAGAGAGGGCATTTGATGGCCTAAATAGGGTATGGGGAAAATATGTTACTAATAAATTAATACATGTGTCTTCATACTTATACATTAAAAAATAAAAATAATTTGCTTTATAGGAATATTGCCACTAAGAAATACAGGAATATTATTATTAATAATGATATAAAAATAATTTATATATTTGAAATTCTCAAAAAATATAAAAAATTGAGTTAGCTTAGAAAGATTTAAAGATAATATGGTAAAGAAAATTAGAAAGACAGGTGAAGGAAAATAACTTATAGAGGGAAGCAAATATTACTATAGGTTAACTCCATGTCCAAAATGCACTAATGCAAATAATTAAAACATAACAAGTTACATGATTCACAATGCACACGAAAAAATTATGGCAGATTTTCAGAAGCACAAGTACTATGTAGATAAATCACAAATGTATGTGTGTCTGTATATGTGTATATATGTATACAGAGAGACAGATTGAAAGACATACACCTGCATACAAAGACAGAGAGACAAAACAGAAACAGAGAACACTTCTCACATGGCTTCAGAGAAATCATTGTGTATTCCTGTGGACATCTCCCATCCTTAAAGTAATAACAATGGTAAATTTTTTAAGGGAAATATTATGTTTAAATTATTTGTGTTGAATATTCTCCATTCTCCAACTCTTCTCCTATGGTTTCCAGAGGCTGGACTCTGCTATGAAGCTGCCTTGCCAACAAGAGTTCTCTGCTTGAGAGGAGAGTGTGGGGTATTTATTACCAGGACCCACTAGGGTATTATTTGGCAATGACTGAACTGTTCTACCCGTGGACAGATCTTACTGATTCATCCTGTTTTCCAGCTGCAAGCCTCTCAAAGTTTCATAAGTGAGATTGCCCCTTACTCGTTCAGTCCTGGGGCAGTAATAACTTTTCTGCTATTGCAGACTCTTAAGTTGTTTTTTCATTCTCTGTGAGTTTCCCCTTCATCCTGATCATATTACATCTTTGTTAATGGTCTCTTTATTAATTGTATTTTATTACTCCTCTTGAATATGTCACCTTTTTAATTTCCAGGACCCTGATAAAGAAATTATAAAAAAATAGTATGTTCTTTTAGAACTCAAACGTCTATCTAACTAGGAAAAAGATAATAGTTCTCAGGCAAATTTCCATATGGTTAAAGTACTAAATATAAATATTAGAGATATTGATAATCCAAACTAAAATTAAGAAAAAATAAGATTTTAAGTTCCACTTGATGTGCGGCTAGGTTAATGCAGTTTTCTTTTACTCACACCACAAATATTTCTATTTTTTTCATGTTTGTGTATTTCTGGCCCCTTCAAAGTAATATGTATGCTCGGAGGGGCTAAATCCAGATTATATAAATTTCTTTGATTACCTTTTTTTTTTTTCCCTGTGAACTGGGCTAAAGCTCTCATGAGGAACAATGAGTAAGAAAATATATTTCCATAAAACTGAAACATGGGAAATATTTGAATATACCAGTTTTGGAGTCAATTTCGATCTTGAGAATTCCAACAAAAATAGTAAACCATACACTTTAGTGAGTTTCACATGCCACAGTTGGCATTTACATAAGACCAAGAGGGGAAAAAAAGCAAAATTGTTATGTACACTGTGTAGATAAGGCATTACATGACTCTCCAAACTGTAGACTGACTTTCTAAACCAATATACTTGAATTACATTTAAGTGTTTTTTCTTTATGGGATTTTTCTTTACTCTCAGTGGGATCCAATATATAATTCTGTGTACTGTATTTCTAACATCTAAGGATATGTGCTATTTCTTTGCAATAGGTGACTAATTTTATCATATTGTATCACAGATTTTAAAAAGATGTACACTTAACTAATACTCCAATAATGACAATTGTTTCTCTCTTTAGGAATCTTTGCATTTGATGATACTCTGCTATTGCCTATCTAGTGAACTCATTGAAACTCTTTCAGATAACATAATCATGGTCAGGAATCACTATCTCTTATCAGGAAGAAATCTGGTTATTGAAAAATAGACCTCCATTTCAAAGACCTAAAAAAAACTGATGAAAACTATACATTATTATTTCAAGATTAGGGTATTCACAGCCAGAGAGAAGTAGAATGAATTGTCCAAGATCACATAATGAAATGGTGGTAGAGATGTGACTCAAACATTCCAAACACTAGTACCATTTCCTTTCAATTCAGAGGATCAAATAAATCAGGGGGAAAAAAAAAAGATGAGATAAGGATCACATAAAATATCAATAGTTTTTGTAATTGTTTCATTTGTGACTGAATTTTTCATGGCTAGTAGACTGAGCTCAAAAGTAGAAGTTTCTATCTAATTTGGTCAACTGTACTTGCATTCTGTATGTCAGTTCATATGATCCTGTGAAGTCTTCCCTCAGAACCTGGATGTAATGCTCTGTAACTTGAAATAGCCTTTACCTCATTTTCTTTATCAATAGTTTTTGTAATTGTTTCATTTGCGACTGAATTTTTCATGGCTAGTAGACTGAGCTCAAAAGTAGAAGTTTCTATCTAATTTGGTCAACTGTACTTGCATTCTGTATGTCAGTTCATATGGTCCTGTGAAGTCTTCCCTCAGAACCTGGATGTAATGCTCTGTAACTTGAAATAGCCTTTACCTCATTTTCTGACTTTGCTATCAACTAATCTTGAAGGTCTTTCTCAATTATTTTTAAAAATCTCTCAGCCTCATCCTTTCCACTAATTAAAAGAGCAATTTATATTAGTAGTTAATGAGGGCCCTTCAAGCATAAGCATTTCATAAATTTTTCCTAGATTTTAAGTAGGAAAAATTTCCATATACGATAGGCTGCACTTTCTATGAAAATCCTCAACTATGATGAATTTTTTTCCAAATATGTCAATGGAACAATATTTGAGTGAAATTTCTTTTTGAATCAGTCACCCTGCTTTGATTGATTTTTGACATCATCAAAATAAACTTTGAGCTTAGCCCCGTATCACTCAATATGTGTGAAACTATTTTCCTATATCAGCTTTGCCTATCTCATCCCAGCTTTAAGACTGTTATGAATTTTCAAAGGGATACAATATTTGAAAGAATCACCCTTGATATTTGCGACCACTCTGGATTTCAAAATCTACATTATTTGATTAGTTGTTCACTGCTGGAGATTTTGCTAATATTAAATTATGTTTCTAACACTTAAAATATGTTTTTTCTCCCTACTTAAATTTCGTAAATAAAAAGGCTTCTTATATAATATATTTACAAACAAAATCTCATTCAATTTCCCTGCCTGGAAAAGAAAGCTAAAGAATAACTGGCAAATTGTGGGAAGAAATTTGGGGGGAGGGAATGAATTATAGGGAGATTCTACTGTTTTTAAAGAGGACAGTTTAAAAAATGGAGTAACTATTTTTAGTAAGAAAATTCAATGGAAAATTATCCTTTGTTCCCATCTCTCTGTCACATCTGCTTGCAAAAGGTCTAATTCTCAGTATCTGCATATTTAGTCATTTAGTGGTGCTGCTAATCACCTTGAAACTTTAAATGCTTCCTGGGAACAAGAGAACCAGAATGACTTCATTCCTGCACTAATGGAGGCAGCCTCAGCTTTACTTTGAGTGGATTTGTTGAGCTGATCACATCTCTCTCTAAATTGCAACAAAATGATAATTGGAGTTAAACTATCTATTCACCGGTAAAAGTGAAATTGAAATTGCATACCTTGATTTAAAGCTGTCGGGTGGCATAAGTTCCAAAGTATGAGTTGGTCCATATAGGTTTACAACATATAATTTGATTGTTGGGTTCACTTGACCTGCCTTTGAGAAAATGAAAGTTGTAATGCAAAAAAAAAAAAAAGAAAAAGAAAAAGAAAAAGAAACACACACACACACATTAAGCATTAGAATATATTAAGGAAAAAAAGAGAAAATGCATTTTGATTCTTTTACAGTTTTGTGTTAGAATGGGGGAGAGGGGAGTTAAATCTTTCTGAAGTGAAGTGATTTTGAATGCAACAACTTGATTGCTTTCAATTGTTTTTGTAGATTGCTGCTTCTAATTCTAAACTGCTGAGTTGAGAGAGTGCCTCACGCTGTATTTGCCCACAGCAGATAAAACTGACAGATATGTTTGAGACTTCAGAGTAAAACAAACAGGAGCAAATAACAGCTAATATTCCAGAGTATGTAATGTAATTAGATCATTCTGCAGCCTAGTTTATGAAGGAAAACTAATATGAATCAGATATACAGTTTTCATGGAACTTTTATGCAAGATACACTGTACATCCCTAGTATAATGCATTGCAGTAAAGTGTGTGCGTGCGTGCACACACACACACACACACACACACATACACACAGGCACTACTAGGAGCTGTGTTTTTACTTTAGATTTAAATTTGCCTTCAATTTTGGAAGGCTTGAAGGTATTAAATTATAAGTCTGGAGGGAGGGAGGGAGGGAGGGAGGGAGGAAGGGAGGAAGGAAGGAAGAAAGAGAAGAGAGGAGAAGAGAAGAGAAGAGAAGAGAAGAGAAAATAAAAGAAAGAAAATAACCAATCTAGGCGCCATGTGCTTAAAATTCCACAATATTTAATCAATTCCATGTATTAATCACCCTAAGATTTCCTTTACATTTATGAATACTAGATGGAGTACAAGTGACCCTTGGGAGGTGGGCCATGAGCAGACTGTTCTCACTCAGTACCTAGCATGAACAGTAGAAAGACAGTGGTGAGGATGAGGACATGTAATTTATTTTCCTAAATACACTGTGAACTCTAGGGGCAGAAATGGAAACTTCCAACAAAGTACCACCAACACGTTGATGAGTGAATAAAAGAATGTTTACGTGAACAAATGATTAACAGAATCAGTTGACTACTTGTGACTCCATATTTCTAAAGAAAGGCTGATATCATTGTGGTATGGCTGATACTTTAAAAGAAGATCATATGAGATATACAGAGAAAAAAAAGGTAATTAAAAGTGAGTTGAATTAAAATACCTCACAGAAATCTAAACAAAATGATACAGCCAATTTAAAGATGGCAAAGAAAGAACCATGTTCAAGGAATCAGCATCAACAAGATCCAGAGTTAAATTAGGACAAAAAGCAATATAATGCATTCACCAATAGTAATAGCTCCTCAAGAACTGTTTGTTAGGTTATCAGTAATAATGAGCACAAAGGGAAAGGAAGAAAGAAAAACAGGGTAAGTAGGAGAGGATTTGTAAGATAGTGAAAATACTCTGTATGATACCATAATGAAAGATACATGTTGTTATACATTTGTCCAAACCCACAGTATACAACTCCAAGGTTGAACTGTAATGTAAACTATGGACTTTGGGTGACAATAATGTGTCAATAGATTTTTATCAATTGTACCAAATGTATAAATCTGGTGGGGAATGTTGATAATGAGAGAGACTAAAAATGTGTGGGAGAACGGGGTATATGGCAAGTATCTTTTGTCTCCTCAATTTTGTTGCGAACTGTAAACTGCTCTAAAAAAATGTCTACAAAGAAAAATGACTAGCATGTCTGTAGGAGTGTATCACATATAGGTCAGAAGTTTTGAGCCAAAGAAAGAAGTCAGGTAAAGCTTTCACTATAGAAATGCAGTGATTATTAAGAGAGATTGTGGAACTAGTTCATATAGTAAAGGGCTTCCTGGAAGATAAGCTATGAGCCTGCCTCACAGAGAAAGCTCTGGCATCAGATTTTATAAAGCCTCTTTGTTATTCTAAAACCTTCTGGTGCCTGGAAATAATTGTCTTGGGCAATGCTCTACTACAATTAGGAGCTCTCTTTTACATCACTTTTGCTTTAATTAAATTGCCATGTTCCTCCTTGAAAATATTGGCCTTATTCATATGTGTAGATTTTTTAGTCTATCCATTTCTCTAGCTTGCTTGATCAGGTATGTTAAAATTTAGAGCTGGGACACAGTATTTAGAAGTGCCATTTAAAGTGTTGCCCTTTAACTAGCAGCATCAATCAATATCACCTGGAACCTTAGAAACACAAATTCAAGGGTCTCACCCAGGCTTATATTTAGGCCCAGAATCAGAATCTTTAAGGTGAGCCTAGGAATCCGTGTTTTAACAAAATTCAGATAATAGCAATTAGTATAAAAATTTTAATAAAACACTGATTAATAACTAATAGTGTCTTTATCAAAATTTGCCTACTAATTTTAATTATCTGATAATTTTTTTTAAATAGCTCAGTGGTTACCAAGATTAAACTGTTTCAGAATCGCCCAGAAGGCCTGAAGGGCTTGCTTAATCATTGATTTCTGAGGCCCACCTCCAGTGTCTCTAATCTCTGGATGGTACATTTTTACATTCCTAAAAATTTCCCAGATGAGATTGACACCTCTGGTAAAAGGACATTTTGTGAACTGATTTAGCTTTATCTGTGAGTCAGAGAACTTTGGGTTCAAATTTTACTGTTATTTACTGGAGATGAACAGGTCTTTAACAAAAGATCCTCAAGCAATATTTTATCAAATTATCAAAAATAAGACACCTTTGAGAAGGTCACAAGTCAGAAGTTTTGTGCCAAAGTAGGCTTCCTTTCTGTAGATAAAAATACTTTATAGTTTTGTTAACTGGACTAACAAAAAAAGATTATTTATAAAAGTGCCTAAAATAGTATATAGTAGTGAATTAAAAATGAGTTAAGAAATTGACTTTTACAATTAATGAAAAATTGTGTATATTTTTTCTTTCAATAAACTGATTTTAAAAAGAAATTAAATTAATTTGATCTTTTTATAAGTTCTTAGCAATGTTACATAATTTTATATTATACTTTGTCTAAGATATATATGGTTATTATTGTATCTTAAGAAAGTTTTTTTTCATATCTGTAGTATACATTTATGCTTGCATAAAATCACTGATATCTCAATTAAGTCTAATTGAAAACAAATTAAATTAAAAGTTGTATACACATGTGCCTAATTTTATACAAAAAATGTCAGGCTATTTCCCAAATTCAGCTGTCTAGCATTCTATATCTTAATTAGATTTTTATCTTTCCATGGAGCTTTGAAATTAGTGCACATTGCAAGTTCATCTGTACCTTTTAATATTTGAATTGTTTCAATAGTTTGCAAATTGGAGGAGTTCATTTATGTGCTTTTTACAGTCACATTTCCCACAAAGACTGCAAATTCATAGAATCCTTTTTCTATGATTCTGAAACACAAGCCTCAATAATAATTAACCTTATTTTACTGGCAACTAAGTTGTCATTAAACGAGATAATGTTTTAATTAAGAACATTAACCTGAGGTAACTAAGATAGAACAGTGCATCTCTTTTATGCTGAATTGCTAATGAAGGGTATTTTATGAGTTCTAAATCATGCTGAATTAAGTAAAATACAAATATGTTTGTTTTGTGTAAGTATTTCATTAGTAAATCTGACTACATTTGGTATTTTCTGCACTTATTTTAATCTAGTTTAATTTAAAGTGTGATTTAATGTGAACTCTAGACATTATTTCAATGTCTGAAGTAACACTTTTTTAAAGTTTATTGCATAAGTAAGAGCAAATCAAAATAACACATTAGTTAGTGGGAAACTAATAAACTTTTTTTTAACCAGAGTAGACAACAATGAGACTTTAAAAATTCAAATAATATATCCAGCATGATACTGAAATTTATTCTGGAACAAGAACCAAAACCTAGACTTAGTTTCTTTGAGTACTATTATCTTAATTACCTGGGCAGGTATTCCTACTGACAGCCACTTGATTACTTGAGATTCTTTCTCTTAGCTATGGCCACTAGAATATCTGTTTATTTTTAATACTTCTAAGTGGTAGTTATTAACGCACACTCAGGGAATTCATCAGATATTATATCCATCAAGTATTATATCTACCATGTATTATATCTATCATGCATTATATACATCATGTATTACATATATTTGTGTGTATATATGTATGTGTGTATATATATATATATACAGATATATTTGTGAGAGAGAGAGTGTGTGTGTGTGTGTGCGTGTGTGCGTGTGAGGCTGTTTGAGAACGCTACTAATATATAGCTAAGCCATTAATAGTAAATGGAACAAACAGAGCTCTGCATAAATTTGTTAACTTGACAAGGAGATATTTTGATTCCAGCTACATTTTCTGAGATACAAGTTAACCTTTCGTAGTTTTATAGAAAGGGACAGAATCAATAAATTTGAGTTATTTCCCTGTTCTTAAAATAACTGTGACTTTTATAAAAGGACAGCCTTTTAGAAGCTCAGTTTGTCTATTTAGAAAATAGAGGCAATTGTGAAAAGAACAAAATGAGGAAAATATGTAAAGAGTCCTTCTGCAAACAAAGCATATTATTAGCACACATGCTTTATATGATTAATAAATAATCATATTATTTCATGCCTAGCTTTACTATTAAGAAATAATTAAATAACTAAATAATGCCTCACTAAATAATAAAGTATCTAGATTTGTCAACCAAGTATCTTCTGAATTATTGTTGATGTATTTACATTTTTTCAATGCTTCTATTTATTCATTTGTTTGCATTGGTCTTGTAAAAATTATGAGTCCTAGGAAAGTCCAAGTTCAAGCACCAAGTTCAAGTTTACCAGTCCATAACTGAGGAGACATGAAGAGTAGCTTTTGCATAAGGCTCTTATGTGTGAATCCTAAAATCCTCACTTTTTTTCAGAAATGAATTATAAAAAGTTGTCTCTTCCCTAGGGCTGATTTTATTCCCATTGTGCACTTCACTAACTGAACATGTCTGTATGAATATCTTATCTATTGACATATGCTTTTCACAATATGCCACTAATTCTTCATTTTGTATCTAAATTGTCAGGTGAACTTTCATTTTAATAAGTAAATCAAATTATGTGAGAGCTAATAGTATTTGAGAAGCCATCTCAATTTTTCTCTGAAAAAAGCAGGTGCAAGTATGCCGTGCAGGCACAGACTGTCAACCATAAAACATGGCTAAATCTATAATTGGAGAAGTCATAAGTACTTTTCTTGGGGTGCAATAAAACTCTCTTAGCAAAAATGTTTATTTTGTTGTTAGGTCAAGTTGTCATTTTCTCTTGAAGAGCAATGAGTATATATGACTTCTAATCTACGTCTGGAGAAGACCCTAAAAATAATATTTCAAAATCACGAGATCTGATTCCTCTCACTCTCAGTGTCTTCCTTAGCTGTCAGTCAGTCACTTAATACTACACCCTGTGGAAGGAAGATAGGATGGGGAGAAAGAAAGACAGTACAGAATCTCACTGAGGAAACACTTTTCTTTCTTATTCCTGACTCTCCATATTTAAACCTTTTTTTTTCCCACCTTTCTTTCTTATTCCTGACTCTCTTATTCTTTTCTTTCTTATTCCTGACTCTCTATATTTAAACCTTTTTTTTCCACCTTGGATAACCTGAGTCTGGCAAAGATAATAGAAAAATAAGAAAAAAATACACCCCACCCTGACCACACCCTCATTGCAATCGTAGAATAAAATGTGATAGGTAGTCCATCCAGTACTTTGCCTGTTTAATGTAAGTTGCAAATTAAAAAGTATAGAATTATTGTGATGGTAAACACGCAATACAATTCACTAAAAAAGTGGCTTAAAAACAGCTTCTAAATTAAATCAGCAGCCATATCTTACCTAATTAAGAGCTAAAATGCATAAAGCGAAATTTGAAAAGTTTTCTATAAGACATCTTTGCTACGTGATTAATGCATAGGGTCCTCACTAATGAGATTTTTTCTTTGTTATGTAAACATAGAGAAAATAAACTTAAAAAAAAAGATCTTAAGTGATTTAAAATGGCATGCACAAGAAAAACCAATACACTCTAGGTGTTTTTACAACCTGCTCCCAGAGGCCTCACCCAACACTTGAACATAGTTTGCTCTCTGGCTGGATTTCTGTATTTGCCTCACTCAATAAAACAATTGCATCTATCCTTCCTACTCCTGGCTATGGCTCTACCCTAGCTTTTTATAAAGTATGTTCCAGAGTTTCCTCTGCCAAAATAGTACCAATGTTAATACTAATAAATCCTTTATGCTTAGACTATTCTTTATTGGTGATTCTTTATGCTTCTGGAGATTCTTTATGCTCAGTCTACTTTTTATAGATTTATAATATGTATTAACATATAGTACATTAAGTGCTCTAAGATATCATATGAAAGACGCTAGATTTTTTTTTTTTAACTAAGAGTTTCCAACATATTTGACCATGGTATTTTTTCCTCCTCTATAAAACCTATTGACAACTCATAGAATAGACCTTGAAGAAAAAGCCTTTGCCTTGGCATCAGTGCTTCCCCCTATCTCTTCTCACTCTCTTTCAACTGGGAAGGTGAGGGAAAACAAAAACAAGACCATCAAAGGGAAAGAAATCCAGCCAAGTAAAAGTTCCCACAGCCCAAATTATATTTAGCTCTTCCTATGCAAGCACTGTGTACAGGCTACTGCAAGCTCTAAAATGATGTGTCTGTCAACAATGGGGGCGTCTTTTTTTTCTCCAAAGACAACTTGTTCATGAAGCAAGAATATTATCAGTCAAGTCACTTGTGCAGAAAGGGGGAACAAACTAGCACTTCTACATTACTTACCTTAGGATATGGATACTGCTTTCCTTTGGGATACAATGCTCCAGTAAACCGGGGAATAACCATGTTAGGCACCAGTGAATCATTTATCATCAGGAAGGCAAGCCTTTCTCCATCTGGTGACCACCAGTGGGCAATGTGAGAATGCAGAAGTTCCTCTAGAATAAACAAGTGTTATTTGAAATCAACTGTAGAGATGTGGGCTCAGTGACCCACAAACATCTGTCCTTGATATTTCCATTGTATATGTACATTTTCTATACAATGCGTTCGATTTTATCAACTTCATAGAGCATTCTCTATTTCTGAGTTACCCTTTTAATCCCAGAAAAAGCGGATGCAAAGGAAGGAAGAAACAAAGTAATGGAGTCAGGATTTCATGGATTGTCAACAATGTGAACAGAGAAGATGAAAGAATTATCAGAGTAAAAAGAATGAGAACAATAATCAAAGACTGAAATATGGCAGAAAATCATGTCACCATTCATACTGCATTCAGTCATATTCCCATCTTCTCCTCTATAAACAAGTTGAATACCTACTAGATTCATGAAACTATTTTAAGCTCTAATAAAGTAGAATAAGAAATACACTGGATATCTTTCATGTGACTCCAGATTCACTATCCACTATTTTATACCTGCTTTCTGGCCCAGAATACTAACCCACATGAGCTACATCAAAAGAACTCCCACGTTCTCCAGAGGATGGCCATTAGAAGAAGTGAAGAGTTAGAGTATTTATATCTTTAAGTCTATTCTAAAATGTCACCTCAGGCTTGTAGTGTGTTTTAAATGATGACACTACTACTCCTGTCAATGCAGCCAACTCTACTCAATTTTCTCCTTTTGTATGTGGTAATGGTTCATCTCTAAGGCCATTGGGGTGGTAATAGCTTTGCTGCTTCTAGTCTAGATTATAGCTCTGTTTTTATGTTTACCCTATACCTTCACCTTTGTAAATGGTCTTTTTGTACATAAATCCTCTTCAAAGTATTGAATGTGCCATCTCTTTCCTTTTGGGATACAGTGATTAATAGTAGCAGTAAACTGATAAAAGAGACCTTTAAAACTAGATTTTGAGATTAGGTTGGAGATATAGCCATATCTATATCTATATCTTTGATTTAATGATAAGTCCAGGGGAAAATTAGAGCATAAATAATCAATAGCAAGGGATGGAATCATGAGTAATCAATTGTCACTGATTATAACATAGAATGAAATGCAGATAGAGAGGAAAGGCTCTGGAAAGACAAGTGGTTGTGACACTTAGGTGCTACAACGGTGGCAACTATAAAGATTGTAAAGTGAAGTTTATATGGTTCTTATGATGCTGCAGAGAGAGTACTTAGGAAAAAAAAAATTGAGACCATGACTGCAAAATTAGAAATGCACAAAAGTTCACCATGGCATCTAGAGTCTCTCTCTTCCGCAGAGGAGAAGATATGTCTGATGTTCAGGAAAACATACATAGTAAGGGTTGCAGAGCTATAACACATCAGGGGCTCATTTCCACCTGCTTTTTTAAAGGATAAGATAAAGATACTGGTGGAGAAGTATTGGGACACTGACACACAGGATGACTGCTTGGGTAAACGTGTATACTTAGAGTTTCCGAATCAGTCTCATAAATAACACATTTCTTGGTGGAATGTTGTCATATATGTATAATTTTGTGGCTGAAGAATTTGAACCTCAAAATTCCCACAAGTCTTCTTGTTGACAGAGGCAACCTTTTTCCATAAAGGCATAAAGTCAGAGGGGATGATGAATTCCTGTAAAGTTTAAGAATTTGAATCCTTAGAGAAGAATTTAGAGATCTAGTAGCCTGGGATACACTAGGCTATCTCTTGTAAAATGAGAGAAAATTTGTTTGAACTGTACCAACGCAAAGGTAAATAAGGATGGAACTGTGGATTTTGAAGAACAATATACACCACATTCACATGCACTGCCTTGTTCTATTTCCCAGTGACCTGTAGAATCTGAGCAACAGAAGGCTAGTTATCAGATCAAAGCCATGGCATAACCTTCCCTACCATCTTTATCTTGCTACCCAGCAGGCACAATGGCAATGCAAGGATTCATGGTAAACAGAGATGCTGTGTGGAGCTTCTAACTCTCATCATATGATAATCAAAGTATAGTCATTATAAGCTTTAGTGAAAGACCAATTCTTCCTGTGCAGATAAATATTCTTTATTTCAAAAGCTGCTCTCCACTGGGCTCTGGCAGAAGCTCTTATCATGGAACACCAAAAGACTATGCAACCCATATTGCCCATCATTAACTGAATGTTATCGGATTCACTGACCATAAAACTAAACACAAACAACAACAGAAGTAGTATATATAGGACTACCCATGGTATTGCATCTGCTACTTTACCCTCTCCCTTCATCTCATATCTATGACTCATGATGTCTTTTCTAATACAAGTTAGTAAAGGAGGAACGAATGCAGGCCTGGTTTATGACCAGGTTTGCATGAGGCACTTGAACATGCTGAAATTGAATAGGTTCCATACTACAGCCTGACTTGAAAATGGCATTAAAGTACTATAATACATATAAATCTTCCAAGCTGGCAGACTTGAACAAGATATTTTGTTTACTACTGCTTGCCTTGAATCATGGATCCAGCCTGACTCATACACAATAACTAATAAATGAGCACATGAGTAGGGATATGAGAAAAGTAACATTAGAAAAGTAGTGACAAGAAAGTTTAGGGAAAATTAAGTGCATGATTTATTAGACATAGTAAAAATGTAAAAAAATGTGAAGACATTAGTATTCTGTTTAACGTCCATCAAAACACAATGATAGCAGAGGAGGTTCTCAATAAGCAGATGAGCAGTGTGACTACCAAGTACATATGAGCTTGTCTCTGGCTCCTTCTATTACCTGCCAATGATTGTGGTTTTCACTATACTGTTTATGTGGCATTATTTCCTAGCAGGACCAATTGACTACCTGGTGGCAGGTAGATTACATAGACACCCTTCCATCAAGAAGAGGTAACATTTTGTCATTACATACTAAGACACATATTCCAGGTATGGATATGCCTTTGCTGCCTGCAGTCCTGTTACTACTGCTATTCATGAACTTACAGAATAACTTACCTATTACTCTGATTACCCGCACTATGTCACTTCCAAATAGGAAATATTTTTTAGCAAAAAGAACAACAATGGGCTCAGACCCATGGAATTCACTGGTTTTATCATGTTCCCCATCATGTACCTGGCTTGATAGAAGAGTGAAATAGCATGCTCTATCTGGGTTTGGCACTATTTGTTTGAAGTTGAGATGCCATCCTACAGCATGCACATGTCCCTCTTGCATAGCCAGGAAGCACAGATCTAAGAACTAATGAGTGGAAGGGTAGTGTTCTCTTTCACTACTTGTATCGTTCTCTTTTACTTGATGGGTTTAGGAGTTCTAATGTTTAAGGGATGATTGCCTCCAACAGGAAACTGAAATTTCCCCCTGACCATTTGGGCAAAATATAACTGGGCAAAAAAAAAAAAAAAAAAAAGCAAACAAGAAATATAGTCACTGAGCTGAGTCTGATGATTAACCTTTTCTGCCAGGAAGAAAATATATTGTTACTATATGAAGAAGGGCAAAATATATACTTATTTGGAACTCAGCAGTTTCAAAAATACTCCTTTGTCCAATTTCATCTTTTTCCAATTTCGTATTTCTATATTCCAATTTCCATTTCACTGGAAAACTGATACCCTAATATTTTCAGGAAGAAAAAGAAGCAAAGGGATACAATTTGGCAGGAGTAAAGTTTTGGTTTGATCCACCAGGTAAATAACCTGTCTAGTCAGAAGTTGATGAAGGGACCCCATGATAAGATTATTTCTTTTATTAATTGAGGTATTTTCCTCAAAACCTTATATAAAAAAGCACATGTATTGGCTGCACTTATTAATTTTAGGCATGTATATATAAATAACCGGACTAATACCACTCTACAATGAAACAGTAGCAAAAGTAGCTCCTTTTCTGGCGACAGAAAATTTTTACTTGAATAATAAGATACGCCCATGATTTCTGTCTTTTTGTTGGATATGACCAACATGAAACCAGACAAATCCAATAAAAGAAAGTTAGTGCATGGTATTTATTTTGGGGGTTCCCACCCTTTGAAATCAGGTGGGTCTGACTGTGTTCCTCAATCAAAACTCACTGTTTTCATTATTGTGAAAACTACAGAATTTCTTCCTTCTAGGTTCTAATATCTGTCTTTCCATCCCACTTAAGCTGTTAATGATTAAGCCATTACTAGCCACGGGTTTCTGCATATCCCTTGTCTTTGATAAGTGGCCTCTTCACAGGTAAACATTGAATACTATTTTGAATGTGCCTTCTTTTTTTTCTTCAGTTATGATCTTCACCCTGATTTACACAAATAACATATAATTCAGATGAGGAGACAACCACATGACACGCTGAAGAAAAAAAATACTAAACGCCAAATGAGTGTAAACTCTTAAGTCTTTGAGGCTCTTGAAGATACACGAAGATCGTATTGCCCAAAATTAACATTCAGGTTTCTAAGAAGCGGGTTCCATCCTCGTTGGTGCTAAAGTATTTGTGCAAAAAGTACTCAAGAATTACAGTGGCTGGGATTTGAGGGCGCCTTCATTAGAAATTTGATGTCATCTACTCTCGTTTATTTTAGAATAATCTATGCCTAAAATTGTGCTTCAGAAAAATGTTAAAATAGCAAAGTAATACACACAGTTACGTGACTTCCTTCAGGTACAAAAACAAAGCTAACTGAAATGGGAAGGAAATAAAAGAATCATGAACAAATTAGCTTAAGAATCCTTTTGGATAAGGTACACTCTTCTTTAATTGCAACTAATAAGGACTTTACTCATGGACTGAAAATTCCTGTGTTTATTATATTATTTATAAACAAAGTATTTTTACAAATTGCATTCCACTTCATTTCAACATAGGTTGGTCTTTTTATTGTCTTGATTACACTGATTTAGCAAATCTCACTGCAGAGCAGACAAAATTTTTAACACATGTCGTTTCATATCACAGGTATTTAAAAACATAGCCTCATCACAAAGCACTTACAGAAAACTAACTAATATAGAATTATTGTGTTTAGATTAACATGGTATTCTAAAAATTAAGCTAACTTTATCCATCTGTAGTTTATTGACTTAGATAGGACTCTGAGGATCCTACTGCCATCCTTGGGGGGGTCTGTGGTTGTTTTTTATTCCACTTATTGTCTGTATCTTGCGTTCAACTTTCTTGAAAGAATTGTCTATATTCATAATGGTCTCACTTCTCATTTTATACCTCTCCACTGCAATCTTGCTTCTGGTACCATCGATTGTCTAATTTTGCTTTTGTCAAGTTCTAGTCGCAATCCATCAGTAACTTTGAACTCCTTAGCTTGTCTGCCCTCCAGAGACTTAGCATTGTCCATTATCTTATTTTACTCTGGCTTCTATAGCTGCATCTCTAATTTTTTATTTGACTGTTTATCTGTCACAGTCCAATTTTACTGAGATTTAGTAAGTGCTCACTCAATAAATATTTGTTGAATCAATGAAAAATGATTGTGACTTCTTGTGTCCAAGAGAAAGCAAAAAAAAAAAAAAAAAACAGTGAAAATAAGCCCTTTTTATTGTTCTCATTAACTAATAAAAAGGTAATAATCAGAATCTGTTGATAAAGATATTGTTCATCCTGTGAATTTTGTCTCTCAGTTGTTTACTCTTGTCTTTCTTAAATCTCAATACAAAGACCATTTCCTCTATAAGGCTATATCCATCCATCTCATCAGTATTAATTCTATTTATACTTCTATTTAGCATGCTGACATGTAGTTTTATTTATATTTCTATTTACAATGCTCCAATGATTCCTTATATATTAGTTATTTACAGTTTTTAATGCCACTAAGTTAGAAGTACCCAAAACAGAAATGCTTACTCCTCATCTTATTGCTCTGAGATAATGCTTGACAGATATATGTATTCAATAACTATTGGATTAAATTTCAAAAAAGAATTCCTTTAAATATGAGATTCTAAAATGTATTTATAAATCATTTAAGCATATTAGTTCCAATATTCTACACAATTAAATAATTGAAAGCAGAAGTCATTTTTTGTTTCTATTTAATAGACTAAATACTTTATAGAAAATTTTAAGTTATAAACTTGGCAAATGTGTGAATTTTATTTTTTTAACAAAACATTGATCTGAAATTTTATTTAGTTAAATTGCCATGTTAAATACACTAATTATATGAATAACATTAGATGTTCTTTATGTGAATTATATTTAAAATGGTGTTTTATTTTTCTTCTAAACTTTACTAACTCTTTAAAATACATATTTTATTTGATTTCACATTCCTTAAAAATTGAATAATGCTGGAAATAAAGACGAAGAGGCTTTAAAATGATACTTTCAAAGACTTAAAGATTCGACATTAGTAACTGTTTGGGAACAACAGCCATGCTTATAGATTGGTCTGGGCCTAAAAAGATTAAAGCATGCCCTTAAAATTTACCATGAAAATGTTTTTTTTTTTTTTTTTTTTTTATCTTTCATGTGATTCCTTATCTAATCTTTTTTTCTATGACATTTACAGAAGGCAAATTTTAATATAAAAAATGAGTGGAAATATTATATATTACTTCTTGAGTCTCCCACGCACTAATTCAGATTGTGATTGATTTCTACAAAGTAATAAAAATGAAATCTCCAAACTAGGATATCACACACATACTGTTGAGATCATATAAATTCTTAGTAGAACTCACTGTGTTTTGGTGAGTATTTTAAAGAGAGGAGAGAAGGTCTGGAATCTGGGAGCTCTTGGCACAATGGACAAACAAAGTTATAGGGCGAGAATAAGGTACATGGAGGACTCTTGAAACATAGCCAGGTAAAATATTGAGGGAAAATCAACGACATATGAATTGCCTAAATCCCTCTTCAAAACCTTAACATTGATTCCCTTTGTAGTATACCTTCTCTTGGAAATAAAGCAAGAATTGTGATAAGTTCATGGACTGTAGAGTTCAGAGTCTTTGGCTGAGGAAACAGACCAATGAAATCTAATGGCTTAGGTGAATAACGTATGTCATTTCTTAGGGAAAAATTAAAGGCATTGCACTGTGACAGGCAGGTCAGATTAGGACTAAACACTAGCTTTGAAGACACACATTCAAGGGCTAGCTCTGTGTCTCATGAGCTCTTGAGGACATGTCCAAGTAGCCTACCCTCCCTGAATCTTGGTTTAGTCAGTAAGTGATTAGATATACTACTGTAGTGAGGATTAAATCACATAGCACATCTGAAGTTTTGTAGTATGCTTAGAACATAAGAGTCCAAAGTTTGAGTTTAATTTGAATGGTAAAAACTATAATTTTTCCATTTCCACTTTGAAATGCGTCAGATCTCCAGTGTTGTCACAAAGGTTTGGTTACCTTTTTATCCTGCCTAATCCCCAACACACTGTTCACTCTCAGTTCAAATACATGGATTGTTATTCTCTAATTAGGAAAAACAAAAACAAAAAACAAAAAACAACCTTATTTTTCAGGCAATGATCTTAAATTCTCTCCTTATAATTTCTGTAAAATTGTAACATCATAAATTATATGAAGACTTCCCTAAGGACAGAAGCCGACATCATTTTGGTCATTGGCCAATTCAGTACACTTAACATTGAGTATAACCCCAGCTGACTTAAAGTACTTCAATTTTAAGGATCACATTTTGTTATGCAATGTAGCATGCTAGCATATTACAAAACACCAATGTTCCCACTAACCTATTCTTCTCCTCCTTGAAGTTCACTACTCCTTATGCATGCCTGCTCATTGTGTCATCACTATTTACTAGTGACCCAAACCAGAAGCCAAAGAATCATTCTTTACTTTCCATCTACGCCATCCATTTAACCACTAAGATATATCTATTTACTGCCTCATCAATTTTAGAATCTTCCCTCCTTCTTCCTGCTTTAACCATACTATTTTTTTTGCTCATTAGATATTCATAGAAGACAGAAAACCCCTTATAGCTGCTCACTAGTTCTCTTTGCCGTTCATTCCTAGCTTCGCACTGTAGCGAAAAAATCTATTTATATGAAAGATCTGATCTTGACACTCCCTCACTTACAAGCTCTATTAGTTTCCCCATTTACTAGTAGAAAAATAACTGAAATCTCAGATTATTCTTAGGGTCACTATCTTTTGGTTCTTGCTGTCTTCCTTTTCCTCAATTTTTTTTGCCTTAACAATTACAAACAGATTTTAGTTCCCTAGGCATGTACCAAGCTATTTAACTCTACTAAATTTTTATAAGCTTTTAACTCTAGCTTGGATTTTTCTTCCTAGTTTCTTATTGTCTTACAATTCCTAATCTTTCAGGCTCAACTCAAAGATTTTCTCCTTTAGTGAAATATTTGCAAATCTCTAGAATGGGCTGCATCTCTCTCCTTTGCTCTTTCATAGAATCTTGTGTTTACTGCGATTTGACAACTTATCCTACTGCGTTGATCTGGTTTCTTCATCTTTCAGGAGCTCACTCAGTTCCAAGATAAAAATTTTCAAGATAAAGGACATATCTTACCTAGTTTTTTTCTTTTAGGTAAGTAATCGTTAGCTTTGGTTACCTAGATTCCCAGAACTACTCAGGTTTCATGTTTGTTCTCTATTTGCTTCTTCAATTCACTGGGCCATCCTAGCCCCTTACAATAATTTGTCTTTTTGAAATAAGAAAATAAGTAATCTTCTGACGTTCTCAACCAAATTATCCTATCTATTTTGGTATTTCAATTTTTAAAAAATTTTATAGCATAATTATTGTTGATATTTCCATAATAGCTATCATTACTCCTCAGAATAAACCATGGTCTCTCAAATATTTAATTATTTCATGTTGCCATATACCTAAAAATATAAATATAAATATATATGTACACATATACTTATATATCTCAAGGGCTATAATATTTCTTCTTTAGTAAAATGGCTCCTCCCAGTAAGATTTGTTTCTTAATGTAAAATTCTGAAAGTAGTACTTTATTTTGTTCTCTGATGTATCTCAGACCTAGACAAGTACTTAGAACATAGTAGGTCATCAATGATATCTGTTGAAGAAGAGAATAGTCAATGAATAAATAAGCTAAATAATTTTTTTTTGTACAGAATTAAAAATATTGACTAAAGTAGAGAGATTGCATTTGCTAATATTGCTCTAGAAAATTTATTTTCTGGATGATTTTAGCTTTATAACTTCTAATAAAATATACCAACTTGACATATTTAAATCTTGACATATTTTGCCAAGATCAGTTGCAGAGTCTAAAACCTTGGTGTTAAACTTAAGCTTTGAGTCTTCTGCAGACATTTCTGTACCTATATCTCAGCTGACAATTGGTACATGATCAAAATGAACAAAGATTTTCATCATCTGATTCTTTTTTATATTCTCAGATGTTATTAAAACTTAATTCAACAGTTATTGCAAATTAACTCTTTAGGTAGGTTTTATTTTGTTCCTTATGCAATGACTTTTAAAATGTGACAGAATGTTCTTAATGGGAATGACTAAAATCAAGTGGCTTTCATGTACTCTTTGATTATTAAAGATTTTTGTTTCTTCTTTTCCAAAGAGTCAGAAAAATTTAACATCTAATTCCAGAAGGATTGATGCAAGGTCATCGTTCACTTTCATTAGTTAAGCATCACCAAAAATAAAATCTATCTAGTCTGAACAAAATGTACACACATACACATATATATACAAAATGTATATATATTTATATGATTCCACATTTGAGATATATATGTATGTGTATATATATCAAATATGGAATCATATAAATAGATGAAAATCACAACCAGTTAAAATATGAGCACATGCAAAGATAATGAAAGCATGAAGGCAATTTTGAGAGGAAATGAGAAATAGAAATAGTGCTGCAAGTATTGTTCTGGAATGAACAAATTTTTCTTAGAGATATTATATAAAAATATGTATTTGTGTTCCTTTGAAACTAAATCTATTCAACTCACCTTCATACAACCAGTCAGCAATCCCATTAAAAATAATTCCTTCTTTTCCGGAAGATGTCAGTCGCAACGAACTGCTCTTTATATCAGGTTGATAGTAGATATTATTTTCAAAAATATAAATCTGGATCAGGAAACATGTAAAACAAACAAACCAAAAACCCAACATATTAAGAAACCTTTTTTTAAAAACTGTCTTATTATAGAACAATAGCTGAAGAGCTAAGTGTTTCATTATTTGCCTTCTTTCAATTTATTTTATTTAATGCATATATTTGTATTGTTTTTAATTATTAATGGCTGTTTTTTTCTAATCATATCAATGTAAAATTGTCATTTAGAAATTACATGATACTTGGTATTGAAACTTTTATATCCATATTTTCAAGAATTTTTCATCTACTTAATAATCTCTCTTACTGCAAAATTGGTTTGGGTTTGAGATAAGATTTTGCATTCTTAAGAGACTGATAACTGTACTAGCTACCATTTTAGTAACAACCAAATGAATGATTAAAAACTTCAGCTAGGGGTCTTTATTTTTACAAAAATGCATTTGGTGATCAATTAAATAATCTTTACAAAATCTCTGATTCTATCTAGCTCGACTCACAGATCTACTGATAAAAAAAGGAAAGGATGGCAAAAGTTCTTTGAATTGAAAAGTGGAACAAACCTCACTCTCCCCCAATTTTTCCTGGCAAGTCTTTTCTAAATAGCATAGCAATAATAATAACCTTGTGTCTAAGGGTTTAAGAAAGAGTTTTAGGTTTAAAACATTACAGAGGCTTCCAAAACAATATCAACAACAATAGGAATAACAGAGGAAATTAAACAGCATCTGTCTACATTGCCTTTAATAGAGACAATTCAAGATAAAATTATTTATAACCCAATTTAAAATATTTTAATGCTGAGCATTTAAAACTGCTATGCGGCTTATGTGATTATAACCTCCACAGAACCATGTTCCGTCCATGTTAGGAGAAATAGAACATTGTCTGTTGCAAGCCAAATTGTTAATTAGATTGAACATTCTACTAAGAATGTGTGAGATGGCCTAGTGCCATGTGTTCCAACTTGCTATAGGATCATCACACAACAGGAAATACAGCAAACATAAGAATTTCTGAAATTATCTGATTATCAAGTCCCCAATTAAAAATCTTAGTGTGCAGTGATGAAGACAATGTTAATATACAGAAAATTTCATTGATATTCTATTTTGATTTTGGTGATTTGGCAAGTATTTAATAGAGTATTTAATAAATCATTCCACCGCTATCTGACATTTATATTACAGGTGAGAATGCCAGTATAAGAAAAAGAATTTGGCCAGGGTGAAGAAAGAAAGATATACAGAGTGTTTAAAAGTGTGGGCTTCATAATCAAGCAGCCTAAATTGAAAATCTTAGGGACTTTGATAATTTTCTTAAGCTTTCTAAATCTCAGTCCTCTTTTTTAAATGTCGATGTCTCACTCCTACCTTAGATATCTGTTGTGAAGAATAAATGAGATGATGAATATAGAACATATAGCACATATAGAACATATAGAACCAGGGCTGACCTCACACAGGATAATTTGGCTCAAAGTCCTAAGCTTTTGGGAGGTTACAAACTCTAAATCAAAACAAAGCCTCTACAGCTTCATTTGATGTGTAAATTATCCCAAACTACTAACCAATAGTAAATATCATGTTGGTTAGATATGTATTAGAAGTGGTAGTAGAATAATAATAGTAGTAGTGATAGCGCTAGGAGGAGAAGAAAGAAGAGAGGTATTAACAAATGATATTTACTACTGTCCTTTATTTAAGAAGTTTTCTACTGATAATACAAAATAAGAAATAAGCTTATTATTGAAATCATGTGAGTCACACTTAGGCAAAAGTTTAAGAACTATATCTCAGGTGTCTGGATGGAGGTTGGTTTTAGTGACTTTCACAATCCCTCATAACTGAGGAAAATATATTAACTTTATTTAGCCATCTTAAAAGCTTAAGTTTTACATCTTCTGAATACTACATTCTTATGCCTTTTGCAAATGTATATGAAATAAGTGTGCAAAGTCTTCCTTACTTGGAAGGAAGCCTCTCTTTGTATATAAACTTTCTGATTATGACTTGTGAATAATGACAGTTCAGATCATCCACACCAATCCTACTTAAGCACATGTGGCTATTATTAAGTGTAAGAGTGACTTAATACAAAGTAACAGTGTTCCAAATCCTCGGCTTTCTGAAGGGAACAAACTCTAAGTCAAAATAATTAATAAAATCTCCACGATTTCAGCAGATGTATAAATTATCCAAAATCATTGACCAGTAATTACATTTATATTTGAAGAACAGATTGGATGAAATTCAGAATCCATATGAAACTGACATCTGCTTCAATGTAAAAGAACAAGCAATATGGGATCAGAATATTAATGCCATTTGCTGAAAGCTGCAATACTAAAGAATGTCCACAAGATCATTTTTTTCTGTAGACAAAAAAACTAATGGCTGCCTTCATGAAAATGTACATTTATAATCTCAGCACATTTCAATTACCAAGATTTTTCCTTGAGTTATATAGTTTCAAATAATAATCACAAACTCTATCTTAGCAATACAACATCTGCAAATATTTTCAGGTATGATCTGGGTAGTGTGATGAAGTTAAACTTAATCCAAATGGCAACCATCAAGGGCTTTTCAGCTAGTTTTCAATCACACTGAAAATATGGCAAACACTAATGCCATTTATCCTAATTTTACTAATTAAACTGTCATAATATTTTTGATGCCATTAATCAATTCCTTCAATGAGCCACCTAAAGAGTGTAACAAATAGAAATAGATAGCTTGACCACATAACTCTTCAATCCATAGAGCAAGCCAATTACCCAGTTTTTCAAAATTAATGGTCTTAATATACTCATGAAATAATTCAAATTTGGTAAAGTCACCAATAAGGGAACAAGAAGACAACTGAAAAATGATGTGCTGAATCATGACAAGTTATATGAGAGATATATAATAATTATTCCAAGAAATTATTCTGATAGTGTTAGTCAATATTTCTAATTGCCATGTGATTGGACATAGTATGTGCCATTGCTGTGCAGGAGTGTTTCAGAGCTGATTTTCAATTTTCTGTTTTCTCTTTCCCCTGTCACAACCATCAGCAATGCTTCAGATGGCGGACACCCAAACTGGATAAATAGGCATGAGCAAAGTTTTTCCCCATCCCCAGCCAATTTGTGACAAACATATAGCAAGAAACAAATGATATTAAAAGTCATTAAGATTTTGGGATTGAGAATAATCATAATACAAATTAGCCTACTGTGACTGATTTGACTAGAAATAATGCGCAATACAGAAATAGAACACTCTCCCAAACTTTTAGCCAGTTTAAAGGAAAAAAAAGAACAGCAAAATAAAATAGAAATGTAGTTGAATATTTGATCTATTTTAGCTGAAATATTACTAAAAATCTATTCCAACTTCACTGATATAAGTAATTTTCATAATTTTATATTAAAAAACTGTGAATTATTCAAAAATCCCCATGCATTATAATGATGTAAGAGGATCTGTAAAGTTTACAGTGGAGCTGGGATAATATTTGGGTTGCCTTCTACTGTGGCTTGCTTCCTGGGAAAAATTGTAATTAAGAGACTATCCCAGATAACACATTGCTGGCAGAGATGTGGTGAAAGTGGTCCTTTCCTATGTTGATTTTGAAAATATAAGGTGTTATGGTTATATGGAAAAACAATATAGCAATTGAAAATATAACATATTCTATCTCATCAGCAATCCCAAACTTGGGACCTTGTCTTATAGGAAAAAAAAAAAAAATCACCAATATGTAGAGAACGATGAAGAGTGTGATATTTATTTCAGCAGTGTTTTTGATGGCCAAAAAGAAGAGTCAAGGTGAAAACCCATCAAAGCAAATGCCCAGATAGATTATGACTCATCCATATTATGTAATAACATTCAGGCTTTGAGGGGAATACATTAGTGCTACATGAGTTGACTTAGAGAAGTTTCAATGAGATACTGTCAAGCAACAAAAGAACAACAAATGAGAAAATGATTTGAACATGAACTCATTTTTGCGTACCAATGACAACTCTAATACAAACTAACAGTAATCTCAACAACAAATATACATTGGATAGTGTCTGTTTGTTCTCAACCCCAAGTCTTCCCTCTACTTTTGTTATTGTGAGTTGTTAGAAGTCTGAAATTTACATGTTCAAGATTCCCTTGCAAACTAGTCTTCTCAGCTTCTTTGACAAATAGATTCTAGTTACGTTCCTCAAAAAAGAGAGTTGCTAGTCATGAATTGAAAGCCATTTGTTTCTGCCAGTGGCTCTAGCATGGCAGCTTCAGCAATAGTGGCTCAGTGGCAGTTTATAAAAATATAAATAAAAACAGTTTTATATATAATACATACATATATTACATATATGAAAAAATTATAACAATGGAAGGATATAAGCTGGCCTTATATGTGTTAGAAGGTAGATGTACAATGAGAATGAGAGGAGTGAAAAACAGGTAGTTGACCAGAAGAGACTGAGGAAAGGTTCACTAAGTATAAAATATACTAAAAGGACTTGATCACATTTATACTTGTATGTAAATTATATCAGTTAGCATATTGATTAGTAAGTATAAATAAAGTACCAACATTCATTTCAGAGATAATGCAAACATGATGATAGTGATACAGAAATTAGCTTGGTATGTGGGTTACATAAAGAAATAGTGGATGTTTAATTTTATTTTTAAATTTGAAACTAATGATAATAAGACCGTTTTCTCAACTTAGAGCAGGATTTTTCACTTGCTGACATTAGGACAGACTATTTCACTGTTGTGGAGAATTACCCTGACCTTGTAGAATGATTAACAGCATCCCTCCCTTTTATATACTTGATGTCAGTAGCAGCCCCCTCTCTCAGTGTGACAATCAAAAATGTCTCCAGACATTAATTAATGTCCCCTGAGGGAGAGGGAGAAAATCACCCCCAGTTGAGAACTATTGATTTTGAGGTAAATACGTATTTTTTTTACTTTGAATTTAAATATAGTTGGCATGCAATATTAGTTATATTAGTTTCAGGTGTACGATATAGAGATTTGACACTTTTATACCTTATAATGTGATCACCCCACTAATTCTAGTATTCATCTGTCATCTTGAAAATGTATTGCAATATTATTGATTATATTCCCCTACACTTTTTTTTTTACATATCTCCCCATCTTCTCCCCTGTAGGTTTTTGTATGTATAAGCTCCATAAATAAAATAATTTTGTTTAATTCCTCAAACCTTTAAAAGTCAATTTGCTATTAAAAAGTACTTTCCTAAGTATGCCTGGGGTTATAAAGTTGTTTAATGTGTAGTCCCTGTCTCCAATTAGATTATAATTCTTTGTGAGAGACAAGTAGATAAACTTTTAATATCCTGTGTGAAGGGAACACCTATTACAGCTCTCAGCCATATGTGGCAGGGGTCATGGTGGGTAATTGCTTGGTGGAGACTTTTAAGAGATATCAAGTCTAAATTGTGCTATAAAGGACACGTAGTGAGTCCATAGGATTAGAAAGATAGAGGAGCAAATGTCAGGTTGAAGAAACAGAAGGAGCTAAAGCAATAGCTGAACAACTATGGAAATATTAGAATTGTTCTTTAAGATTCAGATATGTCTCCATATATTTATAGTTGCTGTGAAAGTTAAGGTGGTGACAAACCACAGGGCAACTTGAATGCTAGACCAAACTGTTTGAATCCCATCTTTTTAGTAATTGACAGGTTTAAGTTGTTTATGAACAGGTGAGCGATTAGGAAAATATTTAGGAAAATAATTGGTGGCAATAAAAGAATGGAAAGTGGAAATGGGAGACTGCTGGCAGAATAATAATTCAAATATTCTGCTTAATAGGCACAATAATTGTCAAAATGGAGGTATTATTCCTGACTTTTTGTTTATGTCTAAAATGTTTGTAAATTGCAATGCCAATATTTCAGTATCTCCCACTTGGGTCCTTTTAAGTTTCACTCTTCAGAATCAGTCATTGTAGCTTTAATATTAGTTTTGTACCCTTCAGATCATATGCAGTTTCTACCTATTGTCCTACCCTAATAGAACATAAATGTTCAGTCAACAATACTTTTGGCTCCTTTTACTCTTGGTCTATCAAACTCCAACCTCATTTTACTCTCTGATCCAACACTGGCTTCAAAATTTTGGTGGAACCTTTGCCTTTGCTTTACAAGGACTAGATTTTAATTTCTAATCATGCCAGCTTATCAACTTCTTAAAGAATTTACAGTAAACTAAACATGTGTTGTTAAAATAAATTTAATGCAAAATTATTTTGGAAATAAATGACACAAAAGAATATTTTCAGTCATTTAGGGTCATTATTATGGATAAATTATCATTTTGTAATAAGTGAGAGTGTTTCATTATATGAACAGTATTAAAACATAATTATGCATATAATTGTTTTTTATCAAGAGAAAATGTATAAAAATAAGCCATCTTGAACTCCATCATACATATAAGATGTTACAAGTCAATTAAATTGTTTTTAATAAATAAAAATGATTGAAATATTTAAGCCATATCCTAGTAATGGATCTGGTCCAATTGAATTTTAAGTAAATTTTTCCCTTTTGAGCAATATGCTACATTCCAGTCTAGAAGACATTTGGAATAATTCTTTAAAGCATTTAATTATAAATTTATAAATAAAGTCTTTACTTTGATTCGTATAACTTAGATTTTTTTGTAATATGAACAAATACAAGTAGACAAAAGAAATCAGAGTATTTTGGTTCAACAATTAGAAAGACTAAAATGAAAATGAGAGCCAATAATAAGCGCTGCCAAAGATGTAAAAGCATCTAGAACTTTAGTGTACTTCTGGTGAGAGAGTAAATTGGTCCAATCACTTTGTTAATCTCTGTAACGATTTTTACCAAAGCAGTACATTCATAACTGTATGACCCAGCAACTCCAAGGTACAGATGTCCCTTGACTTTTGATGGGGTTACATCCAGATATATCGATCATAAGTTGAAAATATCATAAGTCAAAATGCACCTAATAAACCTAACCTACCAAACATCATTGTTTAGCCTAGCCTACCTTAAATGTGCTCAGCACACAATATTCAAAAAACGCCAGCAACACAGTACATAGGAGAGTATTGGTTGTTTACCCCTCATGGTAGTATGCTTGACTGGGAGCTGTGGCTTGCTGCTCCTGCCCAGCATCGTGAAAGAGTATTGTACTGCCTATCATTAGACCAAGAAAAGATCAAAAGTTTCTACTGATGAGGATCACTTTTTATCATTATAAATTTGAAAAATTGGAAATCAACTCATCATAATCCAATGACTGTCTGTATATACCTAACACAAATGTATATGAATATATGACTAAATATCCATAGATATCCTTATATGTACATACTTATACAGATATATATATATATGCATCTATCTATCTATATATATATCTAGATATAGATGTATAGATGAGAGAGAGAGAGAGAGAGATACAGACACAGATGATACAGTTACAGATAAGATACAGATACAAATATAGATACAGATATAACAAGGGACATATACAAGAATGTTCATAGCAGTGCTATTTATAAAAGCCATTTAAAATAGCAGTTGCTATTTATAATGTATGTAACCAGATATTACAACTCAGGATAAGTCGGAAGAGAACAGTGACTGGTAAAGGGCAGAATAGGGGTCTTTGGGGATATAAACGATGTTCAGTTTCTACACTGGGCACAGTGTAAATGGGAGTGTTCATATGGCTTTAGCTCTGTGTATTTGGGGCATGTATGTTAAACTTAAAGAAAAAAATGTTAGCAGGATTTTTATTAGTAATCATAATTCATTTAAAATATTACAATAATGATTATGGATATATTACTGAAAGTCACAGTGCATCATTCAGCTTTATAAAAATTCTCCTTCCTTAATTGCGCAGTATGTAATAAATTCTGAATGTCCATTTATATAATGCAAAGTAAAGCTATGAGCACAAGTTAAATAGTTTGATTACCTCTGACATTTTGACTTTGAATAAATCTCTATGTGGGTTATTGAATACTGCTTTCATTTCTCTGCAGGACCATCACTGGGATATAAAACAACTCATTCAAATCATTTATGTCACCTTTGCACCAGTACCTGACATTCTGGAGATAGAATCACTATCAGAGAACTTTCATCTTTGACATTTGCAATTATTCATATCAGGAAGCCCTTTCAAAGAGTTCTTATTTCTTAAAACCTTTACAGAACATTATGCATTTTCAAAGAAGTGAAATATATCCTTTTGTCTTAAATTCATAATTATGTAAGTCACTTCCCAATTCCAAAGCTTTTTTATCTAACTTTTTTTTAAGAAAAAAATGTTTACCAAATAAAAGTTAGCAAACAGATAACTGAAGACAACTCTAATTAATAAAATATAACAGAAAACAATCTCTTGGCTACATCTGTCTATAAAACTCATTTAGTGTGAGAAACAATCTTATGATAGATAATTTTATTAATTGAAAAATTAATACAAATATTTATGGTCTCCAATTAATAAACTGAAACCCACAGAAGATAGTCATCAACATTATTATATTACTAAAAAATATCCTATGTACTTATTTATATGTGTCAAAATGCTAGAAGATGGTATTAGTCATTATATATCCATTTTCTCCTATACTCTACTTTCTTTTCCTTCACCACCCCATCTTGCTTTATTTCCCTCCTTCTAGTCCTCCATCATAAACCTGATATGTATCCATCACCGTTTATATGCTGAGCACTGTGCTAAGTCTTCTACAAAAAGACAAGTATATCTAAAGGGTATATAAAGACAAGGCCTTAACAATCTAGTGAGATTACCAATATAAGCACATAAAAATCAATTTAGATGCAGTAGGTAAAGAAAAATAAAACCAATGTATGAAGACATTAATTTAGGGGGAAATAATACTGCCTAATATATGTCATTGCAGTAGAATTTGAAACAAAAAGTAAAAATAAAAACAAAAGTATAAAAATGGGATTTCCATCAGAGAGACTGCCTAATCCTGGCAGTGCTCTTTGTAAGATTGGCCAATTAAGTTACTTCACCTCTCTGATACTTAGTGTCCTCATTTATAAAGTGATAATATTAATACTTCTCATGGTGGTCTACAGAATTAAAGAAAACAAAATCTGGTCATGGATATTGGTCTATGTACCTGTACATAGATGCTCAATAATAATAATAATAATAATAATAATAATAATTGACGCTATTAAGTAATTAACCATAAAAGATATTATCATAATTTGAGATTAATCAAACATACTTATCAAATTATCCTAAAAAGAAGTTTAAGCTTTTGAAGATGGTAGGTTAATGACTTTATCTCCTATTTCTCTACATCAGCAACATAATGTACATATTTTCTCTAATTTAACCATTCAGATCTGATTTCACTTTCTAATTTGTAGGATTCTTGCATTATGTGAGTACTAAAGTACAACCTAGTTTCCAATCATAAAGACAAAAAGCCAGTTAAAACATCCCTAAGTCATGACACCACCTATGACTCTGAATCTTGAAAGAATAAAGTTGCAGTTGAGAAGTTATTCACAAGAGCAACAGCAAACCTTCAAGAGTCTAGCAAAGTCAGAGGCAAAATGCCCACTGAAGTGGCTGACAGTTGCAGTATCTTAATCAAATTGTCCTGAACACAGTCTTATGTCCAACAGTGCCTGGCTCCTCACAACTCCTGCTCATTTTCCAGTCCTGGAATTGCAAACTTCTCATTGATTCTGAGAACTTTCAGAAATCTTTTTAATGAATTCATTTTCTCCTGAAATAAAACAGCTGATTCTCTTGCTCACTTCCAGGAATCCTAATTGCCAGGAGGCACCCAACAATTTAACCTTCAAACCTTCATAGCTAAGAAAGTCCTTCACTGTTATTTATATTGGGAACTAGCTGAATTAACTATTCTTTTCCCCAGCTCGCTGTTCTCCCTCTCATCATCCAAAGAGTAGCGAAAGGCATGCTACATATATACTTTAGTCTCTGATACTAAAACAATTTTTTTTTTATTTACATTGTAACACTTTTTATTTCAAATAGGGAAATTATTAAAAGAGATTCCATGAAGGAGGTTTGAGGGAGATTGAAAGAAGTTATATATGCTTATCAATAGATCTGTGCCTAATGCTTTCCAGTTTATAGGGATGCTGATAAGAAAATAAATTGAAAAATGCAGAAGGTGGAACCAGCCCTGGCTATCTCTTATGCACATTTTCCTTACAGCTCTAGATTCTTTAATCTACTTCATGCAATTTCAAGGCATCCTTGGCAACAAATGAAGAAATATAGGTCTGCTTTTTTGTTTGGTTGGGTTTTTCTTTGCAATACAGAAACACTCCAAAAACCTTCTACTATATCCTCCAAAAATACTGAATACCTTTAAAATAATCATAGAAATGTGAACTTTGTAATAAAATGTCTATGCTCAAAATTAATTTGTTGATTCTAGTTAATATTCTAATGAACTTAATTTGAGTCAATGATGAACTGAGGATAAGAATCATTTAAATTCCAGCAGAATTTGGAATCCAGAATAAAAAGCACTTGAAATATATCCCCATTTTCCCCTCCTCTGTAAGGTTCTATAAAAATGGCTATCCATTGTGCTTCAGTAGTCTGTTTGCTACACTGGGGTATAATTAAACCCTACCCATGATGTATGTGTAACTGCATCACAATATGCCCTAATAATGTATTATTTTGTGTATGAAAGCATGTAAGAGGGTGTTTAAGAGTAATTTTGAATATTAGCAATTCATGTTTGGTTGTTTGCCATAGATTATTCACTGTTGTCCCTCCCTTCATTCTTCTCACTTGCATCTGTCCAATAAAATGACAACTCAAAATCTTTCTGTCAGTGTTTTGACTGTGACATTGCCCAATTAAAGAATTATTCTATTACTCATTATTCTATAAAAAATAACGGCTAAATTTTTAGGCTAAAATTTTAAGCAAAGTGTCCTGTTTAGGTCTTATATTTAATTTACATTTAAGGCAACTCTGCCTCAGTAAATCACACACAAATGTTTGTTTGTGTTTGTTTTCTTTTGTTTTTGTCCATATTTATTTTATTTCATTCTTGCTTGGAGATGCATTGACAAACAAAGCAGAAAAATAAACCTTGGAAAGAACAGTTATATAAAGTCCCTGGTGAAATAATATTTTTTTCAAATACTAATGTTAGATCATATTGTACATTTTATAATATTTAAAGACACACATTAGTAGACACACATTTGGAAAAAAATGTTTTTAAGTTCCTTAATAAAGAAAGTTTAAAGATGAAAGAAGATAACTTATAGGGTATACACAGACACATTGTAGTTATGTCAACTCATTCATTTACAATTCTACTGCACTCAACTACGTCAATGAGACAACATTGTCCAAGTCTTACCCCTTGTTCTGGATAAATTCACAGTTTGAAATAAGAAATATAAGGAAAAAGTGAATTAATTCACAAAATATAGTATTTCTATGATATAGTGGTACACAAAATATCATTAGAATGTGAGTGAAAGACATGAGATAATCTGAATTTGAATAAGAAGGTCAGAAAAGGCTTCAGATGAGACATGACATCCTTGCTGAGCCTACAAGTTCCAGTAAATTTTGCAAGAAATAGAAAAATAAAACAATATTCCAAGCAAAGGAAATAACATGAGAAAAGGCAGAGTTAGATGATCAGATGATGGAAACACATGTATAGAAAAGAACAGAAAGGAAAGGAAGAGGAATGACAAGGCAAAGAGATGTGTTAGATAGTGGGAAAGGCCAGACTACAGATGTAAAAGAATTATCAAAGAACTAGAGAAAAGTGGGAGAAAAATAAAAAGATAAGAAGGAGCTACTTTCTTAATAATTTTCCTTTTACTGGTTTGAATAATCAATCTGAAAACCAACTCTGTCTAAAAACTGACTAGAATAATATTAGTCCATTTGTGGAGATACAAAGATGGATAAAGTGCCTAGAAAAAAAGTTAATTTTGATCCTAGAATCATTCATTCCATTTTGAATTAATATGACAATTATTTTCAGTAGCTTCTGTTCTAGTTGAGAAGCAGAAAGTAGAATGGGACATAAATAATTTCAATGATACTGTAATATTAACATCTAATGCAAAGCATATCTTAAACTGAAACTCCAAATTCCTTTCCTACATGGGTTTCTGATTCTAATACAGAAAATATATAATATACCATCCGTTAAGATTGATGGCTTTTAATTTTAGCTTTTGGTGAGTCTTGAGCAGTTTCCAAGTTTGATGCATATAATACTTTAATGTTAGAACAGATAGTACAGCGACTAATAGAAATAGAAAAATAGAGGTTTAGACAGATAGTGAGGTGCTTTTTGAAAAAGTTCAAATTCAATTTCCACTGATGACTTGGTATCATAGCTTTTGAAAGATGTAATACGATCGAGAAGTAAATGAACAATAGGATTCTGGGGTGGATGTCACCATGCATACACATTTCTGAGTTTATAGTAGAGAATGGGACCAAAAAAAAAAAAATGAAAAAAGATGATGGCTTGATTTGAATTAACTCACAGAACAGTCTGCCTGAATAAAATTTTCTTGGAATTTAAAAGTAGTAAGAAGGAGGAGGATAAAAGAGAGAAGGACAAAGAGGTGGAGGGGAAGGAGCACTGAGAAAATACATCCAGAATTTAAGTTATTTCCACAAAACAATTTAGGCTATGTAGGCTGCAAGTCTGCTGTCAATGACTCCTTCGTCACACAGTTCAAGCAATAAGATGTCTTTTGATAGCATTTATCCTACAGATGAAGATCATCAAACTTCCTATGGATCCCATCATCATAGCAATTAAGTCTCCATGCCCCAGGCTT
Source organism: Pteropus alecto (assembly GCF_000325575.1). Classification (NCBI taxonomy): domain Eukaryota; kingdom Metazoa; phylum Chordata; class Mammalia; order Chiroptera; family Pteropodidae; genus Pteropus; species Pteropus alecto. The sequence goes on from NW_006442484.1 coordinate 10,006,787, forward strand.
AGTAATTGCCTTCCTCACAAAGATGTTATCAACTAAATCTCACCTGGTCTCCATCAGTCATCCCAAGATTGTAACTTTTGTCACTAACAATTGTTCCTCCACCATGCCATCATTCCTATAAGAGAGATCAGTACTCCCTGGTCCTTTATTAACCTTTCATTCTCTTTCACTTTATATTTGAAAACTGGCACTCCAAAACCAGCCAAATCTCCTTACTCTGTTTCTTCTCTGAAGGTTGCTTCTTCCTCTTTGCTATTAAATGAACCCTGTTCTCCCTTGAGGACATTATTACCCAGCATCCTTTTCTAGTGACTCCTGTTTATATCTCATACCTCAAGATGCTCATTGCTCTCTATTGTTCCTTTAGAACATAATTTTCTGACCCCTTTGTAAAAAGTCCCTGCTCTTCAATGTAGAGAAATTATATTATAAAACACTGATACTAATAGGTAGGCATTACATGAAAAACAAAAAAGATTTGCATAGTGTAGGGGAAGGATAAACAAATTATAATGCATGAGCAAAATTTAGCTTTCCTCTGTTTTTGTATGGCCCATGAACTAAGAATAATTTTTGCAGACCAACATTTGTAATCAATTTGATGAAAGGAACACTTATGTGGAAACTCAATTAAGTAAAAAGTTTTCTCACAAAAATAATTTCATTCTTCACATTAGTAAACATGTATTACAAAACAGTGTACTTAATTATTATTTTATTTTGAATTATACCAATAAAAATTTGTGACGATTTGTTTTCTGTCATGTTATTTAAATATGTACATAATACCTTCGATTTTGCCTCTGTCTTGCAAAACAAAATTATTCACTATCCAGCCCTTTACAGAAAAAGTTTATTGACCCTTTGTCTGAAATAAAACTAAGAACAATTGAGTTAATCAAAATTAGAGTTTCTTTTTCTTTCTTTTTTTAAATTCAAGATTCTTCAAAGCTTTTGCTAATTTCATTGTGAATCACTGAGATCCATGATATTATATTGCATTTTCTAAAAGCATTTGATCATGCCATCTTTTAAATTAGATCATCTTGCAAGCCAAATATTATAAGAAAAACTTTTAAAAATGCATTTTAAAATAGGCCCTATTTCTTAAATAAAAATGAACTGATATATGGATCATTATCTGTATCCATAAGGACCAATTATTTTTATAGCTTTCAAAGTAGATAACACCTCTAAGATGTGGGTCAACTCTATGTTGACAAAGTTCAGTAGCAATAAGAAAAATCATTTTGAAGAAATAAAATATTAAGGATTGACTGAAATTAATGTGATCGATTTAGAGTACCATTTTTATATTTTATTCAAAAACAGAGATTAGTATCTCCCAAACCAACTAATGGATATTTACACATTATCCTTACCTTAAGTGTATGTCTAATCGAACATATGATACTTAATAAAAAGACCTTATTCCCAGACTAGCTAGTTTCACTTATCAGCTTTTCATTATTGTCCCCTTGGATCTACCATTTTCTTATTTCTTTCAAGTCATACATAAGAAGTTAACTTGATCTTTCTAATAACCTGGGCTTCATTACATGACTGTGTTTTAATTAAACTCCATGAAAATAATTTATATAGATATTACTTACAAACTATGCAGCTTTTCTTTTTTATATCCATCAAGTGTAATGAGTTTGCATTTTAAATATTTATTAGAGGGACAGTCATTTCATTGGACTTCATTCCACTCAGTCTCTCCTCCCTGGGATAAGTCCATCGTACATACACCTGCTGGAGTATTCCCAAACTCCATTTGTGATGAATAAGAATCCACAGTGGCTCTCAACTTATAGTTCCATCAAACTTATAGCCATCATAGTATTCCAAGCCAATCAAGCCAACACTGTTCTATCCCAGCATATACCTTATTATTTTCTCTTCTAGTTTCTCTGATATAACAAGCCAAATATCCAGAGCAAATACCATATTTTGTCTTCCCCAAATGTCTTTGCAAATAACTTTTTCTTTTGTAAAGTCTCTTTTTTATTTTCTGAGAATAAATGCATATCACTTTCAAACCCCATATTAAGAAATTGTTTCTAAAAAAGTGAACCCACTATTCCCCTTAAAAAGATATGCATTCAATTAGCTTTATCTCCACATTATTGTGCTATACTCATTGCAATTTTCCCAAATTATTTCTTTACTTATCACCTTCTGTTTCTAGATTTTAAATACCTCAGCAGTTCTTCAGTTTTACTCCAACTGAATTCTCTAGAGTGAGGAACATATAACAGATTCTAAAAACAAACTTCTTATTCTTTAAAAACTCAAGTGCTCATTTTTTACAGAAAAATATTTTCCAAATTTTACTAAGTTCTTGATGGTCATGACCTTTGAGAGTAAGTAATTTATGCTACAAGGAAAATTGAATTACTTAATAAATATTTTATCAACCATATTATTAAAACTGGATTTATCCAGTATTTTTTTGAAAATACATCTCAAGTTTTGGAAATAAGATAAAAATGAACCAAAATCTCAAAAGATTGTAATGTTTTAGAAAAAAGTTGAAATGATTACATTGTTTTAATTGTTTAGGATGTACTTTCAGAATGACTTATCTCAACTTTTCAAATATATTAGGCGCAAAAATGTTAATGGACACCAATATTGCTTATGAATGTATGATTCTACCTATCAGCTGACTGATGGAATCATTTAACAATTTGATTTTTATTAGTCAATTGACATTATATATATGATAAGTAAATAAATAAAAATACAAATATATATATTTTATATATATATAAAAATACAAATATATATATATATATTTCTATGCTGATACATTCTATCTTTTCTTTTTTTTTATGAATTTATTTTCCTGACTCTCAATGGACACAGAATAACAACTTTAAAGACCTTGGTTGAAAATTCAAGCATGTGTATCTTAGATTCAGTCAGAGACTTGACTGAGTTTATTCACATAACCTATTATAATTCTTCTCTGATTCTCTCAGGGTTTCTCCCTCAATCTCTGGCAGTCATAGTCACCCTGCTCTTCCTCTTGCTTCTGTCTGAAAGACAGGTTTGTTGGTTTTTTTTTTCTCTAATAGATTCAGCATCCTGCACATCTACCTCTGCCTCAAATACAGCCAATAGACTAGAACTCTAAAAAAAAAAAAAAAAAAACAAGTTAAAAAGAGGACTCGCATCTTGCTGCTCACTTTACTCTTACTCTCTTTCAAAATCTGCCTGGGATTCTTAAGGCTTCTGAATCCTTGGGTAGGTTTTTTTTTCTTTTTCTTTTTTAATGTGCCCCCCACACCCCGCCACCCTGGTTATAGCTAAATTTGCATGAAGACTACTTTATTGGCAGCCCATTACTCCATATCAGAGTTGAGAATTCATTTATTCAACTTTATTTAAAGCTCTTTTAATTTATCACATTCTTGATGTAATATTTTTCTTTTTCCTCTTCAAATTGAATGTCATGATATAAAGCAAATGATGTAATTTCAAAAAGTGAGTGGTTTAAATTGAGGGTCAACTGTTTCTAAGAATCTATTTAAAGATCTATCAGTAGATATATGGCCTTATGCTTCAGGGGATAGAATAGGGCTTTTCTTAGAGACATAAAACAAGGTAGAAAAAAAAAAAAGATTAGAAGATGGTTTAAGTTTTTCAAGGGAAAATTCTTTTGAAAGACAGTGGATTTAGGTAACATAAAGAGATGTCAAAGAAAGTAATGAGCCGTCAAAGTTGTCTATGTTCTAGTTTAGTTCTGGATTATAAAATGTAATTATTAGAATAATTTTAATGGTTAAAAATTTGGGTGCCAATTTGTAATATAACTTTCTTCCTTCTCCTTTTCATACTAGAGCACATTTTAAACAAACCAAATACTGAACAAGATCTTTAACATGTATTTTAAATACTGGCAACTTTTTCTAACCAGCACCCGTTTTCTAACCAGCACAATTGAAGGTCCAAACCATAGTTTATTTTTGTTCAGCTTTAAATATGTAATTCTTCATATCTTTTTTCTTCTCAAAGTATAATTCATTTTTTAACAATTAAAACAACATAACAGCATCAAATATTTTTTAAAGACTAAATTACTTATTATCCTACTACTCTAAACTAGTAATTATTTTTACTTTAATTTATTCCCTTGCCATTTTTTGACCTGATTATATTTCATATTTGTAGCACAGGTAAAATCTCATGCCACTTTATATGACTATTGACAACATATACACTTAAGAGAACAAGATATATCTATATTCATATCTACATGTCTCTATTTCTATCTCTATCATCTCTATCTCTATCTCATCTCTATATCTATCTATATGTAGATATATATGTGTGTATATCTATATATATATAAAATATACAAACTTGTCACCTTTTTCTCTATCTTGAAAGTGCCTCATGTGCTTTAGTTTTCATATGCTACATTAAAAGTAATTAATTTTGTTTTGAACTTTTTTGTTTTTATTAATAACTTTTAAAATACATATTTTTTAAAATTATAAGACATGGTCATAAAAATATTAATTTAAATAATATGAAAAATCCCTCTTAAACCCAGTTTTCTCCCAGAAAACACTACTCTTAACAGTATTTTGTGAATTCTGGAAATATTTAAATTATATATATATTATATATTGTAATTGTGTTGCATATTATAATAGTTATTAATAACTTTTAAAATACATATTTTTTAAAATTATAAGACATGGTCATAAAAATATTAATTTAAATAATATGAAAAATCCCTCTTAAACCCAGTTTTCTCCCAGAAAACACTACTCTTAACAGTATTTTGTGAATTCTGGAAATATTTAAATTATATATATATTATATATTGTAATTGTGTTGCATATTATAATAGTGAGATCACGTTAATTAATCATATAAACTTTTATTACTGGATGGTATTATATATCTGAATATATAGAAGAATGCCCATTCTTTTATACTTATTGAGGCTTGTTTTATGGCTCACCACGTGCCTTTAAAAATACCATGTATTCTGTACTTGTCAGGTGTGGTGTTCTGTAAATGTCAATTATGTCATATTGGTCAATTGTGTTTATTAAATCTTTTGTATCCTTACTGATTTTCTGTCTATTTGGTATATCTTTTACTGTAAGACAAGTGTTAAAATTACTAGCTAAAATTTTCAGTTTGTCTATTTCTTCATTTCCTAAAATCTATTGAAGTGAATATTTCCTTTCAATCTTAAAAAAAATTGGGTAATTTATTCCATGTTCCTTAGAGATTACAGTTTTGACTGTGGATGATTAATAGTATCATAAAAGATAGAGTTTCTTTCATTTTCTTCATTTTTCTTAATAAGCGAGGGGAGCGTTCCTCTACACCACCATCTAATGGATGTCAAGTTATTTCTGACATGACAAATCTTGACATTAATGCAGACTACAGTTCCCCTCAGGAAGTTCTCTTCATGTCATTTAATAAAATGCAGTAAATCACTAGAATACTGAACTTTTTCTAATTGGAATCTTTTTACCTCAGGGATTGTGCGGAATAGTTCACATCTTACAATAAAAAATATTATAATTTTATTTTAAGTTTTTATTTAGTCTGCTGATGGAATAAGACTTGACATCACTGTAGAATAACTCCGTATGGTCAAAAGTAAAAATAAGAGATATGCAAAAGTTTAGTCGCAATGGAGTATAGAGTCTAATATTTAGGAATTTAACTAATTATAATCAACATTCTGACTCCATTCAAGTGTTTTGCTTAGCAGAAACTGTCCAAAGTGTTCAGTACATTGCATTATGCATGACCTAGATTTATGGTTTAAAAATCTGCAATTCTGGAAACTCCATGGCTCTTACTCCACAATTTATTATTTAATTTAATGTTAGGAGCAGCATGAGACAAGAAGTGCCACAGAAATTGCTATCGATTTTGGAAAACACAAAGGGGAACAAAGATATGGTTGTTTCATTTACCATTAGTTATTAAATAATTCAAAATTGTTTAAATATAAGTTAAGGGAAATATATGAGTTGTTATAAGAACTAGGAAACAATAGTGATTCTTTCTAGTACAAATCAACTGATATTTTATATTTCTTGTTTATTTGATTATTTTTATCTTTTCATGTTTAGAAATAATATCTAAGTTTGTTTTCCATTATTAAAAATATAAGCAAAATAATTAAAGCATATGACTCCACATAAGTTTATTCTATCTTTTTATATTGAGAACTTCCCAGAGGGTTACCTTTAAATAATAGTTTAAGCCTTGCCCTGATATATAACTTCGAAACTCAACTTGTAGGTCTCTTCTTCCAGGAAACTGTCCTATCACCTCAGATAGGTGAAGTCCTATCAAGGTGAGGTCCATGAAAGGATCTCCCTGTTTTAGGTGTTCCAAGCGGTGAGTATCCTCACTTTTAACTCTATTTTCTGTACCTAGAATATGGAAATTGTGCTTTTTATATCCCTGATGACATGTTTATAACATGGAATCTGTATAAAATTTTATAGTTCATGTTGATAAACCAATTGAAATACTTTCAATATGAATAAGGACTACATCCTCCCTCCAAAAGAGATAAGTAAATTTTAGATACCTATCTTTCATATTGATATTATTTATGATAAAGTATCAATTTCCATTTGATTTTCTTAAAAGCTGAATAAAACATTACAAACATAATCCATCCCTCCCTCCCTTTCCCCTCCCTCCTTTCTTTCTTTCTCTTTCTTTCTTTCTTTCTTTCTTTCTTTCTTTCTTTCTTTCTTTCTTTCTTTCTTTCTTTCTT
>NW_006442484.1:10013625-10041877 GCF_000325575.1 Pteropus alecto
TCTCTCTCTCTCTCTCTCTCTCTCTCTCTCTCTCTCTCTCTTTCTCTCTCTCTTTCTTTCTTCTTTAGATAAAAGTATGGCAATATTTCTACTCACTCACTAAATTCTAGAGCTGGCCTAAGCTAGAAACTGTCAACATCTAAATATCTTCTATTTCTACATGCTGGTACAAATTATAGCATCTTTCCTGCACAGCTTCTCTTATTTATTATTTTCTATGCTTGCTATCTACATAGCTCAGTACACAGTTATATATGCTATCAGGACTAGAGAATTTGAGCTCCTGCCTTCAGAAAGTTTATAGCCCAAGGCAGTTAGCAAGGTCAAATCAATACTTATCAAGTGACTCCTAATAAGGCCAATACAAACACATGATAAAAGCAATATGAGTATAACTAATAGTATGCAAGTTGCTCAGTTTTCTCCTTACACTGAAATATGCAACACTTAAGTGCAGAGAAATAATCTAATATAGGTTTATAAAGAAATAGAATTTCATTTATATTTCTTTTGAAAACCTCTAAATTTAGGTAGAAAAGTCATAAATATACTACTTAAATAATTATAAGACACTAAGGGGTTTATGGGAGTGCTTACCTGTTATGTGGGTGATTTTCACACAGCAATGTAAATTAATTTTCTTTTAAATTGTACATCGTAATTGCATATTTTTTCTACACATACACGTACATTGTTATAGTATTTTATTTATATGTAAATGCATTACCTGTCACATTTACATGTGTCATATATTAAATACATATCTGAATATATTGCAAATTTATCAGTCAGATGGTTGAGACATTTTAAGGGTGTTTTTTATGTCTTTTTTTTTTAAACCCAAATGTAATTACTCCATTATGGTTCATCGGTATATCTGGTATAAATATTAAGTAAAGAAATTATAGGAGCTTCTTAATATTGGTTTTCCTAGTGTCAAATTTGAAATGAGACTCATTAGACCTTAGGTGTGCCTAACACCAGAATGTGGTAAGAGGGACTGCTTTTATTTCTTAGAATTAACAACATAAATATTAGATTTTGTTACAGATAACATAAAAAGGTAACCTGTTTACAATTATCTCCACTAATAAAGCTGAATAAGGTAAGAAAAAAAAGTCCAAATGCATTTTTATAGAAACAGTAATTATGACAAACACTTGTGGATGGTAATAGTGTCTTTACTCCCTAGCAGTTTTCCTCCACAAGTGTACTAACTAGGAATGAATGCTATGTATACTACAGCAAAGGATTGACTTGAAATAGAAATTGATTCTTAACTGGCCTCTTTATCTACTTCTGTGACACCTCTTATATGCTAGGACTCTAAGTCCAAGACTTTCATCCTAAAATGTATGTGACACCAGCAGTAGGTATGTATGTGTGAGACCATGTGTGTGTAAGAGCATGTGTGGCGTATATGAGCATATGCAAATGTATATCACATATTTTCATGCTTTGCATATTTCTTGAATATATATTAATGATAATTAAAATAACTTTTAGACTAAAATATAAAAAATTAATGGGATGTAAATAAAATTATATTGATTTTTAGTATGAAATATGAGATTTCGATGAGATGTTTGAAAAATCCTACTAAAGTCGCACTAGAAAAGTCAATTAAACTGTTCAAAATTTTTATTAATGCAAACATAAGCAATTACATCAAAAAAACTGAAAATTTCTAGAGACACAGAACCACTGCTAATCAACGTTTTAATGCAATTTTAAAGTAAATCTCTAGTAATAGAAAAAGTGCAGGTGATAGGAAAGCTTGATAATTTTATTTGTGTTTGGAGAATTACCTAAACATTATATTTCTCAAAAATATAGGTAATAAAATGTAGAAAAGTGATTTCTCTAAAACCCTAGATTGTGATAACTACAATCTTGGATATTTTTTAAAGCCTTATGCTATTGGAAGAATGGGTATGGTGATTTTATTTTACTCTGTATAGATTGAAAAATTATTAGCAATATCATAAAAGGAGTATATTTTATGTTAAGTGTTCATATCACATAAAAAATAAAGAGGACATTAGGAAACTTTTGGAGGTAATGGATATGTTTATGGCATTGAATATAGTGATGGTTTCACAGGTGTACACTTATCTCCATTTCATCTCATTTTATACATTAAATATGTACTGTCTTCTGTAAAGAACAGGCCTTGTTATGTATCAATTTTTATTTGTACTCAATAAAGTAGTTTAGAAAAGTAGAAATCTAAAATGATATTTTTTTGCAAATAGTGTTGACACTTATGTAATATTTGCATAATTTACTTGAATAAATATGATATTTTTTATTGTTGAACTGAAATAAATTTTAGATGAGTTTAAAACTTGATTTATCTCGAATATATTATTTATCAATTCAGTTCTAGATTACAATAATGGCCCCTAAACCTAGTTCTCTGCCTCTGTATGCAATCGCTTATAGTTTATCATGAACTCTTCTATGAGAACTGTCTTTTCATGCATGACTTCTTTTCATATTATGCCAAGCTCAAAATCTTTGATATCCCATTATCTATGAAGACAGTAGACAGGCTTTCATTAACTTCTCAGTGCAACCAGATACTTATAAAATCTACATTTTACCTTCTGATAAAATAAGTTTTATAAAGAAACAGAAGGAGGAGGAAAAAGAGAAGGGCAAGACAGAGAGCGGGAAGAGAATGAGAAATTTAGCATATTCTGTATTATATCTGCTCTGGAAATGACTCTAGGTCAGTGGCAATGTAAATAAATAATACAAAATAGTAAATAATTAGAGATAAAATAGAAGAATGTAAGAATTCTGAGAAGTAAGAAACTCACTTCACATGTAGAAATATTGGGAACAAATTATCAGAGAAGAAGGAAAGTACTTGACAGAGTTCTATTGAAAAGAAAACAATGACTGGGTATGCAAAGGGAATGACTCTGAGACACAGAGGAGCAGTGTGTCACCCTCTGGAAATTATAGTTTGGTTCAGGTAGAGAAAAATCTGTGCTTATGCTCTGCACTGGAGTGGCAGGAGTCAGATGATGTGTCATTTTAGTCACATCTAGTGTGTTACATCGATGGCATTATGTATCATTTCAGTAGCGTTTCATAATCTTGTGGCGACATTACGGATCTGCATTTTTAACACATGTATTTGCAGGTAGTAGATGGATTAGAGTGACTAGCAATTGGAGAATGGCTATTAGAAAATAAGTAGCTAAAATATTTAGGTTAAAAATGATGAGACTCAATTATGTGGGTTATTATAGGAACAGATAAGTGGGGATCAAATTAATAGCTACAAATTATTGAGCACTTACTATGCTATGATAGCTAATTTTATGTGTCAGCTTAGGTACAGGTGACTGTTCAAATGTTTGTCTTGTTTTGAAAGTAATTTGTAGATGTCATTAATATTTACAATTGGTTGCTTTTAAGTAAAGAATAATATGGGTGGTCCTTATCCAATCAGTTGAAGGTCTTAACAGCAGATTTCTGAAGGATTTCTTTCTTCCTAAAGAACTGTAGCTCAAGATTGCAACCTTAACTCTTATCTGAGTTTCCAGCCTGCCAGATTGCCCCTGAGATTTTCACAAGTCAATTTCTCATAATCCCCTCTCCCCTATCTCCCTCTTCCTCTTTCTCTCTAGAAATACACATATGCATATGCAAACACTATTGATTGTGTTTTCTAGAGAATCTTGACTTGTGCTCATGCCCTATCTCATTTAACCCTAAAAAAACTGGGAGTAGTTATGATTTTCTTTCATTTTAATAAGAATAAACCTAAGCTTAGGGTTTTCAACCCTCCCTAAGTCACAGAACAAACAAACAGAAAAGGAATCTGGGCTTAAGGGAGGATTTATGATTCTGGGTATCATGTTGTAATCAGTGAAATGTTCTTCCCTTCTCAAGCTCGAACTTGTTCATCTGATTTTCAGTATACAAGGTAGGATTATAAATAAGTATATTTTATTTTTTATACATGAATTTATATGAATTCATATGATTATATGAATTTTCAAGTTGTAATACAATGAGTAATTTTATCTTTTATAAAACAAAGTTATTTTTGAAAAAAAAAACCATATCCTCTTAAGCAAGAAGCTTTTCAACTGAATAACATTTTTTCTATTTTAAGACCCGTCATTTTTTTAATAAAATATTTATTATAGCTAAAGCTGCCTTTTCTAGATAATGTATGTCATACTGTGTCACATTTTCCCCCCACAAAGTTTGCCATGTCCAAATTCCCTTCCCCCATATCAAGAGTTACTGAAAAATTCTGCATCTTTTGAGTTCTAACTCAGACCTTCTTTACTTATAAATTATGTCAATCTCTTACCTCTTTTCTCTACAGCCAGGGATTTCTTTTGTAGCAAATAAAATTAGAAACTGAAATTAAGGATGAGAAATTAATTATCCTTAGTTTATAAACACTACAGGACTCTTTGATTTTAATGCAAAACTAATTAAAATATTTCATGACTCATCTCTAATAAAATATCGCTGTTTGCCAATAGTTTAAATATTGACAAAACCTGCCATAGTCATATGAAATGGGCCATTAGCTATTTGTGGAGATACTTCCTTTAGTTTATATTGAATTTTATGTTTACATGCACACAAAAGGTAACCTTGACAAATATAGAATTTATCCCAAAGTTTTTCCAAAGGACTTTGGAAAATGCCATTACAAAGAGTTTAGGCTTAATCCTGTACAAAACTAGTGAAACAAAAATTCCTAAAGAAGATAAAATCAAATGATAATTTTAAAAGTTAAATAATAAAAACACCTGGGAAATACTATATGCCAGATACTTTTCAAAGTGCTTTATATTTATACATTAAAAACTAGGATAGTACTATTGGTAAAGTACTGCTATTATCACCATTTTAAAGATAATGAAACTAAGGCACATAGAGATCAGGTAATATTCTCAAGGTCAACAGCTAGTAAGGAATGGACCCAATCACCTGCAAAATGACGCCTATGAGAAGATCTACGTTTTTTATAACCTTTTAGTATTTTTATAATTTTCTCAAATATATTAAAGAATAGGGAATCAATAACAAATAGGAATCATTAAGAAAGTGTACTCAGTTAATACTACTTTCTTGAGGGTATCAAACTACTATTTTGAAATAAGTCTAGGTTCTTTTCAAGCTTGGAGAATAAGAGAGTCATTTAAAATCAATCACAGTTTTAAAGAATTTCAACAGGACTCTTCAGTGACACTAACATAAATTTATCTGGGGTTTCTGGGTTCTGGAATTTTGCGTGTTTGAAATTTTCCTCTAGCCTAATGAACCAGTTCTCTTGTTGACAGCATCAGAGTGAAACAAGTAGGATGAGAGCACCTGACTGCTTCTTGGTGCCCACTCACCACAGTCTATGAATACACTGATTCATGCCTTCTCCGAATCAAACCTGGCATCTTCATATCTAGCAGCTTCTGCTGCCATCTAGAAACAGTCCTATATAAGTATATCAAATACATTGTTTTAAAATTTCTCTAAATATACACATGATAAAAGTAAATGTACCATATATAATCTATGGTATCTGCATTTTGTTTTCCATTTTAAGTCACTGGCTTGTTTTCTTCATAATTATTAAATCAATTATTCAATCATTTAGCATGGATATGGATAGCAGTGAATACAATTTTCTATAGAATTTCATTGTGAAACATAACCATGAAGATGTTTAAGCAGCTTCAGGTATAATGTCTGGCAATTTAGTATATGCTTCTCTCAATATTTTTGGTAAACTTTTGTTTTCTCAATGTCCCTTTAGTCTGAATCCATAAAATCATGTTAAACATGTAGGGAATTAAAGACCTGGGATGACTAATTATTTTACAAGTGATTCTTTTCTATATTATAAGTAGTTTCTTATTTTAATATTACATTTAACACTTAGTTTACATATTTAAGCAACACAACCACCAAAACATAATGAAAGTTGTTTTTAGATGTGAAAAAAATATGTTTTTCCTTTTCTGAAATACTAATCTATTGCACAGCTGACTCTAAAAATATTTCTACACGGCAATTTATGTTTTAAAAAAATGAAGAAAATTTGTCATGGCAATTACTCCTTAACTCTTTTCTACCTTCATATTCTCCCTTCTCCTTTATCCAAATCAGTCTGAAAATAAAAAATAAAATAAAATAAAATAATATTAGTTAAAAAATTAAAATGTATTTAAAATTACATTATATAGAATGTAATATGAATAAGGACGATAAGGCCCTAATTTTACTGTTGATGAAAATAAGTTTCCAAGAAGAAAAATGACTTGGCCAACGACACACAATCAACCACTGGCAGAGACTCTATCTCAAGTATATTCACTCACAGAATATTTCAGTTTCCAGAAGATTTTCCTATAAAAAGAAGCATCATTTATTATTCTACAGCCTTCTTGTGATGTAAAATATCTAATACTACTTCCCTATTTCATTAATCAGATCAAGAAAGTATTTCTTAGATTTATAAAATAGAATAAAAATAATAATAATATGCATCTGATTAAAGAAAATATTTATATTTATCCAATAGTGATCATAATGAAATGTTGGTATAGATATTTCTATCTTAATATGAGGACATTGAGGCTCATGGGAAATAAGAAACACATCTCAAGTCAACCAGCTGTTCTTAAAGAAGCAATTCTAACTAAAAAAAAAAAAAAAGTCTAGAGGATTTTAACCTCTGTTAAAAAAAACTCTGTTAAGGGTTAGAGTTAGGGTTGGTCAATTAAAATTATTAATGGTAAACAGAATAAACATACTGATATGGACATCAAGATTTCAATTTACTGTAAAATTTATTTAACATTTTAAAATTCTTACTTTTCTGTACTTCAAATTATATAACAAAAAACTGATAGGAAATACCCACTATCATTGGGAAGGAAATAAAAGTCTTAAAAACATAATTGAAAGAGATCTAATAGGCACCTATAAAACACTGTTCCTATCATATGGAAAACATTTATAAAAGCTGTATTAAGCCATAGATCAAATTCTATCACTTTCAAAGTCACTATTATAAAAATTTGTTTCTAAATTCTACAAATTGCTTTAAAACCATTTCCACATTTTTGTAAATTTAAAAACAAACATAAGAATAACCCACATGAAATATAAACATATGAAAATTTTAAAATATTGAAATTAAATAATATTAAAATATTCTTAGACCTGTTAGATGAAGATTAAGCAAAATTTAGAGAAATTCTATAGTCTTCAGTGTTTATATTACAAAAGAAAAAGAGAACACTAACATTATGATAGAAAAGATCAAATATATTTAAAATTTGGCTTTTTGAAAAAACAAATGTAAAATTTATAAATATAGACCAAAGTTGATCATGGAAAAAGAGAAAACATACTTGTAAATATTAGGACAGAAGAAAAAAATACAACAAATGAACTATTAAAAGAATATAAAGAAGTTATAGAAACATTATGCTAAAAATTAAAAATTTAGTTGATATCAGTTTTTAGAAATGTATAAGTTACCAAAACTAATTTAAAAATAAATGTAAAATGTAATCCTGAATTGCAATGAAATAAATTTTTAAAAATCTTCTCACAAAAAAACCAACACTTTATGTAGATATATCCATAATATAACTAGTACAAGATTTTAATAAAATAGAAAGTATAAAACTTGGGATGGAAGAAACAATAATGTCATTATTAACAAATAATATGATAATCTGTAAAAAACAGGCATTGGTGAGGATATAAAACAAAGGGAATGAACATTTTGTTGCTAATAAGAGTATAAACACTATTTATTATTTATTTATTTAAATAATATTTTTTATTTTTTGATTATAGTTGGCATACATTATTATATTACTTTCAGATGTACAACACAGAGATTAGACATCTATATAACTCATGAAGTGATCATCCCAATAAATCTAGTATCCATCTGGCATAGTACATAGTTATTACAATGTTATTGACTCTATTCCTTATACTATACTTTATACCTCCATAACTATTTTCTAACTCCCATTTTGTACTTCTTAATCCCTTCCCCCTTCTTCACGTACCCCTCACAACCTCCATCCCATCTTGTAATAACTCAAAATGTTCTCTGCATCTATGAGTTTTTCTGTTTTTGTGTTTAATTTGTTCTTTAGATTCCACATGTACATGGAATCATATAGCATTTGTCTTTCTTTATCTGACTTACTCCACTCAGCACAATACCCTCTAGATCCATCATGAAGTATCTTTTTACATTCCTTTAGTTTTAGTCTGTGTGTCTTTCAATCTGAAGTGAGTCTCTTGTAGGCAGCATATGTAAGGGTCTTATTTTCTTATCCATTCATCCACCCTATCTTTTTATTAGAGTATTTAATTCTTATTCATTTGAAGTGTATGTTGATAGATATGTAGTTATTGCCATTCTTTATTCATTTTTTTGATACATATGTTTTTCTTCTTCTTAAAGAAGACCCTCCAACATTTCCTATAATATTGGCTTGGTGGTGATGAACTCTAGCTTTTCTTTGGGAAGTTCCTTATCTGTTCTTCAATTCTAAATAAAAGTTTTGTTGGGAAGATTAATCTTGGTTTTAGGTCCTGGTTTTTCATCACTTTGAATATTTTGTGCCAAGCCCTTCTGGCCTGCAAAGTTTCTGTTGAGAAATCAGCTGACAGTCTTTCAGAAGCTCCCTTGTAGGCAATTAATTGTATTTATCTTGTGGCTTTTAAGATTCTCTCTTTGTATTTAACCTTTGGCATTTTAATTATGATTTGTCTTGGTGTAGGCTTCTTTGGGTTCATTTTGTTTGGTATTCTCTGTGCTTCCTGTATGTCTATTTCCTTCATCAGCTTAGGGAAGTTTTCAGTCATTATTCCTTGAAATAGGTTTTCAGTTTCTTGCTCTCTCTCTTCATTTTCTGGTATCCTTATGATGTAAATGTTGTTGCACTTGATGTTGTCTCAAATGCCTCTTAAACTAACCTCATTTTTTGGATTCATTTTTCCTGTTGTTGTTCTGATTAGGTGTCCTCTGCTACCTCATCCTCTAAATTGCTAATTTGATCCTCCGCTTCATCCAATCTGTTGATTCCCTCTAATGTACTCTTCATCTCAGCTATTGTATTCTTCATTTCTGACTGGTTCTCTTTTATGTTTTTCATCTCCATTTTTGTATTTTCTATCTCTTTGTTAAAGTTCCCTCTGAGTTCATCCACTTCCTTTAAGTTCACTGAGCATCCTTATAAAACCAGTGTTTTAAACTCTACATCTGGTAGATTGCTTATCTCCACTTTGTTTAGTTCTTTTTCTGGAGCTTTGCTCTGTTCTTTCATTTGAGACATGTTTTTTTGTCTCCTCATTTTGGCTGCCTCCCTGTGTTTGTTTCTATGTATTAAGTAGGGCTCCTCTGTCTCCCAGTCTCCCAGTCTTAGTAGAGTGGCTTTATGTAGCAGGTGTCTTGTGGGGCCCAGTGGTACAGTCTTCCCTGCAGGAGGTACTCAAGTTGAGTCCTTTGTGTGGGTTGTGTGTGCCCTACTGAGGTAGTTGAGTTTTGGTTGCTGTTTGCATTTAGATGGGAGGGATGACCCTTGGCTGATTGGTAGTGAGGACTGACTGGTGAGGGGGGGACTTTATGGAGCAGATTCACTTTAGCAGGGCTCTGGTGCCTGCTCAGTCTGTCCTTTGAGTGTGTCTTCCTCAGATGCAGCCCTAGGTGGTGCTCCGGCTCCACTGCTGGTTGAAGCAGGTCACTGGGTGTGCTGGCTCAAGGGCCTCCTGGGAGGGGTTCAGCTATAGGCCAAGTTCATCCACAGCCTATGCACCCCTAGGGCCACCTGGTAAGAGCCACCAAGCAATTGCCTGTGCTGGGCTTATAGGTGCCTTGAAAGATCAATCCAGAAACCGAGGCTGGCTGCCACTAATGCCAGGCTTGGTGATGCTCAACAAGAGGTACAGGGCATGCTGAGGCCAGATGCTATTTGTTTGGGTTTGGTGAGCCTTTGAGAGATGTTAGGAAATTCCGCAGCGTGAGTCAAGATAGGCCATTTGTATGGAATAAACCACTGAAAGCAGCTTGGGTGGGCTCGCAAGTTGGGAGGGGCAGAGTCTCAGGGAATCACCTGGGCAGAGTGACCTGTGTTATCCAGCTTGATGGAGACCCAGATATGGCAGCTGCCTACATCTACACTCTGGGAGGAGGGAGTGCTCAATTAAGGAACTATAGATACTATCAGCACTTCTGTCTGGGAGAAAGCAGCCCCTCCGGCCCTCTTCCTGACACCTGACAATTCGGTGTCTCCCTGTTTATCCCTGGCATTTCTCATGCAGCTGCCCCAGCACTGGAGCTCAGAGTGACAGTCTGTCAGTAAGTCTAGGTGCAGACCCTGTAAGAAGAACGTCTTCAACTCCTGCAGCCCTTCGTCTCACTCAGCCACAACTTCCGCTGTTTTTTCAC
Organism: Pteropus alecto; assembly: GCF_000325575.1. NCBI lineage: Eukaryota > Metazoa > Chordata > Mammalia > Chiroptera > Pteropodidae > Pteropus > Pteropus alecto. The sequence goes on from NW_006442484.1 coordinate 10,024,088, forward strand.
ACTGGAACTCTAGGATGGGGATCCCAGTGTGGGGCTGAGACCCCTCGCTCCTCAAGGAGGGGAGAGGGTTCTGCAGCCAAGATAACCTTCCCAATTCTCTACTGTCACACACAGTTATGGGACTGATCATTTCATGCCTTTGCCCCTCCTACCATCCTTGAGGTGACCTCTTTTGTATGTCCCCAGTTGTATGACTTCTGTTCAGCCAGACCTCAAGTGACTCCTTGTAATGGTTGCTCTGTAGTTTCATTATAGTTTTGATGTGGTCATGTGAGGAGGAGTGCACAGCATCTATGCAATCTTGGCTGTCTCTCCAACACCCACATAATTTAGTAATCAATTTGGCCATGTTTAGTACATTTGAGGATGCATATGCCATATAGGCAAACAATACTGCTTATTGAGCAGTATTCTCTCGATGTCTTTCTATAGGTACCATGAGATATACACAAGAATATAGTGTTGCTCAAATTGTTTTATACGTCAATAATTCTTTTTTTGAGTTTGTGATAATTCCAAAATATGATACAAAAATTCTTTACTAAAAGAGTATTGTCAAGGGTAGACGTCTTAAATTTTTACCCTGAACAGTGCTTTAAAAATAAATAAAATTAACAACATTATATAATAGAAATGTCGCAGCACTAAGCCCTAGTATGATTGAATCTCTTCTAGGTTTCATTATTAATTAGCAGCTTAATCATACACTACTCTATTTCATATTTCTTTTGTAATTATTTGATAAAATACTAGTATTATTTGATATATACTTAAATTAGAATACTAAGTACAATAAGACAATTTTTACGAGGAAGTGGTTACTGTAAACATTTTCCATGGGACATGGCTGAGAGTACTTGATGCACACCAATGCCTGTACTTACCAGCTGCTGCCCTTGGACACCCCAGGCCGCATACTGCAAGATGGAGTCCTCTACTTCTGGAGGATTTAACTCCCAAACTTCCCTTGAAAAAAGGTAAATATTTTTACATGAACAAATTGACATCTATACCAACAATCTAGTTGGACAATTGCACAAGAAAACCAGAAAATCAAAGAACTTACCTAGTGTGTATGTTGTAAATCACATATGAAGCAGTATATGAATAATGAAAAATCTGAAATTAAAAAAAAAGGTTATTGACCATAATATGAAATAAAGTCTCTATCTAATGTTTATATGTGTTCTTATTAAAGTTCAAGAAATTCAAGAATTAGTTTTAGAGAAATCAAAGTGTGAAATATTCTAGTTTCGGAATTTATTACCTTCTCTGAGGTAATAAATTTACTACAATAGCTTCGAACTCTTTTGACCATCAATCATATCCATTCTTCAGTCTACTCTATACTTAGTATGATTGTGATTGTAATGCTACTTTGTTCAAAGTATTGAATAATTCCTCATTGCCTATAAAGTTCAACCTGTTTCAATGATGTTCAAGAATTTGGGTATTTAGGGTTCTGCCTGCTTTTCCATCCTTATCATCCACTAAATCCCTTTACTTAGTCTATCCTTCAATAGCATTAGACAAATTTCCCCCTGCATATCTTGAACTTTAATTGATTTTTTTTCTAGGACATCCTTCCTCCTTCCCTAACTTTGGAGGATATTTTCCATTCTTGTAATACAGCCTACGCTTAGAGCTTATATTGATCTCCTCAATTGAAATCCATTCCTCACAATTTACTCTGAGTCTTAGGACACTTCTCATCCTATAGTGTAAACTATATTACTATTTTAAGTACATGTCTCCTTTTCCCACGAGAATGTTTTCAGGTCTGTTTATGTATTATCTCTGCATCCTCCACATTACCTAATACAGTGCCATGTTTGTATGCTATATGCAATTGATATTTATTGAATAATGATTCTGATGAAGAAAAACTCATATATCTTGAGTATTTATTGGTGGAAACAAGGTGGGATACCACCACCCTCCTACTCCTTCATAGTAATAGTTTGAAATCATATATTAAATAGTTAATTGCAAGTATATAATCTTCAAGAGATTTTATTTTATTTTTAAAAATTTTTAAAAATATGGTTATATATTTATGTAATTTATAAAGTGATCCCCCTGATTACTCTAGCACCCATTTGGCACTACATATAGCCATTATAATAATATTTACTATATTCCCTATGCTGTACTCTACATCCCCATGGCTGTTTTATAGCTACTAATTTGAACTTCTCCATCTCTTCACCTTTTACACCTAGCTTCTCCAAACCCCATGCCCTCTGGTGATCACTAGTTTGCTCTTTGTATTTGTGTCTGTTTTAATTTAGTTTGTTTTTTTCTTTTGTTCTTTAGATTGCACATATAAGAGAAATCATATGGTATTTATCTATCTTTCTCTGTCTAACTTATTTCATTTTTCATAACACCCTATAGGGTGTTATGGTAAGATTGCATTTTTATGGATGAGAAATATTCCATTGTATATATGTATCATAACTTCTTTATATAATTGTCTATTGATGGACATTTAGATTGCTTCCATATCTTAGCTATTGTGAATAGTGATGCTGTGGACATAGGGGTGCACAGATCTTTATGAACTTGTGTTGCTTTTGTTTGGAGAAATAGCCAGAAATGCAATTGCTGGGTCAAAAAATAGTTCTATTTTTAATTTTTTGAGAAACCCCCAAATTGTTTTCCATAGTGGTTGTACTAACTTGCACTCCTACCAACAGCATGTGAGAGTTCTCTTTTCTCCACATTCTCACCAACACTTGTTTTTTGATTTATTGATGACAGCCAATCTGACAGGTGTGAGATGATATCACATGGTGGTTTTAATTTGCATTTCTCTAATAATTAGTGACCTTGAAAATCTTTTCATATGTCTATTGGCCATCTGTATGTCTTCTTTGAAGAAATGTCTATTCAGATCCTCCGCTCATCTTTTAATTGGATTGTTTGTTTTTTGTTGTTGAGTTGTATGAGTTCTTTATAAATTTTGGATATTAATCCTTTGTCAGATGTACCAGAGGCAAATATATTCTTCCAATCAGTAGGTTTTCTTTTCATTTAGTGGATGGTTTCCTTTGTTGTGCAAAAGCTTTTTAGTTTGATGTAGTTTGTTTCTTTTCTTTTGTTTCCCTTGTCCTAAGAGATGTATCAGAAAAAAATTACTAATAGTTTACTGCGTATGTTTTCTTCTAGAAATTTTATAGTTTTGGGTCTTAAATTTAAATCTTTGACCCATTTTCAGTTTATTCTTATGTATGGTGTAAGAAGATGGTGCAGTTTCATTTTTTTTGCATGTATCTGTCCTGTTTTTCTGACATCATTTGTTGAAGAGATAATCATCAAGATATTTTAGTACCATCTTATAAAGAACCCCGTTTCTTTTCATAAGGAACCTTCCCAAGGATCGCAACACCCATGATGGGGTGACACTAAATCCCAAAGATAGAACCATAGTGGATAATGCAAAAATATCTCTACATTTTGGTTATTATTAATTAGAGGTGATGAAATAGAATACAGAGTAAATGAGAAAAATTGCAAAAGATGGGAGGGAAAGAGAATAAATATGTTATATTTCAGTGGAAATTATTTTTCTATAAGCTATCTAGGTCTAGTGAAGGAATTGTTTCTCTATCCGGCTATATTAATTTATGTTATTATTTTCAGGATTAACAGAATTTATATCTATATTTCTATTTTCAGCATGCACTTATAAAAAGCCTTTTTTTATTCCTATAGTGCATATACATTGTACAAATATTATACACGGCCAATTAAAACTCTCTAGAAGTCAAACTGTTATTTCTTCTTACTGCAATAATAGCTTCAATTACATACGATTGGCCACATATTTGGTAAAGCAATACTAGTGTTCTCTCTTTGCATTGCAATTACAATTCTTTCCTCATTTGTTATAATACTGTGTTTTATAGTGAAGCTTTATTACTTTTAGAATAACTATTAAATCTGAGATTGCTTTCACTATAGAGTTGTAGAAGCAAAAATAATTTTTCCTGATGTCTATTTTAACATTCACATTGTATTCTATACAATTCCATATTGAATACAAATGTTAAACCTTGAATTCACTATGTTTGCTGACAGAGGTAAGAAATGTGACCACTTCTATAAACATTTTTATTTCATCTCAAAAACTTCTGTTGCCAAAGCAAATTGCCAAGTTAGCACTTGATCTTCAAAGCAGACAAATGTGTAAAAGATATTATGAGTAAAAGACTATACATCCCATCTGTTAATCATCTAACACACTGTACCTGAATTCTAGGCTCCCATCCATCATAGGTACTCTTTTAATCAAAGCAAGCCAAAACAATCACTGAGTCAAAACTGGTTATAATCATTGAGTTTTGGTCTCCTTCTACAATATTTGTTATAGAGGTTACTGGCTCTCCTCAATTCATGAATACAAAGGACGTAAATGTCTTCCAAATTATGTGATTTGGAGAGGGAGATACATAAATCCATTTTCTGTTTTGTAGTTCTTAGCTTGATACACCATTTGTCTCTCTCAGCTGGTATGTTGAGGTGGAAGACAATAATAAAGAAGTTACCTTGATTTGTCTGCAAACTCACAGCATGTTCAAGTAATACATTTCAGGGTTTCAGTTTTATTTATAGGTGTCCTACAAAATCAGCAGTTTGCCATCTACAGATAACTAGCCTTTTGCTCTTAGCTTAGAGCTCTTTCCTCTAAATACACTGTCTTTGATGTGTGTGTGTGTGTGTGTGTGTGTGTGTGTGTGTGTGTGTGTGTGTATGTACTCTCAGAAGATTGGAAATACTTCTTGTTTTATAACTTTCCATGATTAAAATAACATTCTATGTCTACAACAGAATATAAAAAGTATGAGATAGGAGGAATCTTAAACAGGGTTAGAGGTAGTTTTCTTTTGGTTTATTTGAGTGCATAAATTTGCAACAATTTTAAATGGGGGCTTTTTCAATGAAAATTGAGTTTAGCTTTAGGGAACATCTGTACTAAAGCACACTGGTCTAAACTCACTCTGTGTCAATTTGCATCTCTCTCTCCTCTCCTCACTCTCTCATTCTTTAATTCTCACTCCCTCTCCCCTTTGGAATGCATTTCCATTCTTTTCTGGCATCCTTCATTTTTTCTTATCCTAGGTTCCTCTGCTACATTGGTTAGGTAGGTCTTGTTTCATGGTGCGAGTATAAAATTGAAGTCACTAAAGGTTAGAAATAGTATTTTTCTTGTGATAAGTGGCTGCTGCATTATAAGAGCCAAACTAAGCATCTGATGAGATCCTTGGGGACAAAGGCATTTCACAGTCAAAAATCACATATTCGTCCCATCTCTGCAAATGATATTCCACTGCTTGTTACAGAATGTGAGTAGTTACAGCAGAGGTGGTGGGAGTAGGGGAAAACTAATATGTAATATGTAAAATCTTAATCAAAGCCTCCTCTTGGAAGTTGAACTTGAGATGTACACACATTTAATCTCATGATGCCAAAAGGTATTTTGGGGGCGGTATAGAAAGCATCATAAAATCCTGCAAAGCCATCTGATCCCCATCGTCTCTACATTACTTTGGGAGCCCCAAGAGGAGGATGATTACTAAATGATTATTACTGAGTAGTATAATCAGTTCTCATTATTTGCTGTAGTTATGTTCTATAAGTAATTGTATACACTGAGTTGGCAATATTGTATGAGGGCCCCTAGGAGGGATACAGGATTAGGTTCCTGTGAGCCTCTGGTCACAACATTTCCATCAACAAATCAATACATTGCCTTATTTCTTATGTTTCTTTTTGAAGTCACTGTATCTGATATTTAATATTGTTAATTCATTAGTATTTCACTCATGGCCAAAAGCATTATAATTCATGCCAGAGCAAAGCTTATCTAACACTAGTACTTTCTCTGTGTAATGCATCACAGTCTTCTTGCTCCTAGGAACACTAGACAACATTTCAGCACTACTCTTGAGAGTTATCTTAAATAGTAAAACCATCAAAAAAGCACCAACATGCAAGAAAACAAAATGATTACGAAAAAGACATTAATTTACAGAATGAAAACCTGAAACAAGAAAGCAGAATGTGGCCTAGTATGATCTCAGCTGGGAAAGTGTGTACCATGCAACTCAAATGTTCAGTAGTTCTGCACATGTCTATGTATGACTGAGAAAGCACAAAGAGTATTGATTTTGAGGTTACAAATAAATTTTAGAAAGCAGGCAAATTTGCGAATTCAGAATCTACAAATAATGAAGTTCGACTATAGTAGTAATATAGACCAAACCTGAAATGTTACCGGAAAAAGAAAAAGCAGTCACATTAAGGCCTGCCAGAACTTGAACACAAATGTAGAAGATAAACAGAATGGTGGAATACATGCTCTGTAGATGCAAACTAGCTGTATTCATTTATTTATCAAATGTTTGTTAAGCAACTTGTTTGATACAGTCACTGCACTAAGTATATGAAAAAGTGGTAAAAATAAAATTATTTTTTAAATAGAATAAAATACAACCGAGTATCAGTTAATTTTTATTCTTATCTGTCATTTTATAAACATTTATGGAATACTAATTATGTGCAAGTTCATAAGTTAAGTATCTTCCCAAATGCAAAGACCATAATAAACATGAGCCCTGTCCCCAAGGAGCTCTGATACAGTCAGGATGACAAGGTTAAGAAACATTACATTATTACAGGGCACTCCATTGTAGGTCATGGCTAAATCAGGACTCAGAGATTATAAATTTATAGGCTTTTCTATCATAGAGAAGAGTTGAATTAGGCATTAATGGGACAAATATAGCTGAGAAAAACGCAGCAAATGTATAAAATTTAAGGTAAGCTTATATATAACAATTTTTGAATTGAACATTATATACCAAACTCTTCTGAGTACTTTACATATATTATGTCATTTATTATTTAAAGCAACTTCAAGAAGTAGATGCTATCATTCATAATTCAAATGATAGGCTCTGGTAGCAACGGAAATTTAAGTAGGAGACAGAAACACAATTTGAGCCCATCTTTGTCTGAATACAACTCATGCTGTTACTTTATCTCTCTGTATTCTCTCAGGGAGCTAGGACTGGAAGCATGGCTCCAGCTTTGCAAAAGATTCTTTTCTGAAAGACTTATTAACCTACCATCCAAAGATTTATTGACAGGAGTAGGTGTGAATTAATTGTGATTACCACAGTTAAGAGAGATTTCATTTTGGAAAGATGATCTAATATATTAGATTAAAAATGTAAATCTTCCTCATTAGCTGTTTTTCACAATTGTTTCTTGGAATATCGGTTATTACCTAAGACATCTATGGGAATTCATGTCAAGAAGAGTTACACTTACAAGAAAAAAGAACAGGCTGCTTTAGTAATTTATGCTTAAACTAGAGGTTTATATGTTTGAATGCCAAGCCTTATTTTGCACTGCAGTTAAACTCCCGAACTGGTATAAACAGTATGTATTTTCATCGCCTGGAGAATATTTAAAGTAGGATTATGGATTTGCCATTGACCCCAACAGTTGGAAAAACTAACATATGAAAAAGCAAAACTAAGTAAAAAGTATTTATGAAAGAATGCCAGGGAGAGAAAGACAAGAGAGGCAAAAGAGTGTTTGTTTCTTTTGGAAGTAAGATGCAAAATTTCATTCTAGAATAATGGAATACCTTTTAAAATGAGTGACTAGTGATTCTGATGTTAAAAAAAAATCTTTATTATGTAGTGAAGAACTAGATTATCAGGTAGGGTACTCTAATGTACTACATACTATTCATTAAATTATAGGCTGCAGCTCTACAATTTAAGTATTTTATATAAAAAAGGAGGCTTTGTGAACACTGTGAACAAATATTGGTTGAAAGGGAAAATAAATATGGAAGGGAATTAAAGGTATAATTAATATTTGTCAGTATTTTAATCTACTTTCATTTGTTTTCTCCCTTAACGCTCATTATGAATTTTAAGATATTTTCCATCTAGGATACACAACTGGTAAAACTAGGATTGGAACCAAGATCTTACAGATTTCAAACATGCAAGTATTGTTTTAATGTGTTACCACGTAAAAGAACCACATAGGGTTCTTTCATTGCATGACTATTATGGTAAGTGGCAGACATAGTAAAATACTCAAAATGGGGAGATTAAATATAAATTCTGTTGAAGAAGATAAAGTTGAGGTGTTGCTTAAATTAGACTCTATTTATACCAAAATCTATAAAAAAAAATAATTATCTTCTTGCTAATTTAAAAAAAAAATTTGATGATCTGTCACAAAACCAATATATTCTGTTAGCCTATAGGCATCATGATGGCATCACTATACGGAACATAGTAAAGTTATATTTTTACTTTTTCTTGCTTTATTTGGGTCTGGTAAGCCTATCAATTGAAAAAAAAATAGGATATTGGTTTGGTTATTTTAGCATTCATAGTTTATAGCATATCACTCTGAAATAAAACATAATACTGTCAGCATACTATGAAAGCAGGCAACTTAAAAAGAGATTGCATGAGATAAACATGTTTTCATTTAATATATTTATTTTATTTAAGAAAATGGATGGCCGATGACTCCAGTCCTAAAAGCAGACAGCTCACCAAAAATTATCTAGGCATCATTTTTTTGTGTAGGACTATTGTGTCCAAGATATAATCTAAATATCCTGCATATTAATAATAGCATGAGAAGAATATACTTCATGATATAAAAGGAGATTTTTCAGTGAGCATAATAAAACATTTTCTGTTATAATCCTTGTTAGATAAATGAATGATCCTCATAAACAAAACTCCTTCAAGTTGTTCTTAGAATTCAGGATTATCTATAATGCAAAATTCTACTTCAAAGATACTCCATGGCATTAGTTTTTCAATTACTAATATTTAACATGTAACTTTAACCATAATATACAGCGATTGAAGTACCAAACTCATTGACAATGCCACTCTTTGTAAAAAATATTTTCATGTACAAGACTTTTTTGCATTAATTAATGCAAATGAGCTACTTTCACACTAATTGGCATTAAACTATTTTCTATGTACCATTATTGAAAATATTCTGTTTGATAATGTGAATAGCATTTAAAGGTCTATTGCTATACCAGTGGTGCAAGAAGGTTGTCAGTTTCCACTGATAAAATTAAACATCGTCTAACTACCTACAAACTATTTTTCTCTCTTGCATGTCAATGCAGAAATAAATATATTGCAAAAGGACAGAATGATAGACAAACTTTCAACCTTATCTTTAGTGCTAGAACTAGAAAGGCAAGGATGAAAATAACTGCTTCCACACAAAGGTATTCCCAGGCCCCCGTTAACAGAGCCGAGTATGTTCCTTAAGAAAATGGTTATTTCATTCCACATCAACTGGTGAAAAGGTTCTTTCTTCATTTCAATGGAATTAAGTCTTAGCTTGTGTTTTCTCCAGGACGTTATTTCAAATTTTAATTTACTCACCAGAAAAATGGAAAAGAAAATATTTTCAAATGTTTTGTTATAAAGGTTAAAGGACAAATTATATGAAAATTATTTAATTATTACATAAAACTAGACCAAAAGAATAGAACCAGAAAAACAAAATTATTTCAATGGCAACTTGTTAATTACTCTAATACAAATGGAGCAGGAAAAAAAAACCTTAAAATTAATTGTATAAAATTTGTATTACTCACTTTTTACAATACCATTATCCCCATAGATAATTAAGACTCACCTATATTGAATAATTTTTTTAATATTGGAAAAATATAATAAATATAATTTTCAAGAATGTATGATAATTATGTGACTACTTACATATTAATAGCTATTTAGGTTGATCATATTTTTTATGTAATATATAAAATGCTGAGATTATTTTCATTGCATATTTATGCATATCTTTAGAATATATATTCCCAGAAGTAAAATTTGTAGGTCAGAAGATATGCACATTCTATATTTTGATTCATATTACCAAATAATTTTGTAAAAATGTTAAAAACATTTACACTGCTGTGTGCTACACAAGTATATTTTTTTCTTTAATGTCAAAAACAATATTACTTACTGTGCTGATTTGAATTATTTGAATGGGAAAAACAAAAACAGATCTCATTATTTAGACTTACAGTTTAATTGTGATTAAGCTTAAATATCTTGTCATAAGCTTTTAATGCTTAGTATTTCTTCATTTGTGTCTTATCTATTAAAGTGTTCTCTATGGGGTTATTTATCTTTTTCTTGCTGATCTCTAAGCTATTTTTATATTATGAATTGTTACCTTGTTTACATAAATGAAACAAGTATTTTACCCAATTAATGCTTGCCTTTTCACCTTGTGTGTGTGTGTTCTACAAATAAATTTTAAAACTTTATATGATTATTTCTAAAAGTTATTTCCTATTTCAGATCTAGTAGCATATCAAGAAAAGCTTTAGTAATAACATTATAAACTTAAAACAGTAATTTCTTCTAATGCTTTTAAAATCCATGATCTCTTGAGTTCACCTAAAATTATGTTTTTTTTTAAAGTACAAATTCAGTTTTGTTTTGTTTTTTTTTTTATTTCCCAAATAACTGGGCAATTTTTAATACAATTGGTTCAGTAGTTTATACAACTTTTCTTTTTTAATTAAATTTATTAGGGTGACATTGATTAATAAAATTATGTAGGTTTCAAGTGTACAATTCAATAATATATTATCAGTATATTGCATTATGTGTTCACCACTCAAAGGCATTTGATTTTAATATTACTCTTAAATTCCACATAGAACTTCGATAATTTTCGGGACTATTTTGGTCTTATTTATTTGTCTTTTCCTGACTAGAATCACCACAAAACGACTTTAAAATCCATTTTAACATCTGAGATGAGGTCATGTTTATCTTTCTTGTGACATATAAACACTCTAAATCTTGACTATTTCAATGTAGGTTTAATATCCTGATTAAATTCTAGTTAAACTGAAAAGAGGATTAAATATTGTGGAATAAAAATTGTCCATTATCTTTAAAAATTTCTTGAGTCACTTATTAAAACACATTTTTATTGGTCATAAACATAACTTACTTGTTCATGTTTTTATTTAATATCTTCCATCATCAGAGTAGTGTGATACTGAAGATTGTGGATTGAGTGTGGATTGTTTGTCTGGCTAACTTATACAAACTTGGACAAGTGACATAACTGTTTGCCTCAGTTTCTTGATGATGTTAAGGAATCAATGATTTCTTTTTAAAGGATGGGAGGTTACTGGAGTTAACAAAAATAACATATTATGGGAAAGGGTTATGAGTCAAAAATATTTGAGAATAACTAACTTTTTTAAGGTCTGATAATGTTTTGAAATTTAACTACAACTGATTAAAATAAGTGTTCTATAGCATGGCATAAACTGAAGGTCAAATATTATATGTACATAATATTATATGTATTATATGTATATATTATATAATATATATTATATGTATATATATGATATTGCACATGATATTATGTATATATATATGATATTACATATATTATATGTATGTAGTATTATATATTATATGTATATATGACATTACATATGATATTATATGTATATAGTATATAGTATTATATGATATTATATGATATTATATGTATATAATATCAAAGATTTGGCATGAAGACCAAAAATCACTCTTAATGCATTAGTGAAGATAAATGATATTCAACAGTAGTTGTAGAAGAAGAAAAATGGGAAAGAAAGAGCAAAGATCTTCAAAAGACAACTCCAAAGATTTCATAGTAACTGTTTTCTGAAGTTTTATGTAAAAGTCCACTTCAAAATAGCTGGATATATAGGTATGTATATATGTCTATATATATTCACATCTATCTATCTATCTGTCTATCATCTATCTATCTATCTATCTATCTATCTATCTATCTATCTATCATCTATCATCTATCTATATGAATTTCTGATAGATGTCCCATGGCAATTCAATGAAGAAAGAAAGGATAATCAAACTTTTCAGCAAATGGTGCTAGGATAATTGGATATTCATATGCAAAACAATAAATTTTTATCTATCTTTTGCAGCATGCATTAAAATTAACCAAAAATAATCAGAGTTCTCAATGTAAAACCTAAAGTTTCTGGAAGAAAACAATACTAGAGAAAATCTTTGTGACTTTGGTTATGCAAAATTTCTTAGCCAAAAGCACCATAAATAAATAAAAAACTGAATTGGATTTCCTCAAAATTAAGAATGTCCAATTTAAAAAAAAAATAACTTATTTCAAAATGAAAAGGTCAGCCATGGACTAGAATAAAAATATTTGCAAATTACATATGATAAAAGGCTTTTTGTGTCCAAAATAAATAAAAAACTCATACTTCAACAAAACTTGCACCCCCTTAAAAATGGGGAAATACGTGAACAAGCATTCATTCAAAGATATATGGATAGCAATTAAGCCCATGAAACCATTTTCAAGGAAATTTCATGAGGAAAATTCAAATACCACTACACATTATTAGAATGGTAAAATAATAATAGCGCTTGGAAGTTTCAAATAATTCTGGTGGGACTGTCAAACAGTACTTTAGAAGATAGTTTCGCAGGTTTTTATAAAGTTACCATATGATTCAACAGTTTTCACTCTTAAGTATTTATCAAAGTGAAATGTAAATCTATGTTATAGAAAAATCTGTGTCCATATATATACCAGTTTTTTAGGTAATCATCAACAACTTGAAATCACCAACATGTTCCTAAACTGAGGAATGAATAAATTGTGATATATCAATCCAATTAAATATTGTTTGCAAGAAAAGGGAACAAATCACTGATATATACAACATACATGAATCTCAACATATTCTGTAAAGAAACCATATTTACAAAGCTAAATACTGTATGATTCCATTTATATGACATTCTAAAAAATGCAAAATTATGGAGATAGAAAGCAAATCAGTAGTTGCCATGGATTACAATTAAAGAGCAGGGTTGACTACAAAGTGACGTGGATAAATTTTTTGTGATGGCACTATTCTATATCTTAATTGTAGTGATGGTTCCATGACTATGTGTACTTGTTAAAACTTGCAGACCTGTACACTAAAAAGGAAATTTTTTTCTTGTATTTAAATCATACCTTAATATAAAAAAAAAATGTTACTTGTCATCTGAGATAAAGCCAGATTCATAAGATGAATAAAGGAATAGAAAGATATTTTAAGAAAACTCTCAATCCATTAAGACACTACCAAGTATAATTTCCTGTATTTAAGTTGTCTTAAAATATGTTGCAAGATATGATTTCGCAAATGAATGGAAATCTGGCTTTTAACTTTACCATATTTTTATAAATCTAAGATGTACATTTTTTCACATTTTAACATCTCTGAAAATGAGATGACTGAAAAAAATGGAACATCATAATTTAATTGCTTCCTGGAACACAAAATAATGGTGCACCATTCAATTGATGAGTTCGGATTGGATGAAATATAGTAATTATTCTACTTTAGCAAACAAGTTGTGATGAAGGGAAATAGATATGTCTTTGTCAAAAGCGTTAAAAGCTAAAATGCTGTGACCATTGTACTTTTCTGTGCTTTATCTCATAAGAGGCTACTAATTATCTAGTGGCAACTACCGAATGGAAAGGACACAATCAATATGGGAATGAGATTTTTAGTATATCATTCTTTCAATGCATGGTTCCAGAGAATTGTAAGCTAAAAATAAAAGTTCCTAGGTGCTTAGGTCAGGGCGGTCAATAGAACATTTTTCATGAACATGAGAATGTTCGACCTGCTGTGGCCACAAGTGACCTGTCACTATAGAGTACTTGAAATGGGTTAGTGAAACTGAAGAACATGTAATTTTATTCAATATTAATTCAAATTTAAATGGCCACATGTAATTAATGGTCTTGTATGGGACAGCATAGTCTTAGACATTGGGTTTGATCAGATTTAGGATTAGGGCGAAAGGACCAAGCAGTTGGTGGCCCTACTACACAGTTTTGAAAATTTTGGTCTCTATGGTTTTGCATCATCAACCTATTTGAGATCAGAGAGAAACAATAATTAAGAAGATGATTAGCTCATGAGGCAGTTAGGCCAGCAATAAGATTACCAATCATTTCTCTTTTCTCACATCCTTCTGACAAGCTTATAGGTTTTTCGTGAAATTAAGCATTCCCTTCTTAGAAGAGAAATCTCTACTAGTTCCAATTTTCTTTTTTCTTTTTTTCTCAGAGTGGTAGTAGGAACAATAACAAAATTGGGAAATACAGATTAAGCATTATCATTAGTTATATTTTTTAAATATACAACAACTGATAGTGAGAATAATAGGATTTGGGAACTTAACCCAGATCTGTACTGAAATTAAACAGAGGTTAAAATCCTCTTTGCTGATGAACCAAAATTTTGTAATTAGTAACTGACAATATTTTATAGCATTTTTGATTATACTAGTTTGTCATTTTCCAGTACATTTTTGTGTTTTATACGTTACATTCTTTGAGATAAATGTTTTATAAATTAAAAAATGTTTTCAGTATAAAATAATTACTAAATTCAGATTATTTCCAAAGTATCTTAACACCTTTAAACTGTAAGAAGTACATAGTAATTTGAATCCCAGTAAGACTGAATAACCTATCAAAATCAGCTTAAATGTCTTATTTTCGTACCGTCACTGGCATACCACATGCATGGATATTAATATACACATATCTGTGTTATATGTAGATATATTAGGGCTATTTCATAGGGATGTTCAACTTGTGCTCTACACAAAACAACACAACTGAGAGGACAAGAGAGGAAAGTCAATCTATATCCTGGCTATGCTGTGGCCCAGAGCTGTGCTCAATCAGAGGAGAATACATATTTTTCAACACACAACTCGCTGAGCTCTGGGTAAACTGTCTGTCCATGGATGAAAGTGCTCAGAAGGGACTGTATCGTGCTCTTTTTGTATATATTTATGCCTCTATTATTTAAATAAAGTCTTAAGAAAAGCTCTATCTGAATTCTTTATTACAAGTAACAGAACTGGATTTTAGCTAATTAAACCTAAAAGGCGTATATTAAAAAGATATTAATGCTCTTCCCGTAAGTGACCTGCAGTGACTCCTGAAATAGTTCATTATTCACTTGATCCAGAAAAACCCATAAAATCATGCAAATCAAGAGGTTCAAATCTTGTCTACGGCCATGCCACCCTGAACAAACCCGATCCCGTCTGATCTCAGAAGCTAAGCAGGGTCTGGCCTGGTTAATATTTGGATGGGAGACCACCTAGGAAGACCAGGTGCTGTAGGCATAAAAAAATAATAATTAAAAAATAAAGGATTGTAAACTGACAAAGTCTTTGCAATCTGTGAGGTCAACCAAGGGTTGCCTCACCTATAAAAAAAAAGAAAATCTTCATGCTCACTCTAAGAACACTCGTGAAACTGCCCAGGCCATCAAGGGTAAGCATATCCGAAAAGTCACCAAGTATCTGAAAGGTGTCACTTTACAGAGGCAATGTGTGCCATTCTATTGTTACAATGGTGGAGCTGGCAGGTGTGCCCAGGTCAAAGAGTGAGGTTGGATTGCAGGATCAGAGGCCCAAAAAGAGTGCTGCATTTTTGCTGCACGTGCTTAAAATAGAGACTAATGCTGAACTTAAGGGTTTAGATGTGGACTCTGGGCATTGAGCACATCCAGGTGAACAAAGTTCCCAAAATGCAGCACAGAACTTACAAAGCTCATGGGAGGATTAACCCCTACATGAGCTCTCCTAGCCACACTGAGATGATCCTCACTGAAAAAGAGCAGATCGTTCCTAAACCAGAAGAGGAAATTGCGCAGAAGAAAAAGACATCCCAAAAGAAACTGAAGAAACAAAAACGTATGGCCCAGGAGTAAATTCAGCATCAAACAAATGTCAATAAAAGTTTTTAAAAAAAGAGGTATTAAAGGTATTAGAGATCACACAGAATAGTTGGGAGGACTAAGGAACCCAAGGTGGGAGATAAATTTCTAGGAATGTTGGCTGAAACAACGCCATAAAACTGGCTGGTAAAAAAACAAACAAATAAACAACAAAAAACATTGCTGCTGCATGAAGTCTAATAGAAAACTTGCACCTCTTTCACCCCACAAAAGCCATTGCAGTGCTAGGAACAGGACTTATAAGCCCTGAGGCCAGTGAAAACCAGACATCTCTGAGACCATCAACATAGCAAAACTTAGAGACATCACAGAGAGCCTTCTCCTTCATACTGATCAATTCCAACCTAAAATTTAGTTGATTGGTAGTTTAGATTACATGTCTCCATCCTAATTCTAGATTTCCACGTTAAGAACATGGAAATATGGGAACTATAGAAAGGCTAATCAAAAGATGATGGGGAGCCAATTGAATTATGTTATCTGGTACAAAACCACTTAGGAAAGTTGGTTGAAATAAAACATTTCATGAAAAAAAAATAATAAAGTTAGAGTTTATAGCCAATGGATCATTAACTGCAGACTTATTTTTCATTATGATTATTCTTGACTTTCTTATGATGACACAGAAAACTCCTGAATTTTAAGAATGTGTCAGAACTCATCTTGGCTCAATAAAATTGGTCTATAAATGTGGTACAAAAACAATATTATGCATAGGGTATGCTTTATTAATTTTACATAAATGTAAAAACTTTCATAATTAAAACAAAGCAAAATAGAGAACAAAAACATACAATGCAACTATAAAAATAAAATTAGAAAAAGATATACAAGCAAACAGAGAAAATGAAAGGAAAACATAAAAGCAAGAATTATAATAGGAACTAGGATCAAATTTCAAGTAGGCTATTGGACTTTAAATAGATCGAAGAGTTGTCTTCCAAAGAATTTAGATTATATAAACAAGCAATCAGACTTATTAGGCTCCAAATACTCTATTTTCAATAAAGTAATCCCCGTCTCCCATGGATATTTGTATAATAAAATTTTGGAGCCAGAAATAACATTAAAACTTATTTAGCCTATGCCTTTTATTTTATAACCAAATATTTATTATTTATTTTACAATGACTAGAGAAATAGTCACAGAAATTTGAAAAGCATGGCAAGCATCTCAAAAGCAATTCATCTTGACTGTGCTAGACATTGGGAAGTTGGAAGGAAAAGAAGGCATGATTACCATAGTTTTTGTGGTCAAGAACTCTGTAATGTAGATGTGAATGTGAAAAACAGACATTTGGAGTAGATAATGATATAAGAAACATAGAATTAAATGATAAAGTGAAAGGTACTGATTCAGAGGAAAATGAGGTTAATGTAGACTACAAAAAAAGTAACATAAAAACAGCTAAATTAATTTTGTATAGCATTTCCATAGACTACAGAAAGTAGAGAGGGCCTCATGGAACTCTTGGTCCAGTACCACCTCCAAATAGGAAAGAAATCTAACTCTGGGTGGTGAACACACAATGCAATGTGACATACTGTTGAATTGTACACTTGAAAATTATTGTATTCTGTTGATGAATGTCACCCCAATCATTTTTAATAAAAATAAAATAAAATAAAATAAAATAAAATAATAAATATACTCCTGAATTCCCCTTGAACAATTTTCTCTCTTTGAGATAGCTTTCTCTTTGGTCTGATTCTTTCTTTATAGTTTTGAACAATTCATCATGAAATCTTATGGTTTTTGTTTTTTTTTTGTTTCCCCACTTCATTTTTATCCTTGGTGGTACCTTGAACGTTCCAATATGTATTGCTCTAGTTTTGATTTCTCTTATAAAATTATTTTTTGACACTTAGAT
>NW_006442484.1:10041933-10045205 GCF_000325575.1 Pteropus alecto
ACTTTGCCAAATACCATATTAATCTGGCAACCATGATTAGAGCTCTCTCTATATTATCAGAGTTGGTTCTCAGAAACTCCAAGAGATGGGCAAAATCATCCCCATTTTATGAGGTTATATAATTTGTCCATGTTTATCTAGCAAGTAGAAATCTAGATTTTCTGTTTCTAAAGCTGATGTGCTTTCTCCCCAAACCGGTACAACCTAAATTTCAATCTAGCTTAGAGGCATTGGAGCCACCCAACAATTGGCACATTGTCAAATTTACCAGGTATTCTTTTAACAGTTCCCTGACTTCTCAAATTTCTCAAATTTCAAAGAGACATTCTTGTAAGAGCAAGAAAAAATCTCCTGAATGTAATAGTCCTGTTTTAACTCTTCTTTATGTAACAAGTTTTCTGAAAATACAGTGTGCTCTTATCTTCCACTGGTACCACTAGTTGAACTGGCTTCATGGACATGTGATTGGGCCTCATACACAGAAAGGCCCAGTGCTTGGATTTTACTATCTTAAAAATTTCAACAATTAGATCTTTGAACTTATGTCTTATAATTGAAGTCTGTTGGTACAGGGAGCATGCATGTCTGCCACTGCTTGCATCTCATTCATATACTGTAGTATTTATAATGCCCCTTAAGCATTAAATTCTGGTTAGCCCATAATGTATGGGAGTTCAGAGATACTCAAATTGAGTACAACGTTAAGTGTGTCATGCCTACATTGAGTAAGCGGAGAAGCTGATAGCCATAAGAGGCCATGTTCTGTGTTTGAACCAGAACTTATTTGAATTAAAAAATAAAAAATGAATGACCAAGAAACCATATCATAATATTTTTTCTTGTGTTATCTTTCTGTATTAGTCAACCACTTATGCTGAAAATGTTGTCATCGAAGGAAAAGGAAAAAAGTGAAACATAATTCCTTTTTCTTTAAGTCCTGTCGTATTCATCATTAAGCCAAAGGTGGATTGTCAGCAGAATACATGTATGTAAAAAAAGTAACATAAAAACAGCTAAATTAATTTTGTATAGCATTTCCATTACCCAGTAAGAAAGAAATGCATATGTATGTAGAAGCTAAGAAATGTGAATTGTCTAACTTCAGCAGTTCTACATATGAAAGAAAAACTCTTGTATTTTCATTTTAAATGAAAATGAAAATTGGCATTGCATGATATAAGTGTAAATGCTAAAATACACACTAATAATTAAATTTTATTTTTTCTTTAGTTAGAATGGCATTAAGTAGTAAATAAATTATCATCATCATCATCACCATCATCCAACACGATGAAAAGTTGAGAGGCACACCATGGAAGAAAATGTGTTATATAGTTTAGTATCTTTAACAGCACTTTCTTATTGCTTCTTGAATAATTTATCTCACATTTTCATACTGCCTTGGGCCCCACGATTTATGTAACTGGTCTGTTTACCATTCTGAAAGTTAGATTTTTTTAGTATTAATTACTCTGGTGTATTTCTCACATCATATTTTTTTCAGGCATTTATTTAATTAAGTTCCATTTGATATTATGTGAACAGAAAATCAGGTTCAGTGTCAAAACACTTGCAACAATAAAAAACCTAACTTTCAGGAATGATCATGCTATCTACTGAAATGTTTTTTCAACCGTCCAATTGTTCCTGTCAACTGATGATGACTTAAAAGGACAAAGTCACTACCTCTAAATTCTCAGAATTACAGTCAGACTGGTAAAGAGGTAAAAACATAAGAATTGGAATCCAGAGGCCAAGAACTAATGTTGGCTTTTGCACTCACTCGCCATTTAACCTTTGGCAAAATACTCAAATATGCTGAGCCTCAGTTTCTCATTGTGTAAAGGGAGGGGTTTCAATGAGATAATCTTCAAGTAGTTTCCAGTTATAAATTGGAAATTGTATATGGAAAAATCCCAGACACAGACTGTTATATAGCAGGGTTTCAATAAATGAAAGCTATTATAAAATTCTAGAATAACCTATTTCTTGAATTAGCCTCCAATGTCATGAATGTATATCCTTAGATGGCATAATGATTAATCCATCTGTGGAATGCTGTGTGAATACAAACTGGGGATATTAGAAATGATGACATACAAAAAAATAAATAAGTTCTTAAAATGACTCATTGCTTTTAGCACTTAGAATATGGTTAATTAATTAAAAGTCAAAACAGAAAGACATTTGCCTAGGGCTGGTAGAACTGATAAATAAAAACTGAGGAATTCTTCCTTGTAACAGTTACTGACTGAATTTTTTACATCAAACAGGCAGACTCAATATCTTTGGAAATTTCTCTCTATAGCAGACATATAAAAACCTATCTTATTATTATAATTATTACAAAGACCATTATCTTATACCTACATGTATGCTATGGAAATACTGTCCAAATGTCAAATCTATAGTCATTTGGGAAAAAAGTGGCTAAATCAAAACACTGACTTGTGGCTAGATCAATACAAATGATGCAAATTTTATTTCTTCTCATATTTGAATGCAGCTTTAGGGCCTTGGCTGAACTGCAGCTTCTTACAGATACATATTAAAGTGGACTTTATTTTCATTTTGAAGCTAATTGGAAATAGATTTAATCTTAAATTACGTTTACAAATCACTTTCAATTTAGAAAAAAAAAAGCACTTTGTGGGAGGTGAGATGAGAATTTGGTCAGGAAAAGAGTTCTGATCTCAAGTTTGCTAAAGACTCATTGTACAATCTGGGATAATTATCCTATCTGGTCTTTGCAATTATGTAGTTTCTTTATAAAATGGGAGGTTGGGAAACTTTCTTTCACATTTAATATTCTCAGATACTTTCATTTAGTCTGTGATTCCACATAGGGAGATTAGTAATGATTTTTTTCAGTGCCTTTAGACTATCCCATATTATAGAGAAAAGAATATTTTTTATAATTCAAAAACAAAGAAAATCTTCTAAATTAACAGTAATCTGCCTCCTTCAGTTATCTTTAAGATTCAGTTCCTACAGTTCTAATAGATTTGTGGCACTCAAGTTAACTGACAAGGTCATAGCTTTGCAAACATCACATTTATTTGATTCAATCAGCATCAATTACTCCCTGGTGATTGATAACAACTAATGCCTACCATGAGTCATAATTTATAGATGATATTAACACTCTGGGGAGTGAAATACAGCAAGTCATAACTAATGTTTGCTGCCAAACTAAAATGAATGCAAGAAGAAAGAGATGTTAAGACATCTAATTCATCCTTAAGAAAAAAGGTTGTCAAGTAGACCTAAAC
>NW_006442484.1:10045240-10094757 GCF_000325575.1 Pteropus alecto
AGCATTACACTGCGTTAACAAAAAGATAGTGATGGGCTGGTAGGAAGGAAGTCTGTAGAGTGCACATCAATTAATCATTAATTATGCTCATTTTAAGCACTATAGTTGGCCTTTTCAGATTGCTGTTACATTTTACAGGATAGAGATGTATTGTTAGCATTTGGATATGTACTCCTAAACACAGCACAGCAATTCAAGATAAGTGAATTCTTTCCAAAGAGAACAGTTTATGCAATTTATCTTGAAAGACTAATATGTCATTGTCACATAAATGTCATTAGTTTTACTATCTTGGGAAAATACAACAATTTAGATATCATATATAATGATGTTTTTTTCAACTGGTTTAATTTCAGTTCATTTTAAATTTCCTCTTTATAACATTCTATGTTATCTGAATTTTTAATATAAACATTTCTAATGCTAAAAAAAAGTTTTTTTGGAAATATTGAAATAAAAACTTAATGAAGAATGAAACCCTAAGTAGAATTTATAATTTTCCTTTCTCATATCCAAGATTTATCTTTCTTCTTTTTCAGGCAAAGATGCAAGATGAGAAGAAAGCAAATTTTTTTTTTTAGATCTTCAGAATGTAAAATATTAGTACTCCAAAGATACTTCAGCCTCCAGTTTTTCATTTCCCCCAGAATTAAAAAAAAAAAAGACTAACCTCCAAATTTTAAATTTGAACCTAAGTGAAAGTATTTCAAAATATGAACAATATCTTGCAATGTGTCATTGTCTTATTTTCTCAGTTAATTAACACCTAATGTCCAAGGCTTACTCTTTTTCAGTCTTCTTTCCCAGTCTTCTGGAAACTTATCTGTCTTAAATAAAAGGCTAATTCTCTGCTTAGAATCAATTCAGTGTTGAGCAATTATGTGATTAACCTCTTAATAATTTGTATATTTATTAAGTTTCTTTTGTTATTGATTTAAGTAAATTATAAGAATTGTTCATTTGAAAATAAATGATCCATTGGTAGAAAAAGACAAAGATCCATTTGACTTCATAATTTATATTTATGTACCTGAACCAATCACTCAATAGAAGCATCCAGAAGGAAACAGGACAAAGTAGACAAGACGCAAAAGAATATAATCAATGAGCAAAGTATACATTGTGACTTTCAGAGTCTAAATTTATATAATTTAATTTTTATATTATTCAATGAGAAAAATTTCTAAAAGACTTGGTAAATTCTAAATCAAAAAATAATATTGTGATATATATACACTATTCATAAGTGCTTTTTAACATATAACACACTGAGAATACATATGATAGAGGTTGTTGCTATTCTTTTTCTTTAAATCTGAACCCAAAAGTCTCGATTATAACTTGCAAGGGTGCTTGTTTGACCAAACACAGTTAAAGACATTTAAAGAAATTATGTATTTGGGACACTGTAAACATTACAAAAAGGCAATATACACTTTCATATAAAGTGCTTCAAAGTCTAAGTTTCAATCTACCTCAATCTCCAATTGATGCATTTATAGAATAACTAAAGGGTGAAATTACCAAATAAATAAATAGATAGATAGAAAGATAGATAGATAAATGAATGAATGAATGAATGAATGAATGAATGAATAAGTAAATAAATTTCTCTCCGAGTATCTACTTGGAGGAAAAATTTACAAAGAAATCCTGAGAAAGACAAGGGAACCTAGAGAATAAATGTAAAATTTTTAAAAATTAGAAAAGTCCAAATTAGATTAGATTTCCATGAAGAAATCTAATCTAAAAGACAAAGTTGTGGGAATTAACATCATCAGATAGCTTTCTCTGTCCTGGTAATTACTCTAAGGAGTCTATCAACTACTTCATCTTGTCCATGTTAACATTTATTGTACTTCCTTTGCCCTCCACTATCTTAATGATGACAATGAGGTTATACATTAGGATTGAAAGATATTGATTGGTCTATAAACAAGAAAGACCATTATCCTGACTTTTAATGGGCAACCATACAAAGGATTCATTTAAAAGAATGTAGGAAAAAGCGTATGGTGTTTCCTTATGAAAAGATTATTTAAAGCAATTTTTTTAATTTTCATGCTTTCCATGACTAATTCAAGAACAACCCCCATCCCAAAATAATGACTTATAGACTGTTTTGTTTACTTAGATAATCATTGCCAATTTGGTGCATTCTTGATATTTCTATAGTTATATCCTTCAGTACTTCTCTTTTCAAAAAATTTCTCCAAATAATAATTAAGAAAAATAATTACATTTTGTGTATACATCTATTGACATTATAGTAGAGGGGAATTTTAATACGATTTTATCTCTCTTAATTTTTAAAATAGCAAAGGAAATTTGCTTTGATTTATTATTTTTACTATTGGGTTTATAGCCTTCATTTGGATGTATTTAGACTTTATTTTTTAAATATTTGTTTATATTAATAAAATGTTATAAACTGCTTAAGATGAACTTAATATTGTGCAGGTCATGGCTGTGCGGGAAGCAGGCTGGGTGGAGCTCATTTCTAGATTTAATGAAACCAAATCAAGTATACTAATGTGCAAATAACTCTAATATAATTAGATACAATATAAAGAGAATATATTGGGGGACTTTACAAGTTTTTAATTTTTATTATTAATAAAAGAGTTCTTAGAAAAATCTATGTGAGTAATTTGCTGAGTGGATTTAGTATCCAGGTTGAATTTAAATCGTTCTTATTAAGTGTGTGACCTTAAACAAGTCATTCAATCTCTCTATGCTGTAATTTCCACAACAATAAACTGTGAATAACAGAACCAAGGTTTTTTGTAAGAATTAAAAGAAATAATGCAGTTAAAGCATTCTCTACAGTGCTTGGTCAGAAATAATCAATGAATGAGAACTAAATTACCATCACTCCCTTCTTCCCCATGATATTATCCTTCCCATTATTGTCATTATCAACATAACTTGCCTTTCAAGAAATAGTGTTCATCAGCTGGAGAAAAGGAAATGGAGCCATCTATGCAAGAGAAGTATAAGTAGTTAACTGTCAATGGAATTTAAAGTATATAGGGGAAACAGTAGCAGGAAATGAGAATGAAATGAAAATCAAGGCAAATTGTTAGGAGCATTTATGGAATAAAAAAGAGTTTGAATTTCATTTAGGCAGTGTGGTTTTCCCAAATCATTTTAAGCATGTGAATGACAATTAGATTTATAGTCTGAGAAGCAAACTACTGGTTCTAATGAAGATGGATTGAAATAGGTTACAATAAGAGAAGCTAGAGTTTGATATCCCTTTTTCGTAGTCATTATTTGTTATAAGAATACTTCTTAAATTATGTTTTTCAACTTGTATTATAGAGATTCTACTTCATTTTGTCCAACTCTCTGATTCCTAAAGTCTATTCCTATGCCGTAATTACTTCAAATACTTGAGATAAGTAGATATACCTTTGTTATAATTTCCCTTGCTCTGCTTTTCCTATATTGTCTTCTTTAAGTGCCCTGTCATTGGGTTAAAAATTAATCTGGGCATGTGTGTGAGGGTGTTTGTGGAAGAGATTAACATTTGAATCAATAGACTCAGTAAATGCTGCAATGAACATCAGAGTGCATATATCTTTATGGATAAAGAGTTTCAAATTTTTAGGACAGATACCCAGAAGAGGGATTGCTGTCATATGATAATTCTATTCTTAGTTTTTTGAGAAACCTTCATGTTGTTTTCAATAGCAGCTATACCAATTTACATTTCCACCAGCAGTGTATGAGGGTTCCTTTTTCCTCACAGCCTCTCCAACACTTTTTATTATCTGTTTTGCTGATAACAGCCATTCTTACAGGTATGAGATCGTATCTCATTGTGGTTTTGATTTGCATTTCCCCAATAGCTAGTGAAGTTGAGCATCTTTTCCTATGTCTGCTGGCCATTTGTATGCCTTCCTGGGAGAAGTGTTTATTCAGATCTGCTCATTTTTTAATTGGATTTTTTGTTTTTTTGTTGTTGAGTTGTATAAATTCTTTATATATTTTAAATATTGGCTCCTTATTGGAGGCTCATTTTTTAATTGGATTTTTTGTTTTTTTGTTGTTGAGTTGTATAAATTCTTTATGTATTTTAAATATTGGCTCCTTATTGGAGGCACAAATAGGCTGCCTCTTTGTTTTGTGTTGACCTAAAGAGATTTGATTTTGGGTGGTGAACACACAATGAATAATATACAGATGATGTATTATTGAATTGTACACTTGAAACCTATATGATTTTATTAATCAATGTCTTTCCAATACATTTAATTAAAAAATAGAAATGAAAAAATAAAATAGATGGAGTAAAGCAGATTACCCTTCTTAATGTGGGTAGACCTCATCCAATATACCGAAGACATGAAAGAACAAAAGGCAGAATAAGAAAAAATTTAATATCTCTGCCTGTCTCAAAGCTGGAACATTGATTGGTCTTCTGTTTTTGGACTCAGGCTAGGACAAGAACTGACTCTCCTGATACTCAAGCATTTGAACTAGAACTGAAACTATTCTATTGGCTTTCCTGGGTCTTCGGTTTGCTGGTTGCAGATGGACTTCTCACTATCCATAGATGAATGGTCCAATTTTTTTTTTTTATAATGGATCTTCCTCTCTTTCTTTCCATATATATGTATAAATACATGAATAATATGTGACTAATAGAAATAAACAATATATATTTCAGTTATTGGCTGCCCAATATATGTCAAGTCCTGTGCTATACATTTCATTTATCAAATAATTCATAATTTATTTGGTTCTGAGTTTTATCATCTTTAAAATAAGTACAATAATTGTACATAAATAATTTATCGAGTTAATTTGTATAAAGCATTTAGAAGAGTGCCCAGCATGCACTACGCACTCCATTAATACTCTTTTTTTTTTTTTTTTACTATTATCCCCATAAAACTTTACCTCTGAAGAAGTGAAAACCAGGCCTTGAAGAGAAAAATTAACAATGTCCAACATCACATATGAAGTCAATTTTTGAGGTCCAGAATTGAGCCCCAAACTCACATATGTCTAAGCCTTAGGGCATGCTCTTAACCTATAAATATTGACTTGACATGCTTCAGAGAGACTTTGAGAAAGGAAAATTAATGTTTATAGCTAGAGAGATCCTAAAATTTAATTCAGTTTGACTCTGATAGCTCCAAGAATTTAATATTGCATTATTTGTTGGGAGAAAGATGGAAAATTTGTGAAACTTCAAAAAGCCATTCAACCATGGAAGCTCTCTGCTCATTCTCGTTATAGTAAAATTTTCAGCATAAGTGGAGACTAGAGAATGTGGATAAAAGAATGCACCATTTCTCACTTTTTCCAAACCATACATGGCATGATCAAAATTGATGTAGTAAGTAAATACCTCTTTCCTCTTACTGACAGTATTGCATTAACCCACCAATCATCATCATATTCATATTTTTATCTTGTTATATGTGTGAAACCTTTTGGCCTCTAAGATAGCCATTCTTAAAAATTAGTCAGTTCTCCTCTCTCTTTTGAATTCTATGACTTGAAAATAAAAATTATGTTTATTCTTCTAATTGCTTAATAAAAATTATTAACTTTCTAGTTGAGTGAACCATTTTAGAAGATAACTAAGGGAGGAAATGGAAAAGAGGAAACAGAAGAAATGAAAGGTTATGTTCTCAAAGAGCTTTTAATGTGACACCCGACCTTAATTTTCAGGATCATTAATTTTCTTCCAACTTACCAACTAGAAAGATTAATTTACATGTCTAATTCTATTATACAAATAGGGTTGGGTAAAACAGTTTTGTATTGTTGTCTTGTTTGTTTTGTTTTTTATATACAGAAATGTGCAGTTTCCATTCATCCCTTCTCTCAAAAAAGAAAAGTTTTAGCCTTTGAAGAGTGCTAAAACTGTGAGAGTGTTTCTGAAAGAGATCATCAACATTTGAAGCAATAGATCGAGTAAAGCAGATTGCCTCCTCAATGTGGGTAGACTTCATTCAATACACTGAAGACATGAGATAGACAAAAACAGGAACACAGAGATAGACAGCAAGACTCAGACCCTTCTCTCAAGTTTCCAACCATCTGTAAGGGAGAAAAAAACATGAAAATACTTCATAATACCATATGAGTTTGCTATAAGGTATGGCAGAATAGGGTTATCTGTCAGGAGGGCTTGCACTATGCACTCCATTAATATTAGCTTTTTTTGAGATAAGTCTTGAGGAATTAATAGCAGTTCTTTCTTTCCTCCTTCTTTGTTTTCCTTTTTATTTGAGTGCTGCTAGAAGAGAAATACCATGGGCAAAAGAAATGACACACAGGGGAGAGGGAATGTGTTAGAATTACATTAGATCAACATTGCTAGAACAGGAAATCCTGTGGGGAGGACTGTAGATGAAGTTAAAGGGCCAAGGAGGGGCCACAACGTGAAAGGACATGTTTGTCAGAAAAGAAAAAAAAATGATTCTGCAAGCACTATAAAGATACATGTTTTTTTCAGAAGATGTGTTATATGCCAAAGTATATGAGATAGAACAATCACTTTGGGAACAACATGTAGAATGGAATAAAAAGAGAAATTATAGTCATAATAACGTATAGGCTTATAAATTAACACTCCATTTATCAAAGAATAGTAAAAATACAGTTATCCTTACTAGAAGCCAAGTGCATTATTCCCTTACCACACAGCCCCTGTGCCAGCATGTATTTTCATCTTGACAGATTTTTCAAATTCAAAAAGATCAAAGAAGTCATGTCAAAAAAAGTACCAGAGAAAACTTTAAAATGTTCCCAGAAATGATCACATTAGTAGGAAAGATTTCATCAGCACACAGATTCAAGGTGAAGTGAATAAAGGCACTTCTATGTTTCTAATAACTTTTCAGGAAACACCCCAATGACTAAAATTGTGTGACTAAGCTGTTGATTCAAAATTTATTTTTTTAACATATATTTTTATTTTTCAATTACAGCTGGCATATAAATTATATTAATTTCAGGTTAGACATTTATATAACTAACAAAATGATCACCCTGATAAATCTAGTACCTGTCTGACACCATACATAGTTATGACAATATTACTGACTCCATTCCTTATGCTATACTTTATATCCCCATGACTATTATGTAACTGCCAATTTGTACTTCTTAATTCTTTCCTCTTGTTTATCTACCCTCAACTCCCCTCCCATCTTGTAACCATCAAAATGTTCTCTGTATCTATTAGCTTGTTTCTGTTTTGTTCATTTATTTTGTTCCATGTTCCACATGTAAGTGAAATTATATGGCATTCGTCTTATTCCATTCAGCACAATACCCTTTAAATCCATTCATGTTGTTTCAGATGGCAAGATTTCATTCTTTTATTTACTTATTTACATTTATGGCTGAGTAATATTCCACTGTATATGTGTACTACCTCTTCTTTATTCATTCATCCACTGATGAATACCAAGGTTGTCTCTATATATTGACTACTGTTAATACTGTTCCAATAAACATATGGATTTACACGTCCCTCTTAAGTAGTGTTTTGAGTTTCTTTGGATGAATATCCAGAAGTAGAATTTCTGGGTCCTTCTTTGTCTTGTTATAGGCTTTGTTTTAAAGTCCATTTTGTCTGGCATAAGTATTGTTATCCCAGCTTTTTTTGTTTGTTTATTTCTGTTTTCATGAAATATCTCTTGAATCTCTTTACTTCTAGTCTGTGTGTGTCTTTTGATCTGAAATGAGTCTTTTGTATGCAGTATATGTAAGAGTCAATCCTATGTTTTGATTGAAGCTTTTAATCCTTTGTCATTTTAAGTAATTGTTGACATGTAATTATTTTATTATTCATATTTTTGATATATATTTTCTTCTTCTTTTTAAAGAAGTCCTTCTAACATTTCTTATAATACTGGTTTGATGGTGATGAGCTCTTTTAGCTTTTTCTTGTCTGGGAAGCTCTTTATCTATCCTTTGATTCTAAGTGATAGCTTTGCTGGATAGAGTAATTTTTGTTATAGGTCCTTACATTTCATCAATTTGACTATTTCATGCCACGCCCTTCTGGCCTGCAAAATTTCTGTTGAGAAATCAGCTGACATTTTATGGGAGCTCCCTTGTAGATAACTAACTGTTTTTGCTGCTTTTAAGATTCTCTCTTTGTCGTTTAACTTTGGTATTTTATTTATGATGTGTCTTGGTGTGAGACCCGCTGGGTTCATCTTGTTTGAGATCCTCTGTGCTTCCTGGGCTTGTATGTCTATTTTCTTCACTAAGTTAGAAAGATTTTCTAACATTATTTCTTCAAATAGGTTTTCAATTCCTTGGTCTTTCTCTTCTCCTTCTAGTACTTCTATGCAAATGTTGGTAACTCTGATGTTCCACAGGCCCATTAAACTATACTCATTTTTTTTTTATATTCTTTTTTTCTTGATGCTATTCTGATTAGGAGTTTTCTGCTACCTTAAGTTCTAAATTTCTGATTCAATTCTTTGCTTCATCTAATCTACTGTTGATTCTCTCTAATGTATTCTTCATTTCAGTTACTGAATTCTTCATTCCTGACAGTTTCTTTTTTATGTTTTCTATTGCCATTTTTATGCTTTCTATCTCTTTGTTAAAGTTCGCACTGAGTTCATCTACTGTTCTTCTAAGTTCACTGAGCATCCTTATAACCAGTGTTTTAAACTCTGCAACTGATAGATTGCTTTTCTCCATTTTATTTAGTTCTTTTTCTAGAACTTTGTTCTCTTCTTTCATTTGAGATTTTTTTTTGTCTCTGCATTTTCACTGCCTCCCTGTCTCTGTTTCTATTTATTAGGTAGAGCTCCTATGTCTTCTGGTCTTAGTATACTAGCCTTATGTAGCAGATGATGTGTGGGGCCCAGTGGTGCAGACTTCCATGGTCACCTGAGCCAGGTCCTCCATGTGTATCCCTTTTATGGGTGTTGTGTGCCCTCCTGTTATAGTTGACCCTTGATTCTCTTTGCACATCAATGAGAGGGATTGACCCTTGGACTGATTGATTGTCAGGACTGGTTGTTAATGGCCTGACCCTATGGAGCAGGATTTGCTTTAACAGGGCTCTGGTGCCTGCCCAGTCTTCCTTTGGGTGTGTAGTCCTTGGATGTAGTCTCAGGTGATGCCCTGGCTTGGTCCAAAGCCAGCCACCAGGGTGTTCCAGCACCTGGGCCTCTTCGAGGGGCCTTGCCACAGGCCAAGTTCAGCTGCAGCCTGTACTCTTCCCTTGGCCATATGGCAAGAGTCACCAAGCAATCCCAGATGGCCACTACTCGTGCTGAGCTTGGAGGTGCCTTAAGAGGCTAAACCTCAAATTGAGGCAGCTGCCACTAGTGCCAGGCTTGGGGATGTTCAACAAAAGGTACAGGGCATGTGAGATGCTGCTCATTTGGGTTTTATGAACTTTGGAGAGATTTTAGAAAAGCCTGTAGCATGAGCCAAGACAAGCCATTTGCATGGAAAAGCCACTGAAAATAGATAAGTTGCATGGGGTCTCAGGGAATCACCTAGGCAAGACAACGAGAGTTAGTCAGGTTGATGGAGACTCAGATATGGCAGCCGCTTGTAATTTCACACAGAAAGTGAGGAGGGCTCAACAAAGAAATAATGCCCTCTGTCAGCACTTCTTTCTGGGAGAATGTTGCCCCTCCAGCCCTGGTCCTAACTCCAGAAAATTCAGTTATTTGCTGTATGTCCCTTTCAACTTTCAAGCTGTTGTCCCAGTGCTGGAGCACAGAGTGTATAAATCCGTATGTGGGCCCTTTAAAAGAAATGCCTGGGACTCAGACAGCTCTACATCTCACTCAACCATGAACTCCATGAGTTTTCACAGCCAGAGATTGTAGGGACTTCTCTTTCTAGCACTGGAACCCTCTGCTGAGAAATGCAGTGTGGGGTTGGGATCCCTTGCTCCTTCAGGAGGACCTCTGCAGTTGAGATATCCCTTTTGATTCTCAACTGCCACACACAGGTGTTGAACTGGCCAGCTCCATATCTCTGCTCCTCCTACTAGTCTTGAGGTGGCCTCCTCTGTATGACCTTAGTTGTAGGACTTCTGTTCAGTTAGACTTCAGGAGACTCTCAATGATGGCTGTTCCATAGTTTAGTTATAATTTTGAGGTGGTTGTGAGACAAGGCAAGCATGATGTTTAACTATTCCATCTTGACTAAAAGCTTCCAAAATCTATTGTTAAAGTGAGGCCATCAAAGAGAAAATTGAGTATCATTTTATAATATAGAAATTCTTTGTGTCAAGACTGGACACATGAAAAATATCATACACTGTGTTTTAGTCTCTGTTTTCTACCAACAAATCCAAAAGTTCAATGAATTGACACATTATACACTTTGAACCAAAAAGTATGTCTTAGTTCTTTCATATTGGAAGAAATGTGATATGATCTTAATAGCAGCCAGCCTCCTTTGTTGGTATTAAAAGTGAAATAAATATCTGGTCACTGATTAGAAGCCAAATAGAAGGAAAGGATCTAAGAGAAGTAATGGAGGTAAATTTATTTTTTCACTATTTGAATTAATATGAAAAACTAAGGGGGCATATACACTGAAAATATGGGGCACATTTTCATTTGAATTAAATAGTATAGGGCATGAAATATAACACACAATACTTAAAAATCCACATCTTAAAAAATGTAAAATTCAACTGAAATTTTTTCATCTTTGAAAGCAGAACATTGTTAACCCCAACATACATTTTAAAGTAGTCTAAAATCAATAAAATCTTATTTTAAAAGGTAATCTAAGAAAATGGAAATATCAATAGGACATTGATCAATAGTTAACTTAAAAATCATGTTCCTATGAAAAGAGTATTTTGAAGGAAAAATAGAGTAACATACAAAAATATGAATATAGCAAAATTTAATTTGTAGTTTCTAAAATGTATTTTCTGAAATTAATATTAACCATGGATTATACTATTCTCCATAATAAATTCCTATCTCACGTTACTGATTGCCACTTATCCTGTCAAAGTTCATAATAATTCTTTCGGTTGTTAATAAACTCAGGAAAAGAAACAAGAGTAGCTCCTCCCATTTACATTGAAAGTTTGACCCAAGTACTCAGGTCATTTATACGCATTAATTTATTAACCTCTCCAAGAAAAGATACATCATTTCTTGTCATTAATATTCTCATCCTTGCTATTGCACTATAGGTTTTATTCTTTTCTTCACACCAATACTGAAGAAACAGATTTTTAGGAGGCTAATTTTGATAACATGGACTCACTCAGGACTCACCTGTGCCAGTACCTCTGCCTTGTCTCATTTACTGTTTTGCTTTCCAACTGAGTTTGTGTCTCTATTTTATTAATCCATAAGTCTTGGCTCATTTTATCTTTGCTAGGTACTAAAAGAAAAATGGTGAAGATCCTCTATATTTCAATTATTACTTTGCTTTCCTACTGGGTTGGAATCTCTACACTATTAATCTGTAAATTCTCATTTCATTCTACTTTTGCTTTTTATAGGTTGTCATTATCAACCCCTACCCTGTATAATTGATGTTAATTAGTTAGGACAACCTAGGCTTCCTATAGTTCCTTTGTATTACTTTTAAATAAAGAAGCCATCAAGGCTCAGCATTGTTATTGTTCTAGTGGATCCTTCTCATGGTCCCTTAAGTGAGAAATTGCTTTTATATCTCTTGACAAACTAGATTGGGAGAGGAAGGTTACTTGCTATCTCCTAGACATACAGAAAAAGTAACAGCACAAAATACATTCTTCCTTCTTACTAAGAATAAAAGTGACAGAGCCTTCACTTTATATATTTAGTCACATCCTTACCAAAAGTATCATAGTCTTTTGTTTACTAATTTATTTTTTAGCATGTAATATTTCTAACATGGTATTTATACTATTAAATTTTAATTATTTGTATTCCCCATAGCAAATATGTTGCCTTGTATAATATACTTGTGCATCACTTAATAAGGGACATATTCTGATAAATGTCTCATTAGATGATTTTGTTACTGTATTAACATTATAGAGTACACTAAGTTTTATGGTATATCCTACTGCTCCTATACAACATGTTACTGCATTGACTACTGTAAGCAATTGTACCATAATGATAAGTATTTGTATATCTAAACATAGAAATGTTATAGTAAAAATATGGTATAAAAATTTTTAAAAATGATATGCACATATAGGCCACTTACCATAAATGGATCTTGCAGAACTAGAAGTTACTCTGGGTGAGTCAGTGAGAGAGTGGTGAGTGAATGGGAGGCCAAGGACATACTGTATATTACTATAGACTTTATAAACACTGTATACATAGACTACACTGTTTGCAAAAAATATTTTTCTTTCTTCAATAATAAATTAACCTTAGCTTACTGTAACATCTTTACTTTATAAACCTTTTATTTTTTAACTTTCCACTATTTTATAAAATTTAGCTTAAAACACAAATGCATTATACAGTTGTACAAAAATGTTTTCTCTATATCTTTATTGTATGTTTCCTTATTTAAAAAAAATATTTTATATGTTTTACTTTTAAAATGTTTCGTTAAAATCTAAGACACAAATACACACATTAACTTAGACCAATCCAGGGTCAGGGTCATCAGTGTCACTGTCCTCCACTTCCATATCTTATCTCACTGGAAGATCTTCAGGGGCAATAATACACATGGAGCTGTCATCACCTATGATAATAATGCCTTCTTCTGAAATACCTCCTGAAGGACCTGCCTGAGGCATTTCTTGAGGAAGTGTCACTCTTTTCAGAAATATGACCATGGTGGTTTTCTTTGTTTATTTTTTTAATCATAGATTTGCTTGTACACAGATACTTCGCCACAAATATTCCTCCCTATTAATGAAAACATTTTGGTGTTGGAGTCCATGTTTTAAAACATTTTAAGAAATTTGTGTTTTCAAAAAATTCTGTAAAACACCTCACTGTGAATATTCTTGGGGGTTCTTCTTTTCTTCTCCTGCAGTTTCCTTTTCTCTTACCTTTTTTTTTTCCCCCAGCTATACATTCCTATTCCAGTTCCAACAATTCCTCATTAGTCAATTCCTCAGGAATCACCTCAGGAGCTCCTCAATGTCTTCCTCATCCACACCCCAGTTAAGGCCTTTTGCCATCTCAACCACAGCCTTGTTGATTTTTGCAACCTTCTCATCTTGGGCAAATCCTTTGAAGTTATGGACCTTTTGAGTGTCTTTTTCCAGATGCTATTCATACACTTCCGAGTGGCATCACCCTAAGCCCAAGTAAGGCTCTTTATATAGTTATACATGTTGTAATTCTTCCACTATTACATCAGTGTTTTCTCAGTGTCTTCTCAGTGTCTTCCTCAGTAGCACCAATAGCCTGGACAAAAGTCCTCAGGTAGTAGGCTTTAAAAGTTTCTATAACTCCATGATAAATTGGTTTGATAAAAGAGATGATTTTTGGAAGGAGAAACACCACTCTGATATTAGAATGAAGATCATCAATAAAAGGAGTATTTCTAGGAACATTATTAATAAGAAAAATAGTTAAATACATGTTATTCTCCAAACAGTACTTCTCCATTTCAACTGACATAGCAATTCAGGAAGGTATCTTAGAAGAGGAGATGGGTCAGCCATGATTTCTTATTGCTCCTACAGCACAATGGCAGTGTGTGCTCACTGATACACTTAATGGCCATGGGGTTCTCAATGTGCCAGATAACAAAGGATCTCTATTTGTAGCCTATATTCTTCTGTAAGGAGGCCAAATCGATGCCATATTTCAAGGGTTTTAAGGCTACAAAATCCTTAAAATATGGCATTGATTTGGCCTCCTTACAGAAGAATGTCCTTTCAAGCATCCATTTTTAGAATAGGGAGGTTTCATCCATATTGAATATGTGCTCTGGTGAGTAATTTTCATCCACAGTCAGTTTATCTAGAATTTCTAATCTTCAGCTGCTTTCACATCAGCACTGGCAGACTCACCATTCACTTTCGCATTATGTGAAGAATAACAATTCTTGAATCATTTAAACCACCCAAAGCTAACAGTAAATTTACCACCATAGTCAGGTCCAGCCTCAATATCACAAACAACCTTTCTATTTTGGCCGAGATTGTCATGGTGCTGAGAGGGATACTCTTCTGTATCTGGTCTTCAATCTAGGTCATTAGAAGTTTATCCATATCTCCAAATTTTTGTCAGTCTTGTTCCCTTAATGAAGCCAATCCTGTAACAATTTCCATCATTTTGCTCTTGTTTTTCACGATCTGGCCATGGTGGAATGGAACGTGCCTGCTCGGTGAGCAGTAATTATCACTGATTTTTCACCTTTGTAGTCCAAATCAATTTTAATTTTATTTTCAGGTCAATCACTTGACTTGGCCTCTTATTTGAAAAAGTATCAGTAGATTTTGTACATTTAGGGGCCATGGGGAACAAAGCAACATGAGATTAAATCAAGGATGCAATCAAGAGACATAAACACGAGATGTGTGAGGCTGTTGCTGGTGTAACACAGCATCACAGCAACCTTTTTTTATATAAATAGAAATAGCACACTCTAAAATAATAATAAAATGTATAGTAGAGAAAATACATAAACCTATAACATAGTTATTTATTATCAAGTATTATGTACTGTACATAATTGTATCTGCTATACTTTTATATGACTGGAAGAGTAGTAGGTCTGTTTATACCAGCATCATCAGAAACACACAAGTAATGCATTGCACTACAAAATTATGACAACTACACTATCACTATGCAGTAGGAATTTTTCAACCCCATTATAATCTTATGGGACCACCATCATATATGGAGTCTCTCATTAACCGAAACATTATTACATGGCATATATACTACATCTGAAGTCCCTATCACAGTGCCTGGCAAATACTAGTCACTAAATTATTGTCTGTAGAAAGAACTATTTAATGAGTGCAATCATTGTTTAGCTGCTTGGAGAGGTTTAGAAAGATTCTTGTGTTGGTATTTCATCTTCAACTGCCTACTTCAGTGCCTGAAATTCTAGCATTAGGAATGCATTTCTGTGAGGAACGACGAGAGGTATACTCAGTAAATGGGAGTAAATGGGTTATACTGGTGAGATAAGTAGTCTTCCTTTTCTGATAGCTCCACACTAAGGAAAACAAAGGTTCTGATGTGCCTTCAAAGTTCTGTGTTACCTTCTTCCTTTTTTCTGTCCATACTTCTGAAGCTCATAGGGATTGCAAATATATTGATCAATTTCTAGTCTCCAGAGTGAGGAGAATGATTTTCCTTCATCTCAATTTGATGGGAATAATTTTTTATGGTTACTTTAAAAGACATATATATCTTACTTCCTATTCACGACCTATCAGTTATGATTAATTTACACACAATGTTTTTTCTTATCTGTTGAGACTTCTCTAGGAGCAAATGGTGCATACATAGTGGAAGAAAAGGGAAGTTTGTAATGGTTCAATTCAACCTCTTCAATTTAGAAAGGAGGAAATTAAGACTCAAGGTTGTCAACTTTCTCAGACTTGTTTGAAAACAATTTTTTAACCTGTGAAGATGAAATATTGTGAAAACAAGATTCATTCAGAAGATCTAAGAATATTTTAAACTGGTGTTTAAAATATTTTAAACTGGTGTTTAAATATTTTAAAAATATTTTAAACAAAATCTGTCAGTATAGTCATTTACACATTATCATCGTACCTATTAGTCAATGTGGGCAAAGCAAACACCTAAATGTATACTAAACACACACATACATACTCCTAAAAACACATACAAACACACTCTCATGTCTTAATGACATGAGAGTGTCTTAATGACATTGTATCTTATATCTAATGTCAAGGATACTTGTGTTTCATCACAAATAATAGAACAGGTGGGATTGATTAAATTACCACAGCCCTTCTGAGAATCGATTTTATTATTTGTTTCTTTATCTCTTAATTTTGTTGATATAATTATAGAACTACCCATATGTCAAGTCTTCAATTGTTTTCTTACCAAGAGGCAGGCTGTGTTCCCATTCCCAGTGCTAATAGCTCCACTGTAATAACTCTTAAAGATCTAAGTATGATGTGCTATTTTGTCTTTGTCTTCATAAGCATATTAGACCCAATATGTCACAATCTAATTTCCATTATACCCAGACAGAAGTAGGACCAGTATAGTGACTGACTTACAGTAAGCACTCAATAACTCTGTTGAATGAAATTATAAATAAGAAGAAAAGAGAGCAAAATGTGTGTGTGTGTGTGTGTATGTACATGCGCGTACACATGCATCCACATATGGTTTGCAAAAGGAAATATATATATTAATCAATTATCAATTAGGGTTATATTTGAACTATTTAACAAAAGCCAATCATAGTGGCTTAACATTTTCAGGCTTTTCTATTTTTACTGACTGCGATACTTGTACTGTGCTTTTTGTCCCAATAACTGTTGCCTCATGATCATGACATGGCTGCACCAGCTTTGCCTTAATATTTTATGTAGGAAAAAGAAAAAAAGAGATAGAAAGAGTTGGCAAAACTTTCCCAGAAATCTCTAATAGATTTATGCTTATATGATATTGAAACATAATATGTCACATGGCCAATCATTTTTGCAAGGGAGGCTGGAAACTTAAGGGTTTTTTCTTTTAATTAGACATATAGTCACCCTAAATGACATAGGTTTTTTTTTTTGTAAAATACCAAATCTATATTTATATTCACAAATAATAACATAAGTTGAAATATATCATAGATAAAATAAGTGATGTCTACTGTTTGAAAATTAAGTATCAACAATTAAAAGAAATCAAACTGTAATGAAATAAATATGTAAAAATTCAACAGGTTGTGCTGCTATTATATGTATTGTTGTCTCAAAGGGGAAAAAAGCATACAAAATCAGTAGTATCCCAAATAGTTAATACTGATGGACAAAAAAGTGGAGGAAAAAATATTATTTTTATGTATTCAGAAATGTGGTTAGAAGAAATCTGAATGCCCAAAAAACTTCGGCAGAACTCAAACTGACCTGTTTACAAATAGATTTGGTGATTTAAAAAAAAAATACAGTTTAAACTTCAGCCCTCTATTATCATGTATCCCCTTTTAAGATTTACATTTATAGTCAAAGCAAACTTTCCATAACACTCACTGGATTAGACAAAAATCAACTTAATCATCTTGAAAATGTGTTAATCTCAAAAATAGGCTATAAAAGTGCAATGCTATGTAAACAAAAATCTATATTATGTACATGTAGCTAAGCTGGTGAACAGGAAAAAAGGTAAATAGTGTACTTTTTCCTGATACAAAGCACTTCATTGCACTGCCAGCAGACTGATCTCAAATTAGGTCTCCCTTAAACATGGGAGTTAAGACTTCTTTACAAGTATGCTGCATGTTTCATTAAAAAAAATCAGGATTCTTTTAGGACTTTACCTTTGCTCTAATGGAAAAGGGCAGAACAAGAAAAATTAACAGTGCAAACTTATTTTTGAAAGTTTTCTTAATAAAATATTTTATGATAAAAATGTTTAAAGTAAAGAAGAAAGGTATATGACATGATGGCTTAGTACAGATGAGTTTCATTCTCCATGATTTTAAGCAAATGATTTTCCCTTCATAACCCAAACATTTACATGGAGAAAAAAATAAAGAGTTCAGACTAAATAAGAGATGGTAAACCCATATGATTACAGAGTCCAGGCAAGTGACATAAAAAATGGCTGGTGGGGATTGTGATGCCCTGGGGAAAATTCACCTGAAAGGGGAGAAAACTTCTCAGCCCCAGCTGATCATAGCCATGCAGGAATGTGCACCAGATCTCAGTTTTCCAAATCAATTTAAAATTACCATCTTCGTGTCAAAGTCAGCATTTTCAATGTTGGTAACTAATATAAAAAGTTTAAAATAAAATACGACAAAGCAAAACACATCTGGAGGTTGGAGTTGGCCTGTCATGAAGAAGTTCGAGGCAGTATCAATTCCCAGGGCCCTTTCAGTTAGAAGAGTCTATGTCTTGGTTTCCAATCTGATTCTGTTACAGGGTACTTCTCATGGCATCACCAAGGAGAACAGTTACAATTTTTAACAGGAGACAATGCTATAAGCCCAAAAGGCAGGTTTCTGGCCAATTTACCTTTGGAATCAGATGTCTTTGGACTCTGACTTTGCTACTCTATAGATTTTCCTCTGACTTATTTATCATTAAAAAGAAACACAGAACCCAACTACTTTATTGGACATGTTTATGCTTCAACATAAATAATTATATCTTTGGTGGATATAATTTACACCAACTGCATTAAATTATGAGAAAAATTTATATTGGCTACTAAACTACTAAACACTTCTATTCAATGAATAACTACATTAAGAAAGATTTCTTTCATGTGGGTTAAACATGGTTAAGTTTTTCTAATTTACAGGATGGGTAACCACAGTTGGTGTGCAGCATGCAACTAGATTTAGAAATTGTAAGTAGATTGCAGAGAATCAAATTCAAAAGACCTGGTCAGTCAGTCATGTGCCAATAAATACAACAATGACAGGAGAACCCAAAAAGGTGAGCACCAGAACTACATGAATCATCTCTAAGTAGACTTCGAATATATTTTTTCACCAAATGTTCCAAAATAGTGTTTAGAAGATGACTTGTCTTGAGGCAACTCTGACCACATATAAAATAATTGACTAAGTCTATCAGTGGCTGATATGTAGAAGAAACTCATAAGTATTTATTAATTAAGGACTATCTTAACGAAAGCAAAAGCCTGGGAACCTGGGAACAAGACTGATGATATTGCATGGGGACACACATACACACACAGATGTACACACACATACAAAGTCATCAGCTTTATGAAAGTATGCTGAATATAGCTATATTTGCAAGCCAAACTTAACATTACTAAGAATATAAGTAATTTTTGTAACTTAAAATGGGCCTTGATTAATAATTCGGTTGTTATAACTTCATACCTGCCCACCCTCCCAATCTCATCCAGTGTTCTGAAGTAAACCCCTTACCTTTTATACTAAACCACCATATCATGGTATTATATTTAAATCTTTATGCAGGATGTATATTTCACAATCTGTACAGGTAGACCCCTTCAGCCTTCAATTTTATTATCTCTGCAATTTTTTGTGTTACCATTGTTCTTTATTAGCAATCATATTAACTATAAAATACAATGACTTGATTCTTTAAACTCTCTATGCAGTCAAAGTGGCCAATTTCACAGTGGAGTGTCTTGAGCAATTAAGAAGAAAAATTGTGCTGAGCATAACTATGAAATAGAGAGATGATTTGCTCATATTATAATGGCTAATCTAAGACTAACCCACTATAGCCAGCAATTTCATCGAATACTAATATTGTTACACGTGCTCTTTTTTCTTTTTCTTTTTCCAGAGAATTTTATTGCTAGATACAAGACCGGATTTAATTGTTAAACCAGAGGAAATAAACTAAGTTAAGTTTATTTCTTCATTTATCTTTTTTAATGTATGTTCAATAATTGAAATGACTTCATACTTCATGGGGCATTATTTATCATCTTTTGATTCTTAGTAGTAATCTTCTTATAGACTTTCAGAAGTGACAGATGGGGCCAATATGTTTGATACTGAATATATAATTGAATTAATAACCAAATAAATATTTGGATAGGTTATATAGAAAGAGAGAGATATTTATTTTAAGGAATTTGCTCACATGATCGTGGAGGCTAGGCAAGTCTAAAATTTGGAGTAGGAAAGCAGTTTGGAGACTCGGGAAAGAGATGCAGTTTGAATACAAAGGCAATCTGCTGGCAGGATTCCTTCCTGCTTGGGAGAGGTCAGTCTTTGTTCTATTTAGGCCTTCAACGAATTGAATGAATCCCACCCACATTATGGTGGGTAATCTGCTTTCTCAAAGTCCACTGTTTTAAAGATTAATCTCATTATAAAAGGGAAGAAAAAGATAAAAGTCTTCATAGAAACATCCAGAAAAATATTTAACTAAATATCTGGGCACTGTGGTCCAGCCAAGGAGACACATAAAGTTAAACATTTTATCTGTTACACTTCATCAAATTGTATTTATGAGGCATTGCCTCATTTTTATTTAAATACATACTGATTTTGAAAACAGAAACCATATTTTGATTGACTAACAGCAATATACAACATGAAAATAACATATTTATAATTCTCTTATCTAACCACTGTAAATCCAATTATTTGGACATCAATGCCATATCGATCCTTTCTGTGTGTATTGAAGAGGATTTGTTTTTTTTAAGTGGTCAACTTAAATTCTGCATGAGCTTTCTGCTCATTATTCCATCTGCCTAAAACAGAAGTTCCTTCCAAAGATAACAAGTGTACTCTGTGTCATTTTTTCAGACCCCGTGGCTGAAAAGCATAATGCTTTGTAAGACTATTATATATGGAATGGCATAAAAAAGGTTTTTTTCAGAACCACCTGTAGTCCATAATTTTTCTGAATTTGGTCGTTTACCCAGCTACACATATAAGAGAATCCCTCCCATTTATTCATTCATTTATTCAACACGTGCATTGAACTCAGTATATGACAGACAGCTAAGAATTAGGGATACAGGACAAACGCATTGCCCTTATTAAGCTTGTACTTTAGTGGCAGGAAACATACTAAACACATAAACCAGTAATTGACTTAGGCTGGTTTAAAAAGGTTTTACAGAAGAGGTAATATTTGAAGACAATGGAAAGAGCAAAGACAAAAGAGGAGGTGAGTTGGACATGTTTGATGATCGGAAAGCAAGTTTGTGATGCTGGAATGTAGAGAACTAAAGGAACGCCGGTAGCAAATGAGGCCTGGAAAAGTGGGTGAGGACAAATCATATAGGGCCTTGAAGCCGTGGAAAAACTTGTACTTATTGTAAAGAAATGACAGGATCAAAATTACTCTGAGTAGACAACAGACTTTTGAGGAAGTAGACAGGACACAGGGAAAGGGGAGTAAGTTAGGAGAATTGGAGCCAGGAAGAGATGATAGCTTATGCTAGTAGAGATAGTAAAAAGCATTGTATTTGGGATATTGAAACTAACAGAATTGTTGCTGATGTAGGATTATATCCCTTCATGCTGTATGTACATCATGTAACACATATCACTTTACATATTTTCAAAGCCATTTTACAATTTTTATCTTGTTAGTCTTAAGAATTCAGTAAAATGTAGGAAGAAAGATAGTTTTAGTATAATTAGGTGAATGACTAGATAATAGAATAAAATTAAAGTTGAAGGACTGAAACTTTGTGCTTTATAAATTAATGGTTTATAATGTCCCTCTATAAAGACCAGTCTATGTGAAAATATCTTTCATATAGAAGAATTATCTAATTCTCAAGGCAACTCAACTCGGTTGAGCTATCTCTGATTGTCAGAAGACTACCTAGCAATCTAGCAGTCTTTGGAACACTTCTGGTGGTGCCTAAATTAGAATGCAAGGATTCTGGATCAGAGCTCAGCTGCCACAGCCAGGCTTACCTCAAAGACTACAATCTGATCCCACAGCTTTCTTACTTGCACTCACATATTCCTTCAAAAACATGATTAAATAAACTCAGCCAAGTGAGTCTACAGCATTGCTCTCAAAAAGGTCAGAAAATAAAGTCAGCTTTTGTTTATTAACTGTAAAATTAATATTATGTACACAAGCCAGAGACTTTTTTTTCTGACAATAAGTGTGAATTCTCCGAATGCTAATCACACAAAGATAAAATAGGTCATACATAGTACTTGTTTGTATGAGATGGGTCCACAGGGATAGAGGAAGAGGCGGAACAGGAAAAAGGACAGTTTGAAATTCTCATTTTTGCGGGGAAGAGATTTTCTCAGGCCCCTACCTTGTCCATCATTTGTTCACATTTTGTGGGGGGAAGGGGATTCTCAGCCTCCTGGACTTTTCTTAGAAATTCACACAGACTTAGCTAATGAAAGATCAGCATTACCTTTCCTTCCCTGAGGGGTCTCATTGATATTTGTTAAGCAAGTATGTGAATGATTCAGCAAGCCTGGCCATTTTCCACATTCAACAGCCCAAGGATACACTTCGGAGCCAAACAAATCTGAATTAGAATATGAACCCCATCACTTACTGGATATGTGACATGAATAATTTATTTGCCATCTCTAGCTTCAATTTTCTCTTCTTTAAAATAGCAACATCTACTCTATTAGTTAATTTTGTTTCGTTTTGTTTTAATTTTCATTTATTCCTCTATTCCTCTAATTCAATCCCTAGTCTCAATGCTGAAATAGAGCAGTACCTCTAAAGGACCTGACGTGAGCTTGGAATGAATTAGCCATTCTGCAAGTTCTAAGTTTCCAAACTATACTGCACAGAAAAACAATCTGAAAATCTTGTTAAAATGTTGATTCTTCAGTCCAAACCCACAAGATTCTGGGTCCTAGTTCTGCAAGGAGGTTCCAGAAATCCACGTTTTTAACAAGCACCTCAAAAGTTGCTGAAATTGATGTCCTGCTAATTATGTTTAAAGGAAAAAATAAAAACAAAAACAAACCTGTAACAAACTTGAGCTTCATTCACCTATGATCCCTTATTATATTCAGAAGTAAATCTTGCTTCACTCTGGCTCCTAGCACAAACCTTCTGACCTTTGACTTCCTACCTACTGGCATGACATACACAAAAGGACAGAAGTCATCTGTCTGGACTCTTTCTTTTTATTTTTTTTTCC
This sequence comes from Pteropus alecto, assembly GCF_000325575.1. Taxonomy (NCBI): domain Eukaryota; kingdom Metazoa; phylum Chordata; class Mammalia; order Chiroptera; family Pteropodidae; genus Pteropus; species Pteropus alecto. The sequence goes on from NW_006442484.1 coordinate 10,067,965, forward strand.
TGTCTGTCCTCTTCTGGGTGATGCTTTTGTACACAGGACCTGACATTTCCTTATTACTATTATTTGCCTCTCTTCCAAGCTTGCCCACTGCTTTAGACTCCTAATTGTCCTAAGTTACATAGAAATCTCCGGCTTCTTACTAGATGAGCTGGGTTGTGTTATTTCAGGCTTATACTCAGTATTACATTTCCCGAATACCTTTTTCCTTATAGTTCCAGGCTAGAGTTGGCCAGGAGAGAAATTTTGTTAGATATGGAAGATAGAGAAAGAAAAGCCACTACTTTCAGAAGGCGATCAAAGACACATTGATAGACGAAGAGGTACGTGGCATGTCCCAGTTTATTCTCATTCTCCTTTTCTTTTAATCTAGTGCATCTTTCCAGATTTTGGCACTGCTCACCAAAGGCAACCCCAGACCTACCACTGAGCATATGTCTGTGGGCCCGTGGAGGTGGTAGTTCCCAGAGGCAATATTTTCTTATAGATCTTGCCTCAAGTTCCTCCTGTAGAGTTCCACTTTGGTGATAGACATGTTTGATTTCTTACATTTCCCTGTAAACTCTTACCTATCTACCTGGACTGGTACTTCAGACAAATCTGTTAGTGAGTCTTTTTCTAATCTTCCCACTCCCAGTTAAAAACCTTCACTTTATCTGTTGTTCCCCTAACTGAGTAAGGTCTAATTCCTATAATAAATACCTATGGCCCACAATGATTTCAGTAGCTCTGTTTTGTTGACTGAAATCAGACGAATAGACTCACTAAACCAATACAGCACTCAGTCTAGACCCTTCATATTTTATAGTTCAGAGGAGGACACTAAAGGAAAACTCAGTAGAAAAATTGAGACCTAATCTATTTTTTTACAAAACATACTAGATTATTTTGAGTGACCTATGGGCAAAATATACAGACATTCCTATTTAATTCCTAAAAATTAGTGTTGGTATTTTAGGCACAAAATTTTTACTTGACCTAGAATCCAAGAATGAAGAGAGAAAAAAAAGCCATATTCTCTCTCCTGAAGACCCTGGTTTACATGTACTTGGATCTGGCCTTAGAGATAAATGCCAAGATTGATTGAAATGCATAGATGGAGGCGAGATTACCATTGAAAATTGTGTTAACCTACTTACTGCATGGTTAGCCATCACCAAAAGAGTTCAGCCTTCCAGATTGCAATCACATAAAACATCAGATAATTAAATCACCCATTACCAACCAACCCTTCAAGTACAGTCTTAGTAAATGTACACTTAGAACTCTGAGTAAGTTTTGATGGAAAAAGAAATGTGCAATCAACTGATAGATTTCAGTCTCATGATACTTTCTTTCCAAAGAATCACAAAGCAATACCTATTAAAATTAGGCTGAACCACAGATGCATATAAAACTGTATATATCAGAAATTTCACATGACCTATTCAGTTGAAAAAGGAACTTTCCATTCCAAAGATTTCATTAACCCTCAGATTTCTCTTTTATGCTCTATATAAACTATTATCAGATTTTTGGCTATCATTCTACATGCCACCTTCTTATTTTACAAATTCAATGACTTTATTCTAAACTTAGATTTGAATTACACCAAATGAATGTCATATATGTAGTGGCCATAAGAATTATACCAGAGGTCACAGACTTTTAACATTCAAGCTTAATAGGACTTCACACAAATTTTGTTTGAAGGCCACCATCACCATTCATATAGCTCAGTGAAAGCTGTGTGTAGACTTGCCTTACGTAGGTAATATAGGCCTCTCTATATCTTGAGAAAATGGAAATTTAATCAAAGCCATATGCTTATGAAACATGTTCTATTTCTGGGCTCACTAGTAATTTAAATGATATCCTTAGTTTTAATTCACATAAAATAAACTTTATTCATAATTTGGAGCTGCTAAATTTCTTCAGGTCTTGGAAATCCTCTCCTGTTAATATACTGCATTGATTGTTCCAAACTCTGCATCTTTATATCTTATTCTTGCCTATTGTTCCTTTGTGACTCGCATTGTATTTTTCATGGTTCTTGAGGCTTAGTTTTTTGCTTCATGTTTTCTTATTCTATTTTACTCTTCTAGTTTTTAATGTTTGTGCCTTCTGTCTATCTTTTGAATAATAATAATTTGATTTAACAAATTTAAAGATAATTAAGTTATCTATTTTCCAAACTGTACAAAAACTATGCTACATTACTAATTTACTCATCTTCCTACAGGTGCTTTTGTGATCAGGTTTTTGTTCCTGGTTTTTTTTTTGTTTTTTTTTGTTTTTTAAGAATATTTGTTTTTCAAGTAAAAATTAGTAGTTGATAGATGGTCATGGGGATGGAGAGCACAGCGAAGGGAATGCAGTTAGCATTAAAATATTGGCTAGGTGGAAAATCGGAGGAGAAAAGGAGCAATTAGGAGGATCATTTTATAAACTTTATAAATGTCTAACCAATGTACTGTATACTTGAAACGAATTTAAGTAAATAAATAAATATTTTTCATCTTCATGAAATTTTAAATCATTACTGTTTATACAGTCATTTGTTTAGCTTTAATCCATATAATTCCTCATAATTTCTTCTTCTATCTCTGATACCACTTTCCTTTTACCTAAATTATACCTTTAGCATTACATTAATGCATCTTTTTTCTTCTCTCTCTCTCTCTCTCTCTTTTGGGGAGTTTATCTCAGCTTGTATGTTTTAAAAATACCTTGCTCATGAAAGATATATTACCTAATATAGAATTTTAAGTTATCTCCAATCACTGAAAATATTATTCTAGTATATTTGTGTTTTTCCTGGTTGTCGGCGAGAGGCCTGTTTAATTAATTGCCCATCTTTCGTAGTCTGTCATTCCTCCTGGATCTTTTAAGATTCCATTATCTTTTTAATGCTGCAATTTTATTATGATATATACAACATGGGAATAAAAATCTCTCTCTCTCATTTCTCTACTTGATCTATTTTCACAATAAGGTATGTTATAAGTTAATAATGATTTTTTTAAATAATAAATCTTGAAGAAAAATAAAAATAACTATTATGAAAACCTAAATAATCCTCACATTGGTTCATCAACTTTCAACATTATGCCATATCTGCTTCATCTCTATTTTTTTCTCCACATAAATACACCAGAGCTCTTTTGTCAAACAATCTAAGGTTGATTACATATATCACAATATTTCAGCATGTCTTTCTCAAGAACGTATGACCAAAACAACATTACCATACATGAGAAAAACATTTTCTAACGCACAGCTTATATTCAGATTTCACCAGAAGTCACATACAGATTCATTATATTTATTTCTTTAACTTGTGATGTAAAAGAACCCCATAAGTTGTAAATGACTGTTCTCTTAGGTTCTCTATTTTCGCATAACTGATCCAATTTCCACTATTCTTCCTGTATTAAATCTTTTGAAAAGTCCAAGCTGGTTGTCCCTCAAAACACATAATTCTTTTTAAAATGAAGCTTCTTCCCCCATTTTGTCTTTCTTTTTTATCTTTTGTGTCACTATGGGTGCATGCAGGGATTTTTTTTTTTTAATTCAACATGTTTTCTATATATTTTTTTTTTTTACTGATGCATCATAGCCCAAACTAGGTCAATAAATTCCCTATACATAATATCTGTACCCTTTCAACCTTATGCTATTAATCTTTGAGCACTTCTTTACTTTCTGGCATAACAAATATTTCAGACTCATCTTGTTTTTTCCTGCGTCAGACCTGAAATAAGCCATCTCTTTCAGTTTCCCATTATTTATATTGTGTGGTGAACTGTATTTAGAAGTCATGATCTGGGCATGAGATGCACATACAGATATCATGATGAAGAGGAAAAATATATTATTAAAACATAAAATAGTTAGATGGAGTCAAAATGGATGAATATGTGCTTCTGCTTGAAGGATATATTATGTTGTATGTATGTGTGTATGTGTTTTTGTGTATAATGTGTTTATATTAATACTTCTAAATGAATTCAGTTCTACAGTGTTTTTCTGTTCTATCCCATTCCATATTTGTATTTCCTTCCTCCCAATAATATCAGTACATTTACTCATTTATCCTTTCTTACAGTAGATATAAAAGTAGTTTCGGAAGACTCATACCAATACATCTACCAACAACAAACCTACCAAAAAAAGTTCATATTTGCAGTTTTTTGCACTTATAATAATACATTTTTAAGCATGTACTTTATGAATAACATTAAATAACTATTTTAATTAATTAGTATGTTCATTAGTAAAATAATCACTCAAGTAAAAGTTATTTCAATTATTTCCTTAGTGCGGTATTTATTATTTTGATATTCAGTTACGATCATTTATTTCCATTTGAGTAAATAGCTTTTCATCTTTTTAAACTTAGGTTTTTAAGTATATAAAATATTTTCATATTACAACATTAAACTATATAAAGAGGACTTTTAGAGAGGTCAAACTCCCATTCTTATTCCTTCTACCTCATTTTCATATACTCCTCAGAGGTAACAATTTTTATTAGTTTGTGTTTAGTCTTACTTTGTTTCTCTTTGCCAAAAAGGTATAAACAGATAGACAGGTAAATAGACATATATAAAGATATCTCAAATGAGAGAGGAAGATTAATATGTTTTTATATTCCCTTTTGTTACACAAAAGTTAACATACTATAATCATTCTTTATATCGTGTATTCCAAAATCACTTTATATTGATTCACAGAAATTGGTTGTACACAAATAGTTCCACCAGTGCTTTAGGTTGTTTCCAGTATTTTATAGTTAAAACTAATGGTGAAATTTAGAACCTTGGTATATTTTGCTTTTCAGTGTGGAAGACTATCTTTGTGACCAGTTCCTAGACAGGAGGTTATCGGAGATATTTCCAGTTACGTAATTTTTATAGTTGATTTTCAAATCCATATGATTTCTCTGAGTGTCTTAATCCTTTTATCAACAGCTGCCACCAACTACTTAACTGTTCTTTAATATGTTAACATTCATCTTTATCCCTCAGAGTAGGGTGACTACAACTAAATCCAATAATCAAGTCCAAATTGAGGAGGGCAAAAATCGCCATTGTTGCAGATTTTTTATATCTATTTGGGTTGGCTATCATAACCATAATTAAATGGAATTGTTTTGGCACATTCATCTCCTTATCAAACCATTAATTCTTATTTTACTCTTAGTCTTTTTAAATGCCTATGTATATTTCACACTTACATCTTATATTTCATAGACTTATAAGATGCTATATTTAATCTCAATAAAAATCTTTCTCACATTTATTTCTTTTAAAAAGCATCTCATAAATTAGATGCATTGTGCCATCTGTCAATATGGTATTATCATCATTCTGTTATTCAATGTATTATCAAACCCTTCCGGCTTTAAGTCAGTGACAAATTTGGCTAAATTGCCTTTACATCTTTAACCAAGACACTGATAAAAGTGTTCACTGAACTTGACTGAGAACACTAACCCTCAATGGATCCAGAGAAACTTTCTTCTAAACATTAAATATCTTTTTCAAGTGTAGATTTATCCAGTTTTGAATTTTTCTAAGTCTTCTATATTCTAGGTTCATTATTCCTTAATGATAATAAAAATATCATGATATCTGTATTCATTAAATCCTTGGTATCGCACTGATTTATTCAGCTGGTAACCAACACAATGAGATAGATTAAATGTGATTCAGGACATTATTAATGTTTTCACTAAAAAAAGTTGTCTTTCTAACAAATGCTTCTTCATTTGATAGACCAATGTTATGGATTGGTAATTATATTTATTGCATGATAACTATCTACTTGGTATTTCACAACAGGCTAAGTATCATTAATTCTTTTGATACTATAACTGAGAAAACTAAGTTATGAAAAAAGGCGGTTATTCATACAAAGTAAAAGTGTACTAAATGGCATTGTGGGAAATTGAGCTTGAGTTTCACCTAGTCCAAAACTGTAGTTAGCTGCACAAAGAATTTTCGGTGCTCTCCTAGACTGCTTGTTACCTTCACTTCTAACCTAGTTGAACCTCCTTGACGGTGCCTGTTTTGGCCTTTGGGTTGGGGTGGGGTTATTTCTGAGGGATCTGACAATAATTGGCAAGGGAATTGTGACAGTAATTTTGAAAATTTTATTCATACATTAGTTAGTCAAAGAAAAAGTATAAGAATGAAAAAAAGTGGAGAGGATAAAAAGATATGTTTTGCCTTCGAGAAACAAACACTTTGAAAAATTATTTTGGTTAAGTCAATTTAACAAAAAGGTAAGAAATAATCCTTTTAAAAGTGTTAGAGCCCAAGGAAGAATAACGTATTATCTTTCCTTGAACTTTCTTCTCCATGATTGTACAGTGTTTTAGTAAAACTCATATGAAAGACAGATATACAATAAAAGAAAAACTTAACTTCAAAGACCCTTTGAAGGAGGCATTACCATAACTAATTTACAGACCTAATATCTACACAAGGGAATGTTTTAAGATCTAAAAGGTCACATTGTACTAGGAAACCAAAAGTGTTGAATATATGATCTCATTTTACTTCCAGGAGCTTTTATGAATTTTTTCCGTCTTCAACTCAGTTCTCAAACAGCAAAGGCTAAATCAATTTCTTTTTCTAGAAAATGTTTTATGAAACCTTACTCCTGTATAAAAGTCTGTAGAACTTTTTAAAAAAGTGATAAGTAATTTTGGGAAATCAAGTTAGAGATCTGTGATGAACATTTCACTTATTAAAGGATCTGAAAAATTAAATAGAAAGAGATATCTGTTCCTCAGACCCAAAGCTCAGATATTACACCAGAGGTTTTTTGTTTGTTTTGTTTTGTTTTGTTTTTCCTTTCTAACAGTGCTGAGAAATATTCTCACACTTTGGGAAATACTGTTCTAACAGTTCCTTATCCATTCTCATTCCCCATCTTCCTTCGGGCTCTAAGCTCCACTGTGCACTCCGTACCTCATCACTTCCACCCGATAAGAGGCAGTCTTTCCATAAATTGTGAGCTCTATTAGGGCAAAGTCCTTGCTCATCCTCACTACAATATTCCCCAAATCTAACACATCTACAGGAACATAGTAAGACTTTAATCAGTATATGTAATAAATGAGTATTTGATAAACATGTTGAATTAATGTGATTGAGTGAATAACAGAAATCACAAGTTCACAAAGGTATCCAGTCATTTCAATCATCCCCTCCATATATACTTAGATACACTCATATCTCTTATTAAGCATCCCGATGTATGGAAATTTACATGTAAACAAAATATATTTGAGGGTGTGGATTTTTAATTTGCTAAAAAAGGGGTTGGCAATCTTCTATAAAGGGTGAGAGTAAATATTTTAGGCCTCGCAGGCTATATATTCTCTGTTATAATTACTCAATTTTACTATTATTCTGCAAAAACAGCCATAGGTGGTAAGAATAAATGAATGGATGTGGCCATGTTGCAAGAAAATTGTATTTATCCAAATAGGTAGAGTTGCTCGAAATCATTAGTCACCTACTAAAATGCCTATATTAAAAATATATGTATATATGATATTTGCAAGGGTATGAAGAAATTAGAACCCTCAAGACATTGCTGGTGCTATAACTTTGAAAACATTCTGGCAGGTTCTCAAAAGGTTAAAGAGAGTTACCATATGACCCAGATATTCTACTCCTAGGTGGAATTCTACCAAAGAGAAATGAAAATATTTTACAAATAAACATGAATAGCATCATTAATGGTCAAAAATGGAAACAACCCAAATTTCCATGAACTGATGAAAAGATAAGTAAAATGTGGTATTATCCATGCAATGGAATATGATTAGATAATAAAAAAAGAATGAAGTATTGATACGATACAAAACAGATGAAACTTAAAAACATTACACTGAGTGAAAGCATCAGACAAAAAAGACCACATAGTGTATAATGGCATTCATATGAAACATACAAAATTGGCAAATATATATAGAGATAAAATAGATGAGTGTTGTCTATGACTGCAGCCCGGGTGAAGGATAGCCAGTGAAAGGAACTGGGAATGACTCCTAATGTGTTCAAGGTTTCTTTTGGGGGGGATGATAAAATGATCCAAAATTAGATTGTGATGATGGATGTGTGAGTCTATAAATAGACTAAAAACTATTGAATTGTATACTTTAATGAGTGAATTTTATGGCATACAAATTATATTTAAATAAAGCTGTTAAAAACACAGATTTTTTTAAAGTAGCAGAGAGTTTCCAACTAAACTCTACAATGATTCACACGGCTTCCTTTTATAAAGAACTAATTCAATTTGTCAAAAGCTGAGTTCTGCCTAATCTTTCAGAACTCATATATTGTATGAGAATGAATACTTGCACAGACACAGAAGTAAATGAAAAGCTTTTTGTCTGCATTTCATGCAGGTCACAGGCATGAATTCAGGAAAATATTTGGATTCAAATAAACATATACCCCTACCCCTCGACGATGGATAAATTGGTATGACTCTATTAGTCTGAATTAGCCACTGCCTCTGACATTCACTGTGCATTTCTTGCTTGAGTCTTTCCTCTGATTTTCTGGATTGGCCTCTAGATTCTAAGTATGAAAGACTCTGCCTTATTGGTTCCTTGATGTAGTCTTTAGAATTTGGCCCAGTACCTTTTAAACATTCTATTCTTAATTTTGAAATCAGGGAGGTAAAAAGTACATAGAATTTAGAATTAGGAAGACCAACTTTAAACCTTCTAGGATCCTGACCTTTGGCCTGTGGCTGGTCCCATCTGAGTCTCAGTCAGAACAAAGGGAATGGAATGATAAAAAGCTTCTTATCTAATTCACAAAATCCATGTGAAAAGTCTGTGTAAACCTTAAAAAATGCTATATAAATATCCAAATGATGATTATTGTGATTATTTAGGCAGAAGTGCCTTTGTTCATTTGTCTTTTTAGGTTTATTTTTCTTAAAATTTAGGAGGGAGGTGTGCGAGCATACACACATATAAGTAAAATAAATGCATTCAATAGTAATTATAAAAACACCACAATGTGGCTGGGCACCCAATATATGGAAATATTCAGTATGTGTGTGTGTGTGTGTGTGTGTGTGTGTGTGTGTGTGTGTGTGTGTGTGAAATGCAAGTGTGTGTGTGTGTGTGTGTGTGTGTGTTCTAGCATAGTAATCTTTGTAACCACATTGCTAAAACAATGTTTGAATTTCAGTGATGCTCTATAAATATTTCCTAAATTGAACAGTTTACACTCTTGTATTATTAAAATAAGTATATTTTTTAAAATGACATGAACTCTTTCAATATTGATTTAAAAAACATGAAAAAATAAAACAAGTCACTTGTTCATAAGGGCATTTTCAATTAGAAATGACAAACTTGATAATATCAGATCCTATCAAATAAATAAAAATACTTTTTATGAACTTCTAAGTGGATATAATAATTCATAACCATGTAATAGTAAGAATTCAAGGGAAAAAAAAGAGAGAGAGACTCAAGCCTTACAGTAGCAGATCCTCATCTGGAGACCTTGAACTCAAGGATAAACTACAGGGGTGGTTAGCCCTGAAATTATTTGTAGATAGTCATGTTTATAGACTTATTTGCATTTTTCTTGGTCCATGGTTTGATCAGATTCTCAAAGTGGCTTATGGCTACCCACAATGTTAGGAATCATTTTACCAAACTAGTATAACCTCAACAACAAGAACGAAAATATAACATGCTTGGAGTTTAAAGGATTCATATTATCCTTTTCTGATACCAATTAGAATATAAAATCTTAACCACAGGAAAGTAATCACCAAACACTGACTGGATGATAATAGATCTTGCTACATCCACATATAAAGAGCATGGTCTTATACTCAATACTTACTGGGCATTTTTTTTCCCTGTAGTGAAAATGGATTTTCTGTCAGTTGACTTGATGATCAATGGGATATATATGCCTGCATCTGTTCTGGATTGACTTAGGTGAAGGGTTCAGGAGCATACTAAATCCATTATCCCAAAACTCAATGACATTTGGCTATAACCAGTTTTCATAAAGCCCTGTGCAGTAATTTAACAGTCGGAGTAAATTATATGGTTCATTTATTGGGGTTTTCTTTGTGAGATACTTTTGAAGATGTTCTCAATCCCTTTAAATTAGCATTTCCCCAAAAGTGTTCTGTTTCACCTTTTCCCGATGATGCTATAAGTATTACAAAAAACACATTTTACATTTTCTAAATGTGACTGTTCTTGAGAGACAGTTATTTTGTTTTTTATTTTGAAAAGCACTGCTTTAACACAAATGAGGAATGCAAAATTATTAATAGGTCATATTAAAAAGTTAAAATTAATTTTCCCTTAATAGAGATAAAGTAATGTAATGAAAGTCATCTTAATGCAAATAAATAACAAAAAAATCTCCAACATTTAAAAAAAAAAAACACTCATTTTTAGAGGCATTTGTTATTTTGTCAAAGATCTTCTTTTCCCTCTATAATGAAGTTGACAGAGTAGAAAGAAAAATACTCCAAAACAAATAGAATATAGTTGGTTTTCTTCCAAAGAACATCAATGTCAGGTATATTAGAGGTATAAAGAAATATGAGGAAACTTTTCATGCCTTCTCAAGAGCCAATTCTGGAAGAAAATATGAGTTAGTTGATCTGTAGTGTTTCTCAAGTGACTATAAGTAGATGGCCTTCCATGGTACTAGTCCACTTAAGAAGCCATGTTGAGATTAGAATATACCCTCCAAATTAATTTTTCCTTATGAATTTTACATTATAGAATTCCATTACAGCAATAGTCTTTGCATGTTTTAAATCCCCTTTATACCAACTATGTAGCTTACAGCCTACAGAAATGTAAAGTCTATGAAAAAATCTACTTCTAAAATCAATGGGGCTCATCTTCCTTTTTTCCAATTTAAAATGTTTCATGTCAACTGTGTATATAAAGCATTGTCTATTTGTTATCAAAGAAAAGTAAAACATCATGCATTTAAAGACATAGCTAGAAATAGTTAATATAATTAAAATGTAATAATTTCTAATAGAAGAATAATTGTAAATGCAGTATTCATGCTTATTTCTGCTTTTTCTGAATGCTGACATTTAAATTAAAAAGATGCCTCAAATAAAAAAAAAAGTGTTGGAAGTGTCTAAAATGGTTTAAAAGTTAATTGTTACTCTATGATCCAGAAAAAGATGCTCCAGACTACATTTCTCTGTATCTCTTTTCCTTCATTTAATGTTGAATCCAACAATCGGATTTAAGTACGGAAAATATTTCATGTCATACATCAGTATTGTCACCATCTCTTTACTCCTGGATGATAACCACATCATTTTGAAACATAAACTGAAAATTATGTTTTCACAATGGGCTTGAAGTCTCTGGAGGTGTTTAAGATTTGTGTTATTTGGAAATATTTTCTCATAAAAAATGACCTGCTTCAATTATGAGTAGAGCATTCTTTATTCTCAAAGAGTGACTTAATTTGGACATATTTCTCATGGAAATTATCCAAATAATGGAAAAGATCTGCTTAGAGTAGAAGTTTCTGAGAAAGAAGACATTAGTGATCTTTACTGTATATTAAGAAATGCAAATTTAAAAAAAGAATACTCTTAAGCAAATAGATGAAGGATTATGACTCTCTACTAAGTAGTCCAAAAGCGCCAGCTCAACCAGAATTGTTAGTAATAGACAGGCAAGAATTATGGTGTCTCTATAAAATATGACATACTTTCTGTCTCGTTGACAATGTTTTGCAGTCTTGATTTCTAATCATAACATTTTATCTTTGTCTTGCTTTATTCTTCTAGGTTACCGTGTAAGATTTTTTTTTTTTATCTGAAAAGAGTAATAAACAAATGTTCTATAAATCCTACTCCACTTCCAATGGGGAAACTTAAATTTGGTAGCTCCAAGCTTCTGAATATGAACAATCTTATCTCTTTAGGCTAAAACATCACTATGTGTACTAAGATGTAAACATAAAATTATTCTTTTGAATGTAAATAATATGTAAGTTTGTGTGTAAAAAAGCAAAGGGAGATAACATGGAAAGGTAGGCTAATTCAGTGCACAATGGTGTCTAGATTATAAATTTGAATGAACCAGTGCTCTATTTGGAAAGCAAGCCTTGGTTTCCAGGTTGTATTATCTACTCTCCTGAAGTATAGCTGATATATATTAATAGTAGTGAGCAAAGAGTTATGGGCAGGAGAGCCTACTTCAGTAAAGCAACAGTGGCAGAATATTCCAAAATACTATATGTAAAATATAAAATTACTTCACTTTGAGGGCAAAATTAAACTCACAGAGTGAATCTTCTTTCTCGATTTATGTTCATTAAGAATATATCTCAACTATGGAGCCCAGTTCAATATCCTTTCCAAATTTTTAAAATTACTCTTTTATCTACTCAAATAGTACCAACTCTCAGGTGTCCACTCTATCTGCTGTTGAAAAACAAAGTTAGAAAAGAGTCCATGTTCACCGAGTTAATTAAAGAAAATGGAATAGTATATGAATGAATTCAATAAATGATAACAGGTGTTGTAATCGACATTCACAGATTAAAGCAGGAGCATTGAGAAAGTCAGTTATGTCTGAGTCAGAAAAAAGCTCACAGTCTAAGTAAGCTTTGGGTAAGCCTTGAGAGAAGAGTAGGTGACTACAATAGCAGAGGATTACACAGAAGAATCAGCAGTGGGAATGACAGGAGTGTCTGAAACATCTAGGCCTATTTTCAGAAAACTGTGAGTCTATTTTTGAGATTGATCTTTTATGAAAAGGATGAGAAAACTGTAAGGATATATTAAGCATAGGCAATGCTGCACTAAGTACATTAGACTTTTTATTATAGATAATGGGGACATATAAAATATTTTAAACATAGAGGTGATATGTGCAAACATGAATTTTAGAACTATAAATAGTATGAATATTTGAAAAACATGTGAGCGGGTTTGCAATACAGGCATTTAATCCAGACTTGAGAAGGCTACTGCACATAGGTGATATCTGAATTAAAGTTCAAAGAATGAACAGAAGCCAACCAGACAAAGAAGTTGTTACAGAAAGAAGGAAGGCTATTAGAGGTATAGAAACATGAAATATCATTATGGAGCATAAAGGTAGGGGTAGGAAATTGTGAAAAATAGGACAACAGGAAAAAGTACACTTCGATCAAGAAGAAAATAGATTCTCATAAAGGATTTCTACCTCCCCCTTACTATTGATGGGCATGTAACTCAGGGCCACTATGTCATACCACTCTAAGGAGTACTGTTTACATCGCAGTTTAAGTGAATAATGTCTTTTGCTGTTTTGCAGTGTACAATTGTACATAGGAATCCTAGAAAGTTTTAAGAACTGAATTTGCATAAGTGGATTTGACTATTGGATAAATCAGTAACTTTGGCTGCACAGTAAATAGTGGATTTACAGGAAGAAATATCGGAGCCCAGACCTGGTAAGACCAGTGATTGTGGAGAGAAAACTATTTCAGGTAGCAAATCTTACAGTAAGTGAAACCAAGAGATGTGGAACAAAGAAATATGGCAACTTCAGCCTTTGAACTTGCTTTTTGAACAAGTCAGGACCTTTGAAGTGCTCTTCCCACTGCTTATCATGTTCTTCCTTCAACTCCTCATAAATTCATCATTCATAACTCTGACCAACTATTACCTCATCAGAGAGGTTTTCATTAATCCTGACAGCCTCAATGGCAGTTTGTAACAAATATAATTTATTTAAATGACACATTTCACTCAATGTATATTTTAGATAAAATGTTATCTCTTTTCACTCTTTATCCACTTATCTGCTTAATGTTTTTTCAAAACGCTCATGCTTACTAGAAAGTTTATTGATTTAACAGATTTACTGTTTTCTCAACCTCAACCCCTTAATAAGAACATAAGCCTCATGAAAGTAGTATTTAATCATGTCTATAATTATAACCGCAGAAATTGAAAACTTCTTAATTTATATTTTAAAATTATTTAAAAAATAATTATTTTATGTATTATAGATTCTTGCATGATAAACTATAGTCAATATCTGGGCCCTCCAAAGGTCTTGCTGTTGTCAGGTGTTATGTACTACATCCACCATAACTGTATTAAACACATTTCATGTGTAAATAAATGTGAGACATTATAAAAAGAATTAATTATGAATTAAAATTGAATAATAAAATTTAATATTGGAGGAATGTGAAAAAGAGAGAGGAGTCAGGTAAGACTTTCTCGGTTTTAGTGTATTTGACTGGATATAAGGGCAGGTTTATGGGAATATAATTTATCATATATACATAAACTTCTTAGATCAAGTTTATGTTTGTCAAGCTTTTAAGGGAAGTGTCCAGTTGGATATATGAGTCTAAAACTCTGGAGCAGCTGGACCATAGTCAATAGCATGAAATAGTTGTTGAATATGTGCACTTGCCCTAGGAGAATATGTAGCATAAAAATGAGACACCAGAAAACACCAACATTTTGCAGGAAGGCAGAAGAGAAGCCTCTAAAGGTGTCAGAGAAATATTCATCAGAAGGATAAAACATCAACCAGAAGAGTACAGGTGTCTGAGAAGACAGGAGCATAGTAGAGTACAAAGAGAAGTGGTAGCCAATTTCATCAAATGCTACCAAGAATGTCAATGAGAAAAAAACCTGAAAAATAATCTGCATTAATACTACAAATTGTGACTCATATTTTCTTCGATGAATAATGGCTGATTTAACATTATGTGCAGACTTTCTGCTTTGAAAGTTTTTTTTTTTTTTTTAGGTGAAAATATATTTGTGCTGATTAGAATATATACATTCTGACTTAGATTAGAGCAGAAACGCTGGAAGGTTAAAGCAACTTTCTTATATACTAGCTGAATAACCATGGTTGTAATACTTAATTCTCTGTGACTTAGTTATCTCATTTAGAAAATGGAAAAATATAACAGTACCTATCACATACATTATGAGAATTAAACAAGATAATACACAGATAAAATACTTAGAACACAATTATTATAAATAGACCTTTATACACAAAATGGTATTTTAATTATCATTATTGTCCAATCCCATTTGATAGCAAAATGCATGTTGTTGCACAGAATATGAGCTTCAATGCTATCTTGGGATAACTAAGGTAAAATGAAGCTAGATGCCCTAGGTTGGAATCCCAAAACTAATTTATACAGTTTCAACAAATTAAATTACTTTCTTATTTCATTTAAATCAGAACTCACTGAATTTAAGTAGGTTTGAATAATTTAGAATTTCAAATAATTTCACAAGTCCTGTATTAGAAAGGAAAGATTTCCAATTTTTAAATAGTCGATTTAACCACTCAGATTAATTCCATATATCTCTAATCCCTATTTGATACTTCAAACATTACCTTTTTCTAAATGTACTGTGGAACTCAATTCTCTAACATAATCTCCATTTCAATTCCCTTTGAAAAGAGAAAAGAATAGGAATTCAGAATTAAATTTCTAATTTCATGTTAAATAATTGACTCTTCAATTTTTATGTAATATTAGGTTTGGTGTTCATTTTCTTAATCCCCATAAATAAGTGTAATGATGTTAAACAGATATGACTTCCCAATTTAAAACAGTAGTTTCTAAATTTTTGCTTAATATAAAATAATTGTTTTTATCTTTCACTTACATTTTTAAATATTTTGCTCTATCCTTTTTGTTTAACAATTATCCTCTGCTTGAGTTTACATTTTTCTGGATAACTACAGCAATTTGAAAATGTTTATTTTGTAATGCTGAAGTCTTATACAGAATTTGTATTTGCTTTGCCTGTGGAGTCATGTGTGATAACTCTACACCATTTTAGAATTTATAATCAGTTAATCAGATGAGATAAATTATGTCATTTTTAAAAATGTGTTTCTGGCTGAAGAAAAAAAAAATAGTGTAGATGATAGAGGCTCTGTTTATTCCTCTGGAGACCAAATCAAAGTTGTGATGGAAACAAGGAGGAGCAGCAAGGAAAAATCGTCTGGGATCTTGATGAACAAGCTGTACAACTAGGGAGAAATCCAAGAAAGTACCCTGCAATGGCAGAAGGTAGGATGGGGCAAGGATGCAAGGCTGCCCAGTCTTGAGTGGCTGAGTCAGACGGAGGCAGCAGTGGCACCAGCAGACTCCTCTTAAAGGGGCCACATCTGCGAGAGGCTTTTCGTGGTGACAGATCTGCTTGCTCTGAGCACCAGGGCCCCTGATTCGGCTGCGATCAAGGGGCATCAGGAACTTACAGAGAGATATTGTTGGAGTGAGGGCCTAGGAGAGACTCACTCTGTACAGAAGTGCCAACAATATCCATTGTTCTCTGTTGAGCCCTTCCTCCTCCCAGTGCACGGACACAGCTCCGCCAGAGCCGTGAAGTCATCAAACTGGATAACAGAGGTCGCTCTACCCAGAGGATTCCCTGAAACCCCACCTCCGCCAACTCGCAGCTCCACCCAAGCCACATCCTGGTATAGCCAGCAAGTCTGGTGATCTTTGCTGAGCAGCACATAGACTCACACTGGAGGCAGCTGGTCTTGGTTTCTGGTGTGACCTTTTGAGGCAACTATAAGCACAACATCTGTGGATTGATTGCTGAATCCTAGCAGGTGGCCCTGGAGGGGTAGAGGCTTGGGCTAAATTTGACCTGAAGCTGAACCCCTCTCAGGACTGTGTCACTGGATGCCTACTTCACAAGTATACACTAATAAGGCTAGGAGACTTAGGAGCTTAACTTAGTACATAGAAACAGACATGGAAAGGCAACCAAAATAGGAAAACAAAGAAGCAGAAATCATATGACAGAACAGAACAGAGATCCAGATATAATGGAGTCAAGTAATCTAATAGATGCAGAGTTCAAAACACTGGTTATAAAGATGCTCAATGAACTTTTGTGAAGTGTAGATAAATTCAGTGAGCACTTCAATAAAGAGATAAAAAACATAAAAATGGAAATGGAAATTATAAAAGGGAACCAGTCTGAAATGAAGAACACATTATCTGCGATGAGAAGTATATTAAATGGAATAAACAAAAGAATAAACAAAATGAATAAAGAAGAGGATTAAATGTCTTATCTAGAGGACAGGAAGGCCAATTGGGACACATAATCAGAATGGCAAGAGAAAGATGCCAAAAAATCAAGATGTTGTACAGCTGTTTGAAGAAATAATGTTGGAAAATTTCCCTAACCTGATGAAGAAAATGGACATAAAATCTCAGGAAGCTCAGAGAATTCCAAAAATCAGGGATCCAAAGGGGCAGTCACCAAGACGCATCATAAATAAAATGCCAAAGTTTAAATACAAAGAAAGAATATTAAAAGCAGAGAAAAACAAATTACATATAAGGGAACACTCATAAGACTGGCAGCTGATTTTTCAAAAGAAACTATGCAGGACAGAAGGGCTTGGCAAAAAATATTCGACAGGGTAAAGACCCAGGATATACAACCAAGAATAATTTATCCAGCAAAGTTATCGTTTTGAGTTGAAGGACAAATAAAGAGCTTCCCAGACAAAAATAAGCTAAAGTAATTTATCATCACCAAGCCCCTATTACAGGAAATGTTGGAGGGACTTCTTTAAGAAGAAAAAACATGTATCAAACAGGAATAAAGAATGGTAACAACTATATTCCTATCAATAAATACCTTAAATGGAAAAGAAGTAAGTGTTTCAACCAAGAGATAGAGTGGCTGAAAGGATAATAAAACAAGAACCCTACATATGAAAAGGAAGAGGATGAAAAAAGATATCACTTTGATAGAACTAGAAGGTATTTAAGTCTAACAGATAAAGATAAACACTATATGATTTCACTTATATGTAGAATCTAAGGAATAAAAAGAACAAATAATCAAAAACAAACTCACAAATATAGTGGACAATTCGATGATGGACAGAGGGGAGAGGGGTTTGGGGGGCTGGGAGTATGGGGTGAAGGGTTAAAGAAGTAAAAATTACTAGCTGATGGATGGTCATGGGGATGAGGAGCATGGCATAGGGAATGCAGTTAGCATTAATACGTTGGCTAGGTGGAGGGTCAGGGGAGGGAGGGAGCAATTCGGGGAGATTGTTTTATGAATTATATAGAAGTTTAATCAATGTATTGTATACTTGAAATTAAATTAAAATGTTTTTTTTCGTTAAAAATGTGTTTCTATTTTAGAGGTAAAACAGTATGAAAAAAACTAAAAAAAATGTGTGTGTATGTGTGTGTGTGCACATGAGTGCATGGGTGGGCAAGTATTTAAAATTAACTGAATGATTATAATGTTTGGTCAGCAAATTTTCAGGTAATAAAAATATAACTTGTTTTATAACTATGATCTTCCTATTATATATGTATATATTTTTTACTTTTGCATCACTTTCATGGTAGTTTTAAAATAAATTTCAGCACTTGCTAAAATTATTTAATTTGGTTTATTCCTTTTACAGGGTAAAGGACAAGGTTGACATTTTTATTCTCATTTTCTCATTTATTTAACATCGGAGTTATTTAATTTTACATTGATTGATTGACTGGTTGATCTCAACATGTTCTCAATTCCTCCTTTAAAGTTTTATTCATTCCTAATTCCCTCCAGTCATTTTTAGGGTTATTTCTGTACCCTGATGGCTCAGCTATTTTTTAAAAATTTTACAGACCCAATAGATTTTCAACTCTCAGAACTAGGGCTAATTCTGAATGTTTGTTCGGAAGGAATAGAAAATACAATAAGCCACAAGGAAGTAGGAATACAATCTACACTGTGAGGAAGGATGCCTTGTTTTATAATGCCTTCATTCTCAGTATATGACTTTCTTTCCCAACTAGATTCCATTTACTTAAGAATCTATAAAGACAAAGATTACTCACTCGTTCAACTTGACAACATTAAGCACTTGAAGAGTGTATGGTTAAAGAGAGGAAACTATTCAGGTGAGTAAGTGTTTTGTGATGATATCCTAGAATTATAAAAGGTATCATGTAAGCTTCACTGGTCAAAATAACAAGGAAGTTCAACAATATATGTTTGTTTAACGTGCAGATATTTTGCCAACTTGCAAAGGTTTTAAATGGATTCTCTTTTATCTTCCTCCGTCTTTGTGCATAATTAGTTTTATTTAAGAAAGGAGGTTAAAAAAATCATAGAGAAACATAGGACTGTTTGACTAGTTCAGATAATAATTTAATATTTTTTATTCACTCAAATACTATTATATACTTATATGTACCCAGTATTTACTGGTATCTAGATACAAAAAAATCTCAGATATGGTCTTTCTCTAAGAGATGATCTCTGTCCTCATGCACAGGCTTTCAGGAGACCTCCACTCTGGTTGCCAAGTGTCTTAAGCAAGTCACTTCACCTCTTCAAGATAGTATTCCTTTCCCTATTAAATTGTGGAGTTCAGAAAAATTTTTAACCAACGGTCATGCTACTGTCAGGAAGTACGTGAACATGTGTTGTAGTGATTTGTGTCATTAGAATAACCGGGTGCCTGACTGACACTATATTGGCAGGTCCTACCATGTGCATACACATCTCCACTTGATGAAGAACTGTCTCAGCTAAATTGCTCTCAACAATTTTTTGAAGAGAGATAGCTGGAAATAGATCTCTAAATTTAATACCCAATTCTAAAATTGTCTAAGGGATATGTTTTAATGATAATAATGGTGGACATTTCAGTTTTCTTTTCATTTCTCATGGCCCTTAGCATCTCAGTGCATGTTCTGAATTTCATGTGATAATACCTTGCGATAATAGTGGGGCTGCTCTGCTCCAGTGATTTCTTGGACCTTGCCTTCACCATTCCATAGAATGCTTGGTAACTAATGCCCCTGGATTTACCTTTAAATCAAGGACTAAGTCCACATGTCTGCCTCCTGTGAGCAGGCATGGCAATATCTCTGAAGTGTGTGTTCTATACTATTTACGAGAGCTTCTCAGAGAGTTTAAACTCCAGCTGCCCACAGTGCTAACATGCTTGACAATGTACCCTTCACTGTACCTTTCCTTCCCTATCCCATTTTTCTCACTGGGGTTTCTTAAGATCAACTCCAAATTAATCTACTTCTACTCAAATCCATGCCTCAGAGTCTGCTTTGGCAGGATTGCAAACGAGACAATAATGCATTGACTCTAAATGTTAAAGAGACTCAGAGAAGAAAAGTATCTTAGCAGTATTTGTTCAAGCTTCTGGGAAAAGATTAGCTAAAGATAGAGACTTGTTTTAAGAAACTGAAGTGGTAAAAGAGAGAGCAGAACATGAAAATATTGAGCCTGTCCTATGCAATGGGTGCTTTTGAATCACAGTGAAGAACTTATATCATGGAGAAGCAGTAATTATGTTAGAAAAACAAGTTGGAGTCACTTAGCCATAAAGAGCTCATGGACATTGAGGCAGAGAACTGATTTGATGATAACGTAAGAGTTTCTATACACTAAGGAACAAAAGATATATTTCAACATATATAAATCAGAAACCACAGATACATTATGAGAATGTTAGACTTTAAATATCTCCTGGGTGCTTATCAAACACTGGGCTAAGCATTGAAATTTACTGACCATCACTCATGAAATGAACTTCCCACCTAGTCAACCACCAAAAAAGAAAATACCATACCAAGAACCTTCAATAAGTTGAGTATAAAAATAACATCCAAACATCTGGCTTTCTTAGAAATCTCTTCAGCAGCAGGTCACAGAAACAAACCACTGAACACTGTGAGAATGTAATTCCTTGAAGTCTTGGTTAAATATGGATTCTCTGAGAAGCAAAGTATGAAAGTCATGAAGTAGTCATGGTTACAATCATTAAAAAAATGAACACGTTCTTTGCTTTATGTACCATTTTATACAGTTGATTTATTAACTTAACTCTTCTGGTGGTAAGATTATTCTTAAAATTACCAGCTGTGATTCTGTTATTGTGATTGAAGGAAAATAATGGAAGTGGTAAAAGAAATAAAACAAACAAATAAATAAAACAATAAACAAGAAACGTATGTTCAGAATTTCTAATGCATCTAACTATGTTAGGGATACCAATGTCTCTATTTCATAATTTTATACAATTTCACGCACACGCACACAACACATACACACACACACACATATACACACACACACACACATGCACACAACACATACACACACACACATATACACACACACACACATATATATATATATAATCAATACACACACACACACATATATATATATATCAATACACACAGTCTTATGAAAGAAGTGCTATTAGTCCTATTTTACAGACGAGGAAACTGAGGCTTAGAGACATTCAGTAACTTTCCCAGGATCACTATAACTTTGAAGCACAGACATGAGATTCCAACCTAGGTCCTTCTGCTTGCAAAGCACATGCTTCTTGCTTGCTACATTTTGACAAAGGGTATTAGCATATTAAAAGTCTGTTGGTGAGAACTAGAGATAGTCTATTTTACTTATTCATGTAGAAGAAATAAATAAATATAATTATGGTAATAATGATGCATTTTCTAGTGGATTTCACAAAATGTATAACTTTAGGCTTGAGGTCATTTAGCCAAAACACATTTGCAAAATAATCCTACAAGTAGTTAACTAGAAACTCATTAAGATAGTCATTACACTAAACTAAAGCATTGCTATATTCTAATCAAACACTCCTGTTTCCAGAATGACTTTCCATCTTTGATCCAGAGGAAAAAAATTCATGTGTAATAGTCACCAAATGCGTATAGTATTGGGTCTTATTTTTGTAAATGAGATTATGTTGGAATATTTTATGCCTCATCAAAATGTTAATTTGGTCATATTAAAAAGAAGTCAAGTCAAGCACATAGTTAGAAGCTGATGGGGATATAAAAATATGAATTTTGGTTAGATACATGTCTCACTGTCTCTGTATGGTTTCTTAATGAAAGCCACAGAAAAGTATCACAAATGGACATTGTTTTCCTTCCATATTTTAATATATCTCATATGCCCAGAAGTGTATTCTGAATAGATACATTTTCTCTACCATATGATCCAGCATCCGATTTCTGGACATTTATCCAAAAGAACTGAAATCAAGATCTCAAAGAGGTATTAGCGCTGCCATGTTCATAGTAGCACTATTCACAATTGCCAAGAAGGGAAAACAACCTAAATACTCATTGGTGGATATACAGATAAAGAAAATGTGGTATATATACAATGGAATATTTTTCAGCATTAAAAAAGAGATGGAAATTCTGCAATACGTGACAACAGGGGTGGACCTTAAAGAAATTATGCTGAATGAAATAAGCCACTCACAGCAAGACAAATATTTCATAATTCCACTTATATGCAATATCTAAAATAGTCAAATTCACATGGAATCAAAGAGTGGACTTGTGGTTTCCAGGGTTTGGGGGGTTGGAGAAAATAGGGAGTTACCAATAAATTGGCATAATGTTTCACTGAAGCAAGATAAATGCATTCTACAGATCTTCTCTACAACACCATACCTATAGTAAACAATAACGTATTATACACATAATCATTTATTAGATCAGACCTTATGCTGTGTTCTTACCATAATAAAATAAGATTAATAAAGTGAAAGATTAATAAAGTGAAAGGCAAAAGAAAACAAACCAAAAATCATAAATGTAGTATCTGTGAAGGAATCAAACTGAGAGTCAAGAGATATCTATTTTAAATTTAGTTCAATCTTAACTCTAACCTGGTGTAATGTTAGAGCCCAAAGAGATATTAGAGGCCATCAATTCATTGTTCTCATTTTACAGATTAAAAAAATAATAATAATATAGACTCTTGCATATGAAGTGATTGACTTGAGGCAATCAAAACTAATAAGTGGCTAAGCTAACATAAGACTTCTCACTTCAAGATTAGTGCTTTTTAAATATTTATGGGCTATTTCCCCATTGTAATATCGCTCCTGCAACATGCTTCAAAAGTTAAATTCTGAAATTAAATCATCCTATGATATTCTCATATTTATAAGGAACAAAAGTTGAAATGAGAGAAATCTGGAACCATACATATTCCTTTTGAAAAAGTTAAAAAGTCATATAGTTATGAAGGAGTTTCACTTGAAGAAGGAAAAAACAGGTCAGCTTTGTATTCAAAGCCTTGGATAGACACTAAGTTCTGTAATCAACAGGCTAGGAGAGTAAGAAAAAAAAGTTTTAGAATTAAGCTTTGCACAGAATTGTTGTTAAAGCCATAATTACTGTGGCACCACAGTTGGCTCCCCTAACATAGTATATTTCATTCCCTTGAAGATATTAATTTACTTTTTGAAATGTTCATTGCTTCGAATAAGATTGGGTTTTTGAAATATGTTCCCACATAATTTATGTAGGAGAAAACTATTCCTTTCCCCCAAAGTGCAGAATACTAATTTGAAAATGATCTATTTTCTATAATCATTTTACATTTCATTCTCCTACTGAAAGTAAGAATCTTGGTTATTTTTTTTATCTTTCATTTCCTGCATGAAGGTTTTTTTATGCGCTACAATTCAAGAATATTAGTCACACAATCAGCTTTTATTAAAATTCTATTTCCTTTTACTGTGAGGATGTAAGCTACATCGATCTGATATAATATAGATATGTAGAAAGAAAGATCTATGTCTTAAGATACCAATTTCCAGCCATTATCAAGTGGGTAGATTCATTTCCTGACATGCCTGGGAATATCAATGTTCTACTAAGAAGTATGCTTTCTAAAGACATTCGTTTCCTCCACTATTCATTCTCTCTCTCTCTTTCTCTCTCTCTCTCTCTCTCATCCCTCCCTCCCTCCCTCTCCCTCTTTCTGTCTCCTCCCAATCTCTCTCTCCTCAACTTTTTCCTTTTTCCTTTTATTTTTACCTATCTTTTTATATTAACTTTCTCTACCATCCCACTCAGTACCTGCAGTTTTACAGTTCTCTTAAAGACATTAATATAAAACATCCAAATCCAACTACTCATATCCTGCTTGCACCATGTTAGTGATGCTGGAGAGCAGATATACAGAATTTATAGAAGGTATATACCTTATCCTCAGGTAGTTCAAGATCCCCTTCGATAATTAACATGATAAATATTTACAAGTATTTTAGGAAGAGGAGGTCTGAGACATAGTTTCATTCACACGAGTTATTACAAAACTTACTCATTTTCAAATACTGGGGCCTCTGCTCATGCAGTTCTTTGTCAGCTGTGTTGAGATTAGTTCTAGAATTTACCTCATACTGAACACCCACCCACACACACACACACACACACACACACACACACACACGCTCACACACTACTTATGGTACCTAGCCTTCAAGATGCCTCTCATGATCTTTTCCTTGTATTTTAACCCATGTCAAGTCATCTCCAGCTATGAATTTAGACTTGATCTCAGTAACTAATAGCATATCATGAAACTAATTTGTGACTTTGAGACTAGGCATAGAAGACATTTCCTCTACTGCACAGTTTCTCTTGAATCACTCACTTTGGAGAAAGGGCAGTTGGCATATTACGAGTTTTAAACAGCTCTAGTGAGGAGAGGCCCATGTGAGAGAAACTAAGGCCTCTCCATATGGGTGAAATGTTTCGAAAGCTCATCTTTGAGCACCAGTAAAGGCTTGATGACTGTAGCCCTGATTAACATCTTAACTCTAATCTCATGAGAGACCCCATCCACAGAGTTAAGCCTCTCCTATATTTCTGACCTACAGAAATAATATAAAAATAAGTCTTTAGTGCTCTTTTAAGCTACCAAATTGGTTATATAGCAATAGATATCCTGAGTTGAGCCATTAAACACATTTTTATTTACTTGAAAAATTTTTGGCTTCACTAAATTAAATTTTATTCTTTAAAATTTTTTTTCTTAGTATTCTATTTAATTAAAACTAATTTATATCCAAATTTTTCAAATGGATTGTAAATATCACAGTAGACTCTGGTATTCCATCAGAGTGTTTGCTTGCTTGCTTATTTATTCATTTACTTATTTATTTTTTTCTCATCATCTTTGAATCAATCACATTGAAAAAAGAGACACTAAAGGCTGATTCGAAATTCTTATCATAGACATAGTTTGAGGAATAATGATCCTCACTGTAGAGTGACCAGTCATTTTGTTTGAGATAAGTATGTGATGATATCTGTGTATCTTTACTCTTCGATTGCTCCACTTTCAGATAAGAGCTATCCAAATCCCTTCATGAGACAGTATAGTTAGCAGGCAAGGTTTCTGGATGACAGAGGAAGAAAGAAGTTGAAGATGTCTCCATGAAGGATATAGACTTTAGCTATCACTTTCTCTCTGTTTCGTAAGCACTCGTGCCCAGCTGACTTGTGTCTACACGGCCAGAGATAAAAATGTGTTTTTATTCCACCAGGTTTAATCAGAAGTCCAGTGTCCTTTTATTTTATTTTATTATATTTTTTGGAATATTTTTAAGCTTTAAAATTGTTACAATAAAATATGTTGAATTTAAATTAATCTCTGTATGATTTCTACATATTGATTCTGGGCTTGTGTCCTGGGCTGCAATATACAATATATCCACCTGGACCCCAATATTCTTATATTACACACATTAAATTGTTCTCAAATATCACATACCAGACACTTTGAAGATATATCTTGGGCCACATACTATACTAGGCATAGGATGAATATGTATTAGTGAATAAAACAGGTGTGATGTGGAGCTTACAAGCTAGTGGAAAGGAAACACATTAGCAAGTAAAATATGAATTAATAATATTAAGTTATAATAAATGTTAAAGGACATAAGAAAGGTAAAATGCAATGGAAATACTATCTGCTTTTATTTTTACACATTGCTTCTAAACGTGCTACCTAAAATGACTTGAGAGTCTTTTTAACAGCCATATTATGTTATTTAGTATGTTGTGCTAAAATACTTATGCATTTTTTCACATAAACAGTTCTTAAATAGCCTCTCTCCCTAGATATTTGTGTTAATATGTATTTTCATTTGTTTGTTTTTACTAAATGTGAGCTTATATAACATATATATATCTACATTAAATTTCCTCTTGTGAGGAAATATCTAATTTCTTGCAGTATTGAGATTTATTTGAATAAATTTGTATTTTTTCAAACATATTGGCCATGTCCCATAGTTATGTCATCTTCAAACATGATACGCATACCTTCTTTTTTCCCCTCATTTATTTATCCAACACTGATTTATAATTTAAAGATACTTAAACTTTTTATTAAGCATACATTCTCTGGCATTAGTATCCAAGTCACCAAAAGATGGTGAAGAGATCAGCCTTAAGCTATACAGGTATTTCATCTGGACTAACACCATTTCATTAATCAAATTTAGGCTTCAGGTTTTTTGTTCATCTATTTATTTGTTTTTAAATTTTATGTGAATCTTTGGTTTTCCTTCTTATTCCCCATTATTAGGTTGGAGTCAAAGACTACTAGGCACCATCCCAGCCTAAGATGGTCCAAGGCATTGAATTGCATTTGACCAGTTCTAATAGAAGCAGAAGAGGTACATTAAAAGCTCTTATTTTTTTCTTCTTTTTGCCTGATATGCCTTTCATTACTTCTTATCTCTCAAAGTAGTAAAAGACAATGATTTTTATGAGATTAAAAAAAAAAAAAAGGAACAGAGCTCTTATTTTTATTGTGGAAACACTTGTATCAGCCTCTCACCAGGCAAGTGGAAACCAATGTGAGAACCAACTTGGGAAATCAGCACTGGCATTCATATCTTATGTTTTTAAC
>NW_006442484.1:10094809-10130730 GCF_000325575.1 Pteropus alecto
AACCATTTCTCCTCACCGCTTGAAGGGTATAACTTTAGAAATCATTTGAACTCAAAGCTCTCTGTTATTAGAGAGGTTGAGAGTTCTTCAGCCAAGCGTTTATAAGTAGCTGTGATCTGTGGCCAGATTCATCAATCTAGCTCCCGAGAGGAAAGTGAAACAATTCAAAATAAATTAATCAGTATGCAGTGACAAGTTACACAAGATGAAGTAGACAAAAAAAGATTGTCTACACATATTGGCTCACTTATATTTTTAAATAGTACTGTTTGGTATAGCTTGGTTTTGTCATCTAGACTTAAAATTTCGATTTGAATTTATTTTTTAAATAAAATAATGCTTGTGATATTAATAAAAACTTTTTTAAATTAAATTATTTTCTTTGTAATTTTCAAAAAATGTGTGACAGCACAAATTGAGAAATGAATGTCTAATGCTTGAATTTCCCCTGTAGAATCTGAAAAAAACATTTTCTTCTTTCAGGTACTAAGATTAAATCTCGAATTGTCATCAATGCTTAAAAGCAAACTTTTTGAACAACTTTTCTTAGGCAATAAAATTTTAGTTTTGTGAGTAAATATCAATAGGAATGCGTTAATTCAAAATGCTTAATAGGAGGCTTCAAGTCAAGATGGCAAAGTTGGTAAATGCTGTGCTTACTTCCTCCAATATTGACATCAAAATTACAACCAAATTATAGAGCAATTACCCTGAACAGTGGTTAAATAAAATTACTATAACTGAGGATATAAAGAAGGTTCATTGAGACTGGTAGGAGGGGTGGAGACATGAAATGGACTGGTCCCACACCCATATGTGATGGTTAAAAATCAGAAGGGATATCTCAGCTGTGGAGGTCTCCCTGGAGGAGCAAGTGAGCCAAATCTGGAATGAAAGGTCCTGGAAGAAGAGTCCCCAGAACAAAAGGCTGTGAAAATCAGGATTAGACAAAGGATTGCTAGAAACCCAGGCGTCTTATTAAAGGGCTTGCTAGTAGACTGCTAGCTCAAAACCTTTGCCCTAAACTCCAGTGAAGGGACAGCAGCTCAAAAGGTACAAGGGACATACAGGGAGAAATTGAATTTGGTGACTTCAGGGTGAAGGCAGGAGGGAAGGCTGCCAGAATTTTGGTGTTGAGCCTTCCCTCCAAACAGCCTGTGGGTTCGAACATATGCCAAATCTAAATATATGTTAACTAAGTAAACACTGCTCACCTCACCCTGATGACTCCATAAGAACCTGCACCCTACCCAACTTGCTTACTGCCCAGACAGCCAGTCTCAGCCCATGCTGAGAATTTTCATAAAATCTCTCAAGGTCTGCAGGCTCCAGGCATGTGGGAGATGTCCTTGATGTGCCCTATGCCTCTCGTTGAGGGGCTCTGACCAACACTAGTAGCAGCTGGCCTTGGTTCACAGCGTAGCTCTGGTTCACAGTTTATCCCCTCCCTCAAGCATCCAGAACCAGCACAAGCAACTATCAAATTCGGATTTCTCTGTAGTACTTACCAGGTGACCTCAGGCTGGGCACAGGCAGTGGCTAAACTTGGCTGACAGCAGAGCCCCTCCCAAGAGATATAAGAACTAACACACGCAGTGACCAGCTTCAGACCACAGCAACACACCACCAGAGTATTTCCAAAAATGGCCCATGCAAATGGCAGACTAAGCAGGCACCAGAGTCCCACTTGGGTAATACCACTCTATAGAGTCAGCTCATGAATAGCTTGTCCTCTGAAGTCATGGCCAGTCCTCACAACCAGTTAGCCTGAGAGTCACTCCCATCCACTGATGAAATCAAGTCTCAACTATAAGAGGAGGGAACACATGGACCACTCAAGGGACACTCTGGAAGCACCCAGATCAGGTGACCAGGGAGACTCTGCAACTGGATCCAAAGAACACATACTACAAAAAGCCATCCTCCCAAGCCCAGGGACATAGCAGTTCTACCTCACACATAGAAACAAACACACAGAGGCAGTCAAAATGAGGAAATAAGGACACATGTCCCAAATGAAAGAATAGGACAAAACTCCAGGAAAAAAAAAGATCTCAATTAAATAGAAGCAATCAATCTACCAGATACAGAATTGAAAACACTGGTTAAAGGGATTTTCAATGAACTTAGAGGAAGAATAGACAAACTTAGTGAGAACTTAAGCAAAGAGATAGTAAACATAAAAAGGGATACAGAAACCATAAAAAGAACTGGTCAGGAATAAAAAGTACAATAACTGAAATGAGAAATACAGTAGAGGGAATCAACAGTAGATTACATGAAGCAAAGAATCAAATCAGCAATTTGGAAGACAAGGAAGCAGAAAACACCCAATTGGAACAGTAAAAGAAAGAAAGAAAAAAATTAAATGAGGATAGTTTGTTCTCTGGGACACCATCAAGTCAAGTGTAATAACATTTGCATTTTAAGGATAACAGAAGAAAAAGAGTGAGCAAAGGATTAGAAACTTATTTGAAGAAATAGTGACTGAAAAATTCCCTAACCTGGTGAAGGAAACAGACAGACAAGCATAGGAAGCACAGAGAGTCTCAAACAAGATGAACTTAAACAGGCCCACACCAAGACGCATCATAATTAAAATTCCAAAGTTTAAAGACAAAAACCAAACCTAAAAGCAGCAAGAGAAAAGCAGTTAGTTATCTTTAAGAGAGCTCCCATAAGACAGACTATCAGCTGATTTCTCAGTAAAACTTTGCAGGACAGGAGGAATAGGTACAAAATATTCAAAGTGAAGAAAAATGAGGACGGACATCAACACTACTCTACCAAGCAAGGCTATCATTTAGAATCAAAGAAGATATGAAGGGCTTCCCAGAGGAAAAAAAAATCTAAAGAAGTTCACCAACACCAAACCAGTATGGCAAGAAATGTTAAAGAAATGTCTTTAATAAGAAGAAGGAAAAAATTCATAAATATAAATAATAAAATGGCAATAACTACATACCTTATCCACAATTACTTTAAATGCAAATGGAGTAAATGCTGCAATCAAAATACATAGGGTGGCTGAATGGAGAAGGAAAAAAGATCTATACATATGCTATCTACAAAGATCTACACATATACTATCTACAAAGACCCATTTTAGATCAAAAGACATACACACACTGAAAGTAAAGTGATGGGAAAAGGTATTTTATGCAAATGGAATGGAAAGAAAAGCTAGCATACCAATATTTATATCAGATAAAATAAACTTTAAAATGAAGGCTATAATAAGAGACAAAGAAAGGCATTTCATAATGATAAAGAGATCAATCCGATTAGAGTACATAACCCTTGTAAACATGTATATGCCCAACACAGAAATACCTAAATATATAAAGCAAATATTGATAGATAGAAAGGAACAGACTGACAGTAATACATTAATTGTTGGCAACTTTAATACCCTATTGACATAAATAGATAGATCATCCAGATAGAAAATCAATAAGTAAATAGTGGCTTTAAATAATACATTACAGCAGATTAATTTAATTGATATTTCAAAACATTTCACACCAAAGCAGCAGAATATATCTTCCTTTCAAGGGCATATGGAAAATTTTCTATGGCAGACAATATGTTAGGCCATAAAACAAGTCTCAACAATTTTAAAAAGAATGAAATCATATCAAGCATCTTCTCTAACCACAATAGTATGAAACTAGAAATCAATTACAAAAAAGGGGAAACACAAGAACATGTGGTGGCTAAGTAACATGCTACTAAACAATAAATTAGTTACCAATGAGATCAAAGAAAGAATCAAAGATACTTTGAGACAAATAAAAATGAAAATGCAATGACCCTCCAAAATTATGGGGCACAGACAAAGTAGTCCTAAGAGGTAAATTTATAGCAACACAGACCAATCTCAAGAAACAAGAAAAATCTTAAAAAATAACCCAAGCTTACATCTAAAGGAACCAGAAAAAGAAGAAAATGCAAAGCCCAAAGTGAATGGAAGGAAGGAAATAATAAAGTTCAGAGAGCTAAAATGAACAAAATAGAGTCTAAAAAAAATATACAAATATCAATGAAACCAAGAGCTAATTCTTTGAAAAAGATAAACAGAATTGACAAAATTTTAACAAGACTCATCAAGATAAAAAGAGAGAAGACCCAAATAAATAAATTCAGAAATGAAAGAGAAGTGAAACTGACACTACATAAATACAAAGGATTATAAGAAAATACTAAAAACAATTATGTGCCAACAAATTAAACAATTTGGAAGAAATGGATACATTCCTAGAAACATACAACCTTCCAAGACTGAGTTAAGAAGAAACAGAAAATTTGAATGGATAACTACTAACAAAACTGAATCAGTAAACAAACAAACAAACCAACAAAAACTCACAACAAAAAATAGTCTTAAACTAGTTGGCTGCACAGGTGAATTTTACCAAACAGTCAAAGAAGAATTAACACCTATTCCTCTCAAACTAATCCAAAAAATTCAAGAGGAGGGAAGAATCCCAAACTCATTTTATGAAGCCTGCATTACCCTAATTCCAAAACCAAAGACTGAAAATTATAAGACAATATCTCTGATGAACACAGATTCAATAAAACAAAATATTAGCAAATTGAATTCAGCAATACATTAAAAAAATTATACACCATGATTAAATGAGATTTATTCCTGTGATGCAAATTTGGTTCAATATTCATAAATCAATTAATATGATATACCACATAAATAAAATAAAGTATAAAAATCATATGATCACATCAATAGAGGTAGAAAAAGCATTTGACAAAATCTACCATCCGTTTATGATAAAAACTATCAGCAAAATGAGAATAGAACAAACATACCTCAATATAATAAAGATCACATATAAAAAACACACAGCTAACATCATATTCAAAGATGGAAAGCTAAAATAATTTTCTTTAAGATCAAGAACAAGACAGGGATGTCTCTTTCACCACTTTTATTCAACATCATATTGGAAGTCCTATCCAGAGAAATTGGACAAGAAAATGTAATAAAAGGCATCCAAATTGGGAAGGAAGAAGCAAAACTATAATTATTTGCAGATGCCATGATACCATATTGA
This sequence comes from Pteropus alecto, assembly GCF_000325575.1. Taxonomy (NCBI): domain Eukaryota; kingdom Metazoa; phylum Chordata; class Mammalia; order Chiroptera; family Pteropodidae; genus Pteropus; species Pteropus alecto. Next base: position 10,099,885 of record NW_006442484.1, read on the forward strand.
GAGAACTCTAGAGATTACACCAAAAATCTAAGAGAATTGGTAAATGAATTCAGTAAAGTAACAAGATAAAAAAATTAATATTCAGAAATTGGTTGCATTTTTATATACCAATAATGAACAATCAGAAAGAGAAATTAAGAAAACAATCTCATTTACAATTGTATCAAGAAAATGAAATAAAGTACCTAGCAATAAATTTAACAGAGATAAAAGACCTGTTCATGAAAAATTTTAAGACATTAAAGAAAGAAAATGAAGAAGATACAAATAAATACAAACATATGCCATGCTCACAGGCAGGAAGAATTAACATCAATAGCATGCACACACTATCCAAAGCAATGTATAGATTCAATGCAATCCCCATCAGAACTGGAATAATCCTAAAATTTGTATAAAATCACAAAAGGACCCCAAATAGCCACAAAAATTTTGCAAAAGAACAAAGTTGGAGGTATCACACTACCTGATATCAAGCTATACTACAAGGCTGTAGCAATCAAAACAGCATGGTACTGACATAAAAACAGACAATAGATCAATGGAACAGAATAGAGAGCCCAGCAATAAACCCACACCTATATGGTCAATTAATCTATGAAAAAAGAATCAAAAATATATAATGATATATTTATCATTATAAATATATCATTATAAAGATATTCTATTCAATAAATAGTGTAGGAAAAACTAAAGATATTCTATTCAATAAATAGTGTAGGAAAGATATTCTATTCAATAAATATAGATATTCTATTCGATAAATAGTGTAGGAAAAACTATATAGACACATGCAGAAAAATAAAACTGGACTATCTTCTTCTCCAGATACAAGAATAAATTCAAAATGGCTTAAAAACTTAAATTTAAGACTTGATATTATAAAACTCTTAGAAGAAAACATAGATGGTACACTCTCTGACATTGCTCTTGGAAATTTTTTTTTTGGAGGGGAGATCTATCTCCTCAGGCAAGGGAAACAAAAATAAAAATAAGCAAATGAGTCTAGGTCAAACTAAAGTTTTTGTACAAGAAAGGAAACCATCAACAGAACAAAAGATAACCTACCAAATGAGAGAAGATATTTACCAATGATACATGTGTTATGGGGTTAATACCCAAAATATATAAAGAACTCATAAAACTTAACATCAAAAAATAATCCAATTAAAAAATGGGCAGAGGACCTGAATAGGTATTTCTCCAAAGGACATACAGATGACCAATAGAGATATGAAAAGATGTTCAACATGATCAATCATCAGAGGAATGCAAATTAAAACCACAATGAGATATGATCTCACACCTATCAGAATGACTATTATCAATAAGCCAACAAACAACAAGTGTTGAAAAGGATGTGGAGAGAAGAGAACCCTCATATATTGTTGGTGAGATAGCAAATTGGTAAAACCCTTATGGAAAACAGTATGGAAGTTCCTCAAAAAATTAAAAATAGAACATTCTATGACCCAGCAATTCTATTCTGATATTTATCCAAAGAAATCCAAAACCCTAATTTGAAAAGATATGGTCATCTCCAAGTTTGCTGCAGCATTGTTTATAATACCCAAAATATTGAAGCAACTTAAGTTTTCAACAATGGATGATTAAATAAAGTTGAACATATATACAATAAAATATTCTTTGGGTTTAAAAAATAATAAAGTCTTACCATTTACGACAACATTGAGGAACCCAGAGGGTATTATGCCAAGTGAAATAAGTCAGACAGAGCAAGACAAATACCATATGATTTCATTAATATGTGGAATCTAAAAAACAAAATAAATGAACACAAAAAATAGAAAGAGATTCATAGATACAGAGAAAAAACTATAGTTGCCAGGTGGGAGGGGAGTTTGGGATGCTGGGTGAAAAAGGTAAGGGGTTAAAAAACACAAATTGGTAGATACAACACAGTCATGAGGATGCAAAGTACAGCTAGGGAATATAATTGATAAAACTGTAATAACTGTATGGTGTGCAATGGATATTGGACTTATCAGGTAATATCGATCACTTAGTAAGCTATATAAATATCTAATCATCAAGCTGTACACCTGAAACTAATAATAAATGTCATTGTAATTGAAAAAAAAAGAAATGCATATATAACCATGAAAAGATAAACTTTAAAAAAATCAAATACTTTTATTAAGCATTAGGAATGAGTACATTTTTATTAACTTGTTTGCCAATGTAAATTTTAGCTAGAGATCTTCATAATATCAACAACTCTATACTACAAATTTGAGTGATAATATCAACTAAAGATATATAAAATAGCAAAGACTTTGAACTTTGAATTCATGAGATCTGGGTTTGAACCTGTGTTACTTTTAATTAGATACTTAATCTGTCAGAGCTTAGTTTCACATTCTGCATAATATGAATAATAATTTCCATTCATAGTGTTATTGGGGAGACGAAAGAGAAGATGATTCTATCAATAGTAGATAGTCCATAAGTGTTAATCAAATTTGAGTTTAAAAGACAAAGTTCCTGTTTTTAAAATAATTTACTTTGGTAAATTTTACTTCATTTGATAACAAGATAGAAATATGACACGGAATGTGTCATGATTTGACAATAGGTAGAAACTTTGCTCATCTGATGGCTTTGTCTCTCTCTTCATTTCTTCAATTTCTCTCATCCACATTTTAATCTATACTAAAGATCAGGGAAACTAAGGTCAAATGCCAAGTCCTTCACTTAAAGTTGAGAGGAAATGCACTTCTCTTTAGCTCAGCATGAACAGAGTAAGAATATGAGAAAAGCTAGAAATCTTGAAAAACTGAGAAAATAGTTACCAAAAGAAACATTAAAACAACAACAACAACAACAACAACAACAACAACAACAAAACTAAGAATACTGAAGTTAGAAGCTCTTGGTTAAAGCAAAAATCTTAAGACACAATAAGAAGGTTATTTAATTACTTTATAATGTCGTTAAGTCACTAGATTTTGTAGAACTTCAGTAATAGACACACTTAATTACTGAGATGGGCAAAAAGCCTTCTAGGTACTATGAGTTAAATAAATGGCAAACTTAGTAATACATAATCTGTTTTCTAGAAACAAAGAATGACTAAGAGAAAGACCCAGATACAATGTGAATCACAAATCTATTATAAATTCTGTAACATTTATGAAGATTCTTGGCAAGAAAAAGGGGTTTAGGAAATGTTAAATCCCAAATTCAGTATTTTTAAATATTTTTCAATTACATACCTGCCAACTTCAATTTTGATGAAGACATTCAGAAAATAAATAAAACGTGTTTTGTTTTGTTTTTTTGGTGTGTGTGTGTGTGTGTGTGTGTGTGTGTTTGTGCGTGTGTGTGTGTGTGTGTGTGTGTGAGAGAGGTGGGGGACATGAAAGAGAAGAGAGAGAGGAGAGAGAGAGAGAGAGAGAGAGAGAGAGAGAGAGAGAGAGAGAGAGAGAGTATGGAGCATGTGTTAGAGGATGACATATGCAGTATTTTTATTTATCAATTTGTTTACTTTCAGAGATGTCTTGCACAGCCGGTCAAATGGGACCCAGAGGTGTGCTTACCTCTGGTATTTGAGAGTAGAATAATTTTAATGTTGGTCAAGTCCCCAATTTTGCTTCTGTGCTATGACATAGAAACACATTTTTTCTTAATTTTTCCCTCTCTGCCTTTATCATTTTTCTTTCCATCTCATCTCTCGTTTCTCCCCTTTCGCTTCTTCCATCATCTTTGTTTTTTATCCCAGATAACAAAATTTAAATGCAAAACAAATAAACAAAAATCCAACCAACCAACAAACAAAAAACAAAATACCTGGCCAGCTCTGGTTTGGAAACATCATAAGAGAAGTTCAACAGAAAATTACCTAGGTATGAACATAAACTATTTCTCATGTCTTAGTAAGTTTATAAATACTGAAATATATACTGTACAGTTCAATATTATATTGTGACGAAAGTAGAAATGCTTAGAACTCCAAGAGTGGACAATTAATGAAGATTCGGGTAGATTAGGAGATACAAATTGAATTTATTAAAGAAGCAATAACTTTTAAACTTTTATCATCAAAATTCAGAGAGACAACATGAGGTGATAGAAACTTTTAAAATTTTGACTCTATTGCTCAAAAACTGTATCCTTTTAAAAAAATTATGATACAAAATCTATTTAAGTTGTAGTCTTCTCAACTTCACATGGAAAAAAACCTAACATAATTAGTGTTTCTTACTGGCTTTAAATGATATAACATATATGATATCTCTGACACTGATTTCACTCAATAAATTCCTGTTAATCATCATCTGCCCCAAAAGACAATCCTCAAATCTCTTTATTTTTGCAAATATAGCCATGACCTAGTTCTATAGAGCAGGCGGATATCAGTGATTATTTTTCTAACTCTATTATCATCTGCTCATCCTCATATTCTCATGTAAGATCAGGAAACTCTCTATAGAATTCATCTTTAAGCAATAAGTTATATAAAATTAGTAGTGGGTAATGAAGGTGCTTATTAAATTACAACAAACATTTTAAAAATTAGAATAAAATGAAATAGAATACATCATAATTCATTGGGTAATTTCCCCCAAATTTTTTGTGCTGTGAATGTGCAATGAAATTGGAGACTTTCAGATTTTAAATGACCCTAACAATCTCATAAAGGAGTTTTGACAATGTGGTAGGAAAGAGGTGCTTACTTAATGTTTTAAAAAAATAAATGACCCAATGAAAAAATATAATGGGCAATAATATTGATACAGGCGCATTGGAAGAAAGTAAGATAATATTTAAGAGACTCTGTCAGATGAAGAGTCATGAAATGAAAAGGCTTGGATTTAGGTGATAGTATTCAAAGTGAAAGAGGTAGGATAAATCTGAGTGACATTTCCTTGAGAGAAAGAGACAACAGTTGTGAATCGTTATAGCAATTACCTTGACAGAACAGAGTATGGTGCTGACCAGTTCAGGTTCAGAGAGTGTTGTTACATTGCATTCAGAGGGCAAATAGTCAAGGTTGAGAGTTCCTCTGGGGTCAAAGAAGAAATGACAGGTATCTGAATTGCATTTAGGCAGCTTATCTTTAAATCAGAAGCTCAATAGTTCTTTATATAAGATATATTATTTTAAGACTGATGCCAGAAAAGCAACATTTCTGAGAGATAGAGAGGGAAGACTAGAAAGTTGACAAACTCTGAAAATAAAGTCCCAGGCTATTCTGTCAGGAGGACAACCTTGAGAATCAGCTGTTAGCATTCCATTTTTTGGAAAAAAAAATAGTTGAGTCACACAATATCAATTTGTTTGAAAGGACATCTGTATATACTAACAGATGGCACTGTTTCAAAAGCTACTACAATCAAACAAAATAGCTTGAAGGGAGATTTATTCAAATTGTAGCTTATCCCTATCTCTGTGTTTTTTCATAAATCTAAGAAACATTTATTTACCTCTCTGCTTTTATAAACCAAGTCTTTATAAATGCACATTCTTATTCGGCATTCAGTTGCTGATGCACTTTATGTCTTCCTTAAGAAGTAAGCTCCTAGGTGTTTATCTTAGTTTAAGTTGGCATAGATAACTGTGAACCAAGCATAGAGTCTGCAAAAACTGTGCTTAATGAATACCTCCTGATAAAAATCACCTCATAAATATTTTACAATACAGAAAAAAATGAACCCTATATTTATCCCGCCTTTTGGACAGTGGACCAAATTCATTCATAGATCCAGATACTGATGAAGAAATATCACTGCTCTGAAATGGTTAAGATTTATCTTCCACAAAGTGCAGCTTTAAAACCATGTCAGCATTGCACATAGCAGGACTGATGTTTTTTTCTCCTTTTCTATGTTCTTACGCTGACATAGTAATAGCTGGCAAGAAACCCAAAGAAAAAATATAGCTGAAGGGAGGCAAAGTTCTTCCAGCCAAGCTTTGTTATGCCCAAAGGTTACACAGGAACATTAGCTGGCACCCTATCTTACCTTCTTCTTCAGACATTGGAGAGAGCAGAGAAAGCTGAGAAACAGATTTGATCTATTTTCCTGGTTATTGCCACTGTCAGAATTGAGACTGGACTACTTTTTGTGCCTTTTGTAAGTCACAATTCACAAACAATATGATACTCTTGTCACCAACTAAAGAAAATTAGATAATGACAGGCTGTATGTATTAGATAATGACAGGAAATTTTAATGCAAATTTAGACATATTTTTAAGTAATATCTAGAATGTTGACAAGAATGAAAACAAACACAACTCAAACATTCCAGGTAGAATATAAAATATACTAATTTTCTTGAAGGTACTATGTCAATATATATCCAAAATTATAATAATAACATTTGTCTTAAATTATATACTTTTAAGTTAGTTAATAATAGTTATACTTCATATTAATTTCTCAAGGAAATAAAAAAAGAGCCATAGGTCAATATATGTATATGTGTATTCATTGCAATATTATTTAAAATGGCCAGTGACTGACTGGCTTTTTCAGGGCACTAAATGAATCTCTGGCTGACACAATTAGAGAAGTTTGCAAAGTTCTGAATTTCTCACAAAAATTGTTATATGATTTGTGTGTACAAGCTTGTAATGAGTGACCCCTTAAAGAGCTGGCACCCAGCAGATACATATTTTTCTTCTCATACATTTGTTTGTGAGGAAGACTCTCACTTCCTTTCAAAAAAATTCCAATTTCATAAAGATTAGCAACTTCACATCAAAAAGCAGAAAAGGCTCCAAAGGACAAATAGAAATATTAAAGAAAGTATTTTCAAAATATGCTTTTAGGTGTTGAATAAGATAATCTGTTCACTGGACATAGAACTAAAGATCAACAGAATTTAAAGAGTTTAAATGAACTACTTAATGTAAATATGATTATAAGGTTTTAACGAGATTCTGTGTTAAAAATGCATATTGAATTTAGAAACAAACATATTCTTGTAGCAATTTTTGAACCATTCATCATGTTTCCATATGTATAACCTTAAAATATTCCGTAAAAATAGTTTTTTCACACAAAGACTGCATCTAATAGTTTTTTGAGGCCACTGAATATATATAGGTAAATAAGAGTAAGAGAAGCATCATTGCTTAGAGTCTTCTCACCTATTGACAATAGACTTTTACTTAGAAACTTTTAAATTCCTGCTTGCATTTTGAAGAATTAGTGGAAATGTTAATTTTTGAGAGAAAAAAAGTAAGAATTGATTTAATACCAAATCTAATTTTACCACTGAAGAAACAAGCCTTGAGAGACCAAATGATTTGCCTAAAGTTATAAAATTAGTTAATGTTGTCCAACTAGTTAAGAATTAGGCTTACAGCTGAAATTTACTGGATTTCATAAACCAATGTCACCATAAATAGAAATAAATTAGTTAATTAAAAAAAAAAAAGAATTAGGCTATCTCCTTATCTAATGCTACTTAATTTCTTCTTTTACCTCTATAGATTCCTACTTAATGAGAAAGGATGTCTGTCAAATGGCTAAACTTTACTGCTATGATCGACTTTAATAGGAATATTCTTATGTAACTTATCTGCATTACAAATTTCAGGTAGCAAATCCGCACTTGCCAATATTTAATGTGAAAAATATAAAATTTTTACTCATTGACTTATACATGGTAGTTGGTATAATATTGCTGCTATTATAAAAGTAATAAGATTGCTAAAAATAATAAAAGTAATAATAATTAAATCTTAGGCTGTTAATATCATTTTGAAATTCAGATAATGGGAAAAGTGAAATACGTTATATTTTACATGGAACCCATTTTACTTGAATAAAGTCTGTGTTCAATTCCAGTCTATACTTTAAGATGATCTTTGGCTAACTGGAACACTTCCCATGAATATCAGTCATAGTTCAAAGACTTAGAATGAATGAACTCTTTTCTCTTTTAAGTAGTTAACTGGGGTAAAATGGAGAAATATTCTAACCTCATAAGTGCTGAAAAAGGACATGGAGAGAATAAATAAGTAAATGAACATGAAACAAATGGATTAAAGTAAAGCTTTTTATTGTTTTTCTGTTCACTAAGCATTAATTTTAAAAGGCCAGTTCACATTCAAGTAACTAAAAGCTTTGCTTTTACACAGAGAATGGTGGGGAAGAGACTCAAGTTGGTGTCACTGTTATATTGTAGCAATTTTTCAACAGTAGTTATATTTTTGTGTAAATTTAAATTGTATGGTATTTGCTTATGGATTATTAATCAAACAGAAATATTCAACTACAGTTTCCCCTCATAATTAAACTTTCATTTTGCATAATACGCCATTTGCACTTCATCTCAAGCTGTAATCTCATTGATATAAAAGAAATGTCAACTTTAAAGTCACCATCTCTTACAAATTATAAATTCAGCTTTGTGGATTAATGTTATAAGTGGCCTACTCTTATGATAATTAAATGCGAATAAACCATGCTTTAGAGGCAATCAAGCAGAAATCATTTCTCCAAAGATGCACAAGAATAGATTACGTGAACAATTCAGTTCTATGCATTTTAATACATATATTGAAATCATTTAATAGAATTTCATATTTAATAGGATTGATATGTAAATATAAATTTCAGGAAAGCACCATTTTTATTGTTCTTTTTCAAAATGTATGTTAATGAATCTGATAAAACGTATTAAAATCTGTATTATGCATATGAGGGAAAATAAATTTCATTATTCTTTTAGTTATTAAAAATATTATAAAACATAAAGTTTGTACTTTTGAGATGGAGAAGTGAGCTACTAACAAACTTATCCTCACACAAATAACAGCCATAAATATTTGATAAAATATAAAAATCAACTAGATAAGCATTTTGGAGGTCGAACAAAGTAGAATATTTCCAGAACATTTCTTCAAAAATTGGAGAAAATTACCAGCATGTAGTAGATCCCTATTTTATTGTTGCTTTACTCTTTGTACATACAGATTCAGAGGAGACAGGCTGAAATGACTTCTGGTCAAAAGAACAAGGGGAAGGAGCATGGGGGAACAAGGCTGCCAAAAGTAAGGGACAAAGAGAGTCAAGGAAAGAAAATCATTAATTCGGTGCATAAACTCAGCTCAAGTTCCTGTTGGCCACTGAATGACTAAAGTGTGAGTGGGAGACAGTGAGCAGAACTAAAGCAACTTACAACTAAGAATGAAAGGTAAGGAAGATGGGAGTCACTATGTACTGCAGCTATGGCAGTCTGCAATATGAGTCTAAACAAGAAAATTGCCTGCTAAAATCAAAAGTATAAACAATCTTTGGGGGGGGGGGAACAGAACCGAATCCAGAATCTATACATTATAGCACTCACAATGTCTATAATGCAATCCAAAGTTATTAGATATAAGAAGGCCAAAAATGTGACCCAATTCCAAGGTAAAAGATAATCAACAGATGCCAGCCTGGAGAGTTCAGAGGCTAGAATGATCAGATTAGGATGGTAAAGCAGCTAATATAATTATGTTTTATGAGGTAAATGAAGATGTATTCATAATGAATGAAAATAGGAGACCTCAGCAAAAACACAGACAACAGAAAAAGTAAATAAAAGGAATGTTAAAAGTGATATAAATATCTGAACTGAAATCATTGAGTGAACTTAATTATAGAATGGAGATGACAAAGAATCAGTGCATTTGAAAACCTATCAACAGATTTCAGTAAATCGAAAGATGAAAGAAAAAAAAAGAAAATGAACTGAGCCTGAGGGAATGATGGGACATTTTGTAGCTTTAAATGCCACCAAAAGCTTTAGTAAAAGAAGAACAATGCAAACTCAACGTAATGAAAGAGCATGTTAATGATAAGAGCAAAATTAACAAAATAAAAAATGCAAACAGTAGAGAAAACTTATAATGCTAAATGTTCATTAAAAATTTTAGATTAAAATTTACAACAAAAAATAGGCTACAAATCACCAGTATCAGAAATGAAAGTTCTTTTAGACATTAAAATAATAATAAATTAATATTATAAGCAACATTATGCCAAACAATTGACATCTTGGATGTAATAAAGAATTCCTTGAAAAATAAGAACTCTGAAAGTACACTCAAAAGGGAATAGATAACTTGGTTATTTCTATATTAATTATTTAAATTGAACTAATAGTTAAACACCTTTTTACAAGTAAAATCACAGGCTAAGATGGCTCCATGGGTAAATTCTGCCAAACATTTATGAAAAAAATAAAATCAGTTATACACGAAGTCTTGCATAAAATAGAGAAGATATCTCAACTCATTTTGAGACTTTGACATTATATAAACTAAAGGAAACACTAGAACAAATGATACACTGTAACAATAAATGATAAATGTCTTTTTTTCAAATCAGTTAAGAAGATAAACTTTTAAAATTATTTAGGTACAATTAAATAACCAAAATAAAAACTGAAGAATCATCAACTATTCCTCACATCCCATACGAAAGTAAAAATCCAGTGAGTCACAGATATAAAATAAAGTTGAAATTATTCAAGTACTAAAGAAACAGTGGTTTATTTTCTTTATATCCTTAGAGATGAGAAATTGCCTATGTCTTAAATTGCAGAAGCATTAATGAAAAAGAAAACAAGTTTGTTTATACAATTGTTTAAAATCTTGTACATGCAAAAAATACTTAAGCAAAATATGATAAGCTGGGACAAACAAAAAGATGTTCAAGTCTCTTATAATAAGAACTACACTGAGAATTATTTTTAAAACTACACTGAGAATTATTATTTTTTCCCTAAGAAAACAACCAAAATTCTCTGTTGGGCAACCTAATAAGTCTGTGGGAAGACAGACACTATCTTTCATAATTGTTGAGAATGCAATAAGTAGATATTTCTATTAGAAATAGGAATTAGATATTTATCCAACAATTGTATATTTATTTAGCTTTTGACCCAGAAGTCCTATATCTCAGAATCTTTCAAAAATATGCAACAAAATATAAGATAATGTGTGGTAATGCCTATTTTTTGACATTTTTAAGAGCAAAAGATTAGAAACAACCCAAATGCACATCAGGAGATGACTGGTTATATAAACTGTAGTACAACATCACAATGGATTAGTATGTGATTGTAAAAATGCATGAAGGAATCTTAATATCTTGCTATGCAGTGATCTCCAGGATATATGATTAGGTAGAAAATAAACAAGCAAAAACAAGATGCAGAACAGTGTTTAGGATGCTATCTTTTGTGTAAGGAAGCAGGGACATGGACAGATAGGTGGATTAATACACATATATTTGCTTATGTTAAAAAAAAAGAAAAAAAAAAAACTATAGACTAGAAATATAAACCAAAATTCAATTAAAAGGTTAACCAATTAAGGGAGAGAAAGAAAAGTTTGGGGAAGTCAGCAATGGAAGCTAGAATTTCTCAATTGACTGTGGAAAAGCTAATTCATAGCAATGAATCTTTGTTGCTTTTTGAAAAATGAACTGAAGGAAGGGAGAGAAGGAGGGAGGGAAGTGGGAAGAGAGGAAGAAAGAGAGAGAGAGAGAGAGAGGAAGGGAACTGAATAAATTTGACTTAATTACCTCATTTGGTTGTGAATCTCAAGAGATATAACACATGAGAAACTGCAGTGTTTGCACATGGAAGGCACTGCAATTAGCAATAACAAACGAGAATCTTGATGAATTGGCTAAGTAATAAAACATATTTTTATTCTTTTTATTTTTTTTACTACTGCATGTGTTATTTCTATTATAACTCTTCAAGATATCATTTATCTGGATTACCTATGCCTAAAACTAAAATTAATGTCTGGGTTAATTATTGCAATTTATTAAAATGAAAATCATTGGAATTTCAGTTAATAATAATCTTAAGTGATTCATTTACTTTTCAGCTCACACCTGCTTTGGGGACTTAGGAAATATTCCCTGAATGAATTTGAGAGCTGGTATATTGCCCCCATAGCCTTCAAAGGAATGTTTTTTCTTAACTACTAATTTCTATGGCAAGCAAGCCCATATAGTAGTTACTCCGTATCAGGGTTATTGCTACTATATCTCTGCCAATGTGAATATTTTGGTATAATTATGGTCAAAGGGACATAATAAAAATTAATGGTAGGTGTTTATAATGCTGACAACTGTTGATCATATCCCATTACATAGGATGAAAAATCTCTTATTTCTTTAAATATAGCATCATCCAACTGGTAGACAAAGGCAAGCGATGAAAAAGATTGTGGACAACCATGCAACCTGTACTTAACTAAGCTGAAGCCAAAATAAACACCTATCACTTTTGCTTATCTTCCATTAGTGTTAAAGGCCAGGCTTCCATTAGCATAAGGCCAGGCTTAGATTGTAATTGCTAGCTTGGACAGCTGCTGCTTAGCAACAACTATATATTATGGAATGGGGACACGGTTTTGTTGGTCACCAAGTAATGTCAAATATAGTACAGTTTTTCAAGAAGGCAACAAAGATAAGTTAATAATAATGCATTGGGAGGAGAAAGAAAAAGAAAGCTGTGAGTTCTAGACTAGGTCAGCAAACTTTCTCTGCAAATGTCCAGATAGCAAATACTTTTGGTTCTGAAGGCAATAAATGGTCTCTGCCTTATTCTCGCCCTTTCTGCCTCTCTTTCTCAATCACTCTGTCTCTCTCTTACTCTTTAAAAATGTTAAAAACAGGCACGTATGGCTAGCAGCTTTGTATTGGACAGTATAGGTAGCCCAACATTTTCCAAAACAATGTCTCCATTTCATTTTTTGAAATTATATGTAGGCTGTGGATTATACCAATAAGTTATTTCTCAACTAGCTGCTTGGTCCTGAATAAATTAGATCTCCAAATATTATATGTTTATTTAACACTCAGAAGATTTTGTTCATAAGATGTGCATTCTTAGTATATTTATTTTGGTTGCATGGTCATCTGGGAAAAATTTGGCTCTCCTACTACATTGTATAATCTTTGAGGGAAGGTTTTATGCCTGATTTGTTCACTGCTTTAGTCCCAAGGTCTAGCACATTGGCACATTGGCAGCCAGCAATAAATATTTGTTGAATGAAATTTGTGAGACCCATAATAAAGCAATTCTACAGTCAGTCTGGCAAACACTAAGTAAAACTAATTTTATTAATAAATTTTATATATTAATATAAACATTAAATTTTCAAAATGGGTTGACAAACACAGCAATCCCCAAAATATTGGAAGCCTTTGTATTTTGTGTTTATTTTCAGAATACTTATTAAAACTTAGCTGAATATTCTTTTTTAATTTTTTTTAATTTTTAATTACAGTTGGTATATGATATTATATTAGTTTCAGGTATACAACATAGTGATTAGACATTTATATAACAAAGTGATCATCTTGATAAATCTAGGATCCATCTGACATTGTACATAGTTATTACATCATAGACTATATTCCTTATTCTATACTTTATACCCCAATGACTATTTTGTAACTACCAATTTGTACTTTTTTAAATATTTTTTTTTATTTTTGAATTATTGTTGGCATACAATATTATGTCAGTCTCAGGTGTACAACACAGTTATTAGACATTTATATAACTTATGAATGATCATCCCAATAAGTCTAGTATCCATTTAACAGCATGCATATTATAATATTATTGACTATATTCCTTATGCATACTTTATATCCTCATGTCTATTTTGTAACGACAAATTTGTATTTCTTAATTCCTTCTTGTTTTCACCCACCCCCACAAACCCACTCCCATCTGGCAACCATCAGTTTGTTTTCTGTATCAGGTTGTTTCTGTTTTGTTTGTTTTGTTCTTTATTCCACATGTAAGTGAAATCATATGGCATTTGTTTTTTTCTCTCTAACTTATTCCACTCAGCACAGCACATTCTAGGTCTATCTATGCTGTTAAAGATGGCAATATTTCATTCCTTTATTTATGCATTTGCTTATATTTATGGCTGAGTAATATTCCATTGTATAGGTGGTACACATTCAACCATTGGTGAACACGTAGGTTGCCTCCAGATCTTGGCTAATGTAAATAAACCTGAAAAAAACATATGGATTCTCATGTCCCTTCAAAGTAGTGTTTTGGATTTCTTCAGATAAATGTCTAGAAGTGGGTAACTGAATCTTTCTTTGTTTCTTGTTATAGCCTTTGTTTTAAAATCTATTTTGATTGGTATAAGTATTGCTACTCCAACTTTTTGTTTGTTTGTTTCCATTTTCATGAAACATCTTTTTCCATCCCTTTACTTTCAGTCTGTGTGTTTCTTTTGATCTGAAGTGAGTCTCTTGTAGGCAGCATGTGTAAGGGTCATGCTTTCTTATCCATTCAGGCACCCTGTCTTTTGCTTGGAGCATTTAATCCACTTACATTTAAAGTAATCGTTGATAGATATGAATTTATTGCCATTTTATTATTCATATTTTTTCTTTTTTTTCCTTCTTAAAGAAGTCCTTCCAACATTTCCTGTAATACTGACTTGGTGATGAACTTCTTTAGCTTTTTCTTATTTGGGAAACTCTTTATTTAATATTAATTCTTGATAAACTGAAATTTGAGAAATGTTATTCTAGATCTCATATTAGAGGAATGAAAGTTCTTGCAACTCACCAATATTCTAGCCTAGCTTAAAGTTAAAGCTTTATAATGGTAAATGATGATTTTTCTTTTTTTCTAAAATGGGCTTGCTTAAAGTTAAAAATAAGTTTAAAATACCTCTAGGATTCTGATATGGTTAAAAAAAATGGTCAGCATGAGACAGCAATTTGAAAATCACTGACTTAGGAAACTTCATAAATATGGCTGTTGCAGAGGTTGTTTGCTGCAAAAGAATTTAATTATTCAATATATTTTCCAAAATCTTCACTCCACAGACAAAACTAATAGGAAAAAATGTTAGGAGAATAGCAAAAAACAACTTTCACAGTTTTTCTACTTTTTGCCTAGGGAAATTTTTCTCCTCAGAGACAAGAAGCATCTTCTAAAGGTTGCCACCCTCAGCATTTCATCTACCCCCATCCCTATTCTGTATAGCCCACATTGATCAGGTCAGATGTTACCATGTTCATCATCATGGAATAGAAATATACAAAATATGAAGGTTAAATATAGCCACAAATTCTGTGACACTTTTACCAATTAGAAGTGATGACTATACTTCTATTCCTTGAATCTGCATGTCCCCTGACTGCTTTGACCATTAGAATATAGTAGAAGTGATGCTACCAGTTTTGCTGCCAGACCCTAAGTTATTATGAGCTTCCTATCTCTTGAAACACTCTCTATGGGAGCCCTGAGCTACCATGAAAAAATTCCAACTACTTTGAGATTGCCCTGTGTGGCATTTGGTCAATAATCTCAGCAGAACACAGTCCCCCAGCCATCTATTCTAAGGCACCATGTGCTCCAAGAGACTGTCTCCTCCAAGGCAACAAGGGGGAGCCTCCTTAGACCTTCCAGACCACCAAATTTGCAACTGAATACAATTAAGTAATCTCCATTGATGTCCAGTTGTAGAAAGCAAGCTCCTTAACCAAGTCCCTGACCCATAAAACCATGATATATAATGCAATCCTGCTGATTTATGCTAAAAACCTTGGCGATGGCTTTGTTATGCAATGATAAATAACTTGAATAGAATGAAATAATCCTCAGTGAAAAAAGTCATTCTAAAAGGGCTAAAAAAAAAATCCAATTTCCTTGTAGTCCTGACAACCAAGAAAGCTTTTGGTTTGAAATGTGGCCCGGAACATGTAAAACCTAAAGAAAGTATTCTTTTATTAGTTGGACTATTCAGGATCAGTTATAAAAGCTTTCTAAGCCTCAGTTTTTCATTCATGAAAATGAGATTTAATACCTGATCATCTCACAGAGCTTCAAGATGAGTGATTTAGTTACAGAGTAGGGGTAACAAACAAGAGAAAACTAATGTTAACCAAGGGCCTAGTATATGGCAGGTCTGTATCAGTTATTCTCCTTCCCCATTACAGATCAGTGACAAAAGGACAGACTCAGCACCAAGAGACTAACATTAACACTGAGGTGTTAGATAAAACCATTAACATCTCTGAGAAATTCTGTTATAATTTGAAAATGAAGGAGAGTGTTATTTTATCTACAAACCTCACTGGGTAATTTGTATTGAGATTCAAATATGTTGATTGCTATTAACAGACTTTATACAGTTAAAAATTGCTAAAAAGTATGACACTCTCTATGTTGGACATAGAGAACGACAAGAAATCTATTATTTTTCTTAATTGAAAACCTCTAGATCCATGTTTCAGTTTCAAGTCCATGTAATTTATGGTGAGCACCATGGAGATACCTATGGGAGGTACCGGCTTATTCCTTGAATTCCACTTCTCTTTAATTACTGAAGAATCCAGATTCTGGGATCACTGCAAAATTCAGATCCAATTTTCCAGTAGAATCCTATCCTCAAATAACCAAATGTTCTTGCTCAACCTCCTAGAAGCTTTAAGTAGTGCTAAGTAAAATTAACTCTAAGTAATGTGGTCATTTGCAAGTACTATTGAGAACTCTATTCTTATCATACCTACCATTTTGTATGGGTCTCATTTGCTTATTCTGTTCAGAAGAATTATTTTTTTATATAACAGAGGTTAGTAATATGTATAGCTGAGCAAGAAATTTGGTAGTGAATGATTAGGTCAGATATTGGGGCCCTGGGCCTAGTTCAAACTCGATCACATCTTTGCTGTATGATCTTCAGGAAATCACTAGCCCCTTAAGCTGCAATTTCAGCATCCATAGAAAAGTGATAATAAGCTCCAATTTCTTAGTCCCTTATGAAGTAAAATGACATAATAGATGTAACAGTACTAGGACAATAGTAAAAAGTTCTGAAAATGAAAGTTACTTTTATAATATTATAATGAGTCAGATTTTTTTCTGTAGTTGTGCTGGGCACAGTGACCGTAGGAAGACAGAGACATTTATGTGTGAACAAGCAGCTTTTCCATGAAGATAGATGCTCCACTAATTATAACTCCAAAACATGAGCCTCAGCTTTTGTTACGGTCTGTATATTTCTCTCAGGTGATTAGATATATAGTAAATAAGAACTTAGTCTCTACATCAATTTACCTGTGTACACACCTTTACTTTGTCACTTTCCAGATATTTGTCTTTAGTCAAGTAATTTAACCTATTTGTACCTCATCTTCCTTATCTGCACAATGGACATTTGTTCAACAGATATTTTTTGAGGCCTTCCATACATCAGACACACTTATTAGGGCTGGAAGACAGAAGTGCACCAAGGAATGGAAGGAGAGAAGGGAGGAAGGAACTAATGAAGTAAAATTTTAATATTGAGTGATCCTTGGTGAAGGATATTGTTTTTTTTTGGCGGGGGGGCATTGGTAGTATTCTTATCGTTGCAATGTCTATGTAAGTTTGAAATTGTTTCCAAATAAACATTTACAAAAATAGGGCAAATTCATAAGCATGGTTTGGGTGGAGCCCAAGATTTTGTCTAGCAGTAGTTTGAGCACATGGAAACATAGAAACTTTGGCTTTCCCTTTGGTACATAATTTGAGTTACTCATTAGGACCACAGAGAGACTCGTTTTGAGGGATGTTAACTGAGCCTCACCTAGGATTTTTCTTTCAAATATTTCTCTTATAATGTTTTTTAAAACTCGTCTGGCTACCAGAGCTCCTGACATGAAGTAGGTAATCAATAAATGTTTTTGCTATTCTTTTTCCCAAACAGGTAGGTACACATTATTGACAGGAATCATGTTTATGGAGTCAGTTGTTAGGTCTGTGTGAATATTCTTTACTGGGGTATTTTGCAGAGTGTGACTGTTGGAAAATTTGCATCAATATTAGGTAGCAGCATAACACCAAGCACATGAACTCTGCAATGAAGTTCAGATCTCAGCCCTGCCACTTACTAGAGTTGTGTCCTTGGAAACAACTCTGCATCCATTTCTTTCTTGTAAAACACAGATAACAAAATGTAGTGTTTTGTCATTTTAAAGAAGTCAAACATTTATAAAATGCTTGTAACAGTGTCTGGCATATAATAAACATTATATAAGTGTTTGTTAGAAACATAAAAATTACCTCAGGGAAGGAAGACTTGATACAATGTAGGTTTATGGGTCTCGCTTATGACTGAATGTATCAGAATCCTTGAGTTTGTAGTATTTTAACAAGATCTCCAGATAATTCTTTAAAACATTAAAGTTTGAAAGCCACTGCTTTGGTTATTAGGAGCCTTGATGAACTGATTCTACAGGGGTAGCTAATACAGTAAAATACAACTTTACTTTCTATGTCACAGTCTTGAGTCTGAAAAATCCTCAAATCCTTATGGGAGATTGTTCTCCAAATCAAATTAAATGGACCAGTAAAACACTTTTCTGGAATGATTAGCATCTCAAACCTGACTATGCAGGTTTCCTTGACTTGTTTTTTTCTGGTGGCTTCTTCTCTTCCTTATCAGTTTTTCCATGGTATATGTTGTTCACTCCATTTATTTGCTTGTCTGAAGACTAGATATGGATGGTGCTCTTGGGAGTTTGGGATATAGCCCTTCTCCCTAATTTACTTAGTACTTTCTCTGTGCCTGGTAGAAGAGAAGCTCTAACAGGAAATTACAATTAAGCATGACAAATTTTAGCAGTGCTTTATTTATTTTTTTTTCCAAGAAGGGAATTTAGAGTAGCTGCAGGGAAGTTGCTATTTCTCATAATTCTTTTATCATTGGATTCAGTTTCTATAGTTAAACAGAATGACCTTATACAGTACAAATGGAACCACAATTTGAAGATGGTTTTTCATGTTAAAATTGACAAAGCCCACTGAGGCTAAGGCACCTGCTCCAATGGCTATTTGAGCAAAGGGAAGTACTGGAACCATGCCGCTAGCTTTTGTTGTTCCTTGGAAGTGGTCGCTTTGTGACCCTAAGTCTTCCAAAGGACCTGAAATAAGCATTCTCTATTTTTATAGATGAAGTTCATATAATACAATAAATATTATTTAGTCACTGAACTAGCATTAATCCTCCTCCTTCTTATTATCATCATCATCATCACAAAATAATGTCATGTGCTAAATTGTGTCCTCAGATTCACATTTCATCTGTTGAAGTCCTAATCCCTAGTACCTCATAACATGACTATATTTGTAGATAGGGTCTTAAAGACATAAATAAGTAAAAATGAGCCCTATTTCAATATGACTCGTGTCCTTTTGACTGAGAAGAAATGTGGATACATATAGGCACCGAGGAAAGACCATTTGAAGACACAGGGAGAAAATGGCTATCCAGAAGCCTAAAAGAAAGGCTTCAGAAGAAACTAACACTGTCAATATTTTGATCTTGTATGTCTAGCATCCAGAACTATGAAAAATAAATTTCTGTTGTACCAGTACTTTGTTATGGCAGCACTAGAAAACTAATACAATAATAACTATAGCAGTAATAATATTTTATAGCACTTTAAATTTTATCAAATATTTACATGATCTCATTAAAATTCACTCAAAAATACATAAACACTTACTATGAGAGAGGCATATTAATGTCATCAGTGCAATTTTACAAATGAAGAAACTAAAGCCCAGAGAGGTTTGGTGAGTCACATAAAGTCCCATCTTTAATAAGGACTGAAGACAGAAGTGCCAGTCATGTTTTCTTGTTAAAAGGATTATATTCTTTCATTGCCTTACATGGCTTTCTTGGGCCACCTGCTCCCTAAGATCATGGCTCTGTAGGTCACCAGGTAGGCAGAGACACTAGATACAGTGTCTGCCTCCAGACTGGCTCCTTTAGATCTGAAAGTCAGTGCTTGGGCACATTTGGGGACAATTCCTTACAGTTGTGTCTCTCAATCACTTTAGTCATCATCCCTCTTGAGGTAGAAGCATTGGGAGTTGCTCCAAGATCTATGTTTGCCCATGATAAAATTTCCTTGTTCCTTCAGTATTCTTACATTTGGCTAGAAGAAGAGCATCATCTAAGGGTCTCTCCTGCCTTTCAGTGACCTTTTTTGGGTCCTGACTTGAAAGGAGTTAGAAACCAAAATACTAGTGGCTCTTTTTCCTAAATTTCCTACAATTTGCACTTTATCATTATTGGGTTAGTGGAGAATGTGTGAGAGATTACTCTGTCTTCTTTCTCATTTTCAGGAACTATGTACTGCTAACTGCTCAGGTGAGGAAGATTGTGTGTGTGTGTGGTTGTGTGTGTACCTGGAGTCGGAGAGCCACTCATTTTGTGGAAAGTTTTCAGCAAGTGTGCATTATCTTTTAATGCCTCATGCGGTAAAACAGACATTGTTTACTTTGAAACACTGACCATTTTTTTCTCTTCAGGAAAGCCACTCCCTCACTTTCCCTTCCAAATCATTCCTACTCAGACATTAATGCTTGGTTCTTATTCAGGCTCCTTAATAGTTTCTTGAAAACTTCAACTGAATACTCTGAATTCCTACACACAGTGTCATAAAATGTTCAAATTAATTATATGATATCAGTTTATATTAAATAAAGCGATGTTTGTAAGGTTATCCTTCAACTCTGTACTTAGCCTCTAGCATATATTTGAGATCATGAACCTGAAACTCATTTACTTTGATTTCTTCATTAAGACTCTGATAAAAATTTAGTAGAATTCATTTGGCAATTTGTTATGCCCTGCTATATTCCACTAAACCGATTACAGTCTCAAAGTATTGTTTTGTTCTTTCATTGCTGTTGAAATTTCTACGTGTTTATATATTTCTTGACAATTAAATTGCAGTCTTCTTGAAGACAACTTTGTCCCTATCAAAGATAAGGTGACTAATGTTTCCGATAGGTGGTTGTACTACTTTTCTATGCTGTAGTATCAATTTGTCACAAACATAGTGACTTAAAACAACACAAATGTATTATATTATTTATTATCTTACAGTGTGATGGGTCTAACATTGACATGGATTTATTCACCAGAATAAAATCAAGGTGTGAGATTCCCTGGAGGCTCTATGGAAATATCCATATCCTTGCTCATTCACGTTGTTAGCAGAATTCAGCTTTTTGCAGTGGTATGGCTACAGCCCATGTTCCTTGCTGGCTGTCAGCTGAGGGCATTTACCAGTTTCTAGAGGCTTCTAGGCTGCCTACATTCTCTACAGGCCCATGTTCTTCTATCCTTGTAGCATCTCTTTGAATGATTTTTATTCCTCCCTCTTCTGTTTTTAAAGTTTCATGCACACCCACCTATATAATTCAGTATAATCTCCCTGTTTTAAGATCAACTGATTTACAATGTTAATTTCTTTTGTCATGTAATGAAACACATCCACAAGTTCCAGAAATTAGAATGTAGACATTTTGGGGGACCATTATTCTGCCCACCATAGTCATCAACCATGAGTAATTACAAGAATAAGATCTTGTGCTATTGAGGTCTAAATTTCTATTTTAGGCAGTTCTGAAAACAGTGAATTCAGCCACAGAGTTGGCAATTTCTGAGGAAGTAGTAACTGCCTCACTCCTGTATGCACAGGGAAAACCTGCTTTTGATCCTTTAGGAAGAAGGACTAAAAATGTAAAAGAGACACTGGGCTGCTACATTTGACACTAATGATGGAGCTGTGAAATGTCTCCGGAGGACAATGACTCCTCACACTTGAAACCTTTTTCAAGTTGAAACTCTAAAGCAGTACCAAACTCTCATCAAAAAATGATATTTAAAGGTATATTTTACCCAAAGAAAATAAAACCAATTATACTAAGTAAGAACAAGAGTTTATTATTATTATTATTATTTTGCTTCTTTCTAAGCCTGTCTGAGACACATAGTGCCAGCCACACACTGGTTTTCGCACAGAGGGTGAATAAGTTGCCATTTGACAATCCTGCTGCAGAGACGATTGGGACCATATGGACAGTGAGAGGACTCTGGAGGTCATTTAAATCTAAGACACTGTAATGCTTATGGTAAGTTTATTCAATAAAGATGTATTGGTCACTGGTATATTCCAGGCACTGTTCCAGGTTTTGGTATAATATAAGCAGTCCTCATGATCAACAAGATTATAGCTTGGTGAAAAAAACAGATAATTAAGATACTTATACAGTGGATAATGATATGTGCTATGTTGAGGTAGCATAGCTATGGAGGGCCCAACATATTTAAGAAAGTCTTCTTAGAAAAAAGGACTACTTAATTAAGTGTTGAAGAACAAGTGAGAGATACCCAAGCAAATAAAATGGGACAGGCATTTGAATCAGAGGCAATGTGGCAGGAAGTGCTGGAGGAGGTAAAGCTGGAGAGGTAGAGAGAACCAAGTCTAGAGAACATATTATAAGAGGACAAGAAGCTTCTAATAAGGCTCTAATAAGAAGAGCAAATAGTCATATTCATGTCTCATATCAATCGACCTAAATAAAATGTGGAGGATAAAGAAACAAGATCAGTGGGAGGGAAATAGTTACCAGGCTCTCACAATAGCTCACAGAAGAAATAATACTCTGGTGAGAAAATAGTATTAAGGAAGAAGAGGGTTAATTAATCCTGAGAATCAGATAGCAGGACAGAGGGGTGGAGTTGAGATGGGGGAGGGGAAGTCCATGAAGAGGAGAAAAGAATGAAGTATGACTTCCAGGTTCCTGGGTTATGTGGGTGCCTGGTAACTGAATTAACTTACCGTGACCCAAGAAAACCATGGTAACTGTCATGAATTGTAGTTAGGAAGGACATAGTTTTAATTAAGCATGGTATAGAGACCTAGGCTAAACAGAGTAAAGGATGGGGTAACTCTAAGATAGATACAGAACAATGAAAAGATGAGAATCATGCCAGAAATATAGGAGTTTAAAAATCCCAGGAGACTTCATGTACACTGTATGTCAGGCAAGGCTATCACTTCAGGAGTAAGAATGTATAGTTCTTCAATTTATAGCTTGCTCATTAACATGACTCCATCTCATGTGATGGCTAGTCTATTTCCCATTGGCTACTAATAGGTTTTCTCACTCTCTACCCTGAATATCACTTAAGCATTCTAACACTCTGCTTTCTTGAGAGCCTAGTTAACAAATTCTGCTTAAAATACTTTCAGGGAACCAGGAGTACAATGTTAGCCTTTTTAGGGGGTATTCTAACATAGCATTTAGACATAGCTTAAGCAATAAGCAGTATACCTTTAGTACGTTGCTATCACAGAAATGAATTCTAGATCCACTCTCTTACTTTACTCTCTTTCCTGTCAATTGGCAACAGGAAATAGTTGTGGTTGAGACAAGTCAGTTATTTGCCATAAGACCTAACGTTACCCTCAAAGCTGTTCAAAGATAGTTGTTTTTTGTTTTTTTTGTTTTTTTAAGAATAACAGTGGTAAAATTCTTTCTCATTAATAAATGAATAATTTCTTGAAGATTCTGTTAAACCAACAACCACAACTTATGCTAATGTTCTAGGTCCCTAGAGAAATATCCTTTCCAAACTCGCAGGCAATTAAAAAAAAATCTGTATGATGACTCTTATGTAGGTCAGCTGATCTTGATTCTATTCCATGAATCTTCATGCTAGTCTTACGTTCAGACAAACATAAAGAGAGCAGAAAAAGATATGAAAGAACAAATTCATTCACCTGCCCACATCATGTCTCTATGTGTTTATATATGAATATATGTATATACATATGAGATGTATAGATATAGATCATATACCATTTTAAAAATATAACTTTTCACTGAAAATTCTAAACTGAGGGAATTTATCAATAGAGAGAATGCAGCAGAAGAATTAAAGACATGAGATTGGAAAATGCAGCTAATTAAAAGGCAGATAATGTCTTACACCTGTATCTGTCTCAGAAAAGATACAAAAGATATCTGTGGGTGTGTAAGTTATAGTTAAGTCTTTAGCATCCTTCTAAAACAAATGCATTTGTCATTAAATTTTTTAAAATCTTGACAAAATTTAGACATCTCTATAGCAACACAGGTGTTCTGTTACATATTTTGATCTGTAAATATAGCAAGCTTTTTAAAGAGTATAATATATAATACTGTCATTAGCTTTGGTTTGTTCAGACAATAGCTGGGTAAAATACTTTCCATTTAAATTGAATGACATGAATGTCCAATAGAAGAATGGCCCTTAACAGTTTAGTCTGGAAAGGTGAAAATAATTTACTTTATATCGCCTTTGAGAGTGCACATTTTTACTTTATAAGACACATATAATTATAGACATGTGCATGTGCACGTGCATTCAAAGATATTGGAGAATAATACATCAAAATTGTTCAGTAGGTTCTTTTTGTATTTTGAAATTAGTGATTTCTTTTCTTTTCGAATTTTCTTCATTTTTCATGTTTTCCATCATGAGTACATATTTCTTCTAAAATCAGAAATAAAATAACAAACAACTATACACATTGTTTTAAAACAACAGAGGTCTAAGCCTTCTTAGGTAGTGTCCTTGTAACTAAGGGATAGCAAAGTGACATATCAGTGCTCGTTTTCAGTATGCTGCTATTCCTACCATATTTCTACATTGCACATTTGATTAAAGATATTGGCAACATTTAAGGTGCTGTAATGACTGAATGCTTTCATAGTTCTTGCATTTCATTGGCTCATAATATCTTGATCTAATAATTTTTCTTCCTTTGTGAGTTGAGTAAAGAGAACTAAGCTGAGAATGCAGTTACATGGGAACTAGTCTTGGTTTCCTCAAACAATAACTAGATGTCGAGTGCCTGGGCCAAGTGACTCACTCTGAAGCCCCACATCCTGATTTACACTGTAGCTTATACCCACCAACTCCCTTCTCAGTTTACAGGAGTCAGTGAGTTAACATTTGGCCTATGTTAACTCAATAACAACAAAGACTGACACAGGAAAGTAAGCAAGACAAATATCTTGAGGAAGAATTTTCTCTCATTATTATATTTATATTTATTTTTATATTATCTGCTCAAATTATTTGGAGTCTTTGGTTATGCAGAATTACTGTATCTATTTCAGTAGTTTGTTTAATAAGTAAAAGAAAAGCATTTCTAAATCTATGCTTTAAACAAAAGAACTTTAATTTCAGGCCTTTTTCTCCTTTAATTGGCATTTGCGATTGGAATAATTACACTACAGCATTAACTCAGAACAAATATTTGGCATGCTACAAAGATAGCAAAGCAAAAGTGTAGATGAGGAAGAAATGATTTCTTTAAGAGGAAATTCCAACAAAAGATTCTAAAATTTTCATGAAACGTGTGGCCATAGAAGGAGAATTGTAGGTACAGATTCCATGTGATCTGAAGTGGAGACTCCATTTGAAATACCAAAACCTTCAATACTAAAAGTTCCAATCAAATATTTTATTTTTGATGAAATATGTGAAAAAAAGTCTAGTAGCATAATGACTGTTTTTACGAGTGTGTCTTCAAAACTGTTGGGCCAAATTAATAAATATGGATTTAGGATTTTTCTCCTTTATTTTGACTCTGATAAGTTTATGAGATTATTTTAAAGACTTCAGCATATTTTTATTCTGCAGATATAGCCTCAGAACTTCATTTATTGCTCAGTTTCTGTCAACTAATCTCTGATAAATATCACTTGCACAAAGTAAGAAAACAACAGGCATAAAAGACAAGAGTTTTCCAGTTTTGATTTCTCTGCAGGAATAAAGATTCTTTAGAAAACAACCCTTCAATGCTAGAAGAAATATATTACATAACATTTTCTCCTCAGTCCACTGATCTCAGTCTGTATTTCACATAGATCATAGTAAGGTAATTGTAAATGCAGTGAGCCTGATTTAAATAAAATCTGATGGTATGAAAAGTTGTTTTCTCATTATCTTTTAAGTTATTTAATTTTGAATAATTAGCGCACACATGTAGTACATTTCAAATTAATTTCAGTTTATATTTATGATAAAATTGATTCATAATAATATTAATAATAAACAAGATTGTGGTCATAAGCCAATATTGTAACTGTACATAAGTTTTATTTCTTTAATATAGTTTATTTTCTCTGATTCAAGCTAGTTTTGCCCAGATAAGAGCACTGTGATTCACTTGCTTTTTTTCCCCACCCTTATCCTCTCTATGCTTGCTCATTTAATCTTTAAGCCTTAGGACATAAGATTATCCAAGCCTCAGGTCTATAATCACGAGGAAAATAGGCTTCCACTGAACTTTTGACTAAGAAAAACATCTTGGCTGTAGATGTGTTTAAGCCCCATGCCCATCAAGGCAGAACAACAACCCACCAGCCACCGGACCAGATGGGATGGAGCCATGGCTGATTCCAGAACCACACACAATGATGAATTACCTCACCCTCCTCTAATTCTCCAGTCGGTAGCAACCATGACCCCAACTCCCTTATTTCCATGATTACTGATTTTTCTCTAAATAATCTGTACTCCGAAACACCCCAGGAGCCAGGTTGTTGAGAGCAATAGCTCACCTGTGTTTCAGAGACTTGGAACTCTCTAAATAAACCCTACTTTCTTTGCTGCAAAATCTGCAGTATCTCTTTGGCTTAGATGCTCACAGGCAAACGGACTCCTTTATTGCTCCAGTAACAATATCAACTGAGTCTCTTAGGTTTTCCCTGATTTCTGACTCAGATGACTTCACAGAGTTCCCAGCCAAGGCAGGTGTTTATATAGTCTGCAGTCTGCACATAGATGTAGCTGTGAATACATAGTCATGGTGATCCATGCCACATAAAATTACTTCTGTTAAGTAAATTGATCAGGGGAAAGTAAACATCCTCACTGATAATTTCTTATTGTATCATATAACTTTTGCACCAAATAAAAAATATCCCTCAATCTTGTACTTATGATCTGATTATGTTTTATAATCAATCAATGCAATCTCTTATTAATGGATTCTGTATTAATTACTCTCCCTCTACAAAGTATAATTAATGTTTGAATAAATCTCATTAAGTGTCAATTAATTTTCAAAAACCATTGACACTATAAAATAGTAATTAATATATGAACTATGGCATACTATTAAACTTCTAATTATAATTAGATACCTCATTTATTAACATATTATCAAGTAAACTTTTGTCATTTTCAAAACCAATAAAATATATTTTCCCTATGCAACACAACAATTACTGGTTTTATGTTCAGGCTCTGAAAGCACGCTACCTGCCTCCAAAACCTGGCTATATCCATTACTAGCTATATGAACTCAGTTACTTCATCTCTCTGTAACTTGGTTTCTCTTTTTTACTGTAACTGTAAATTAAGGGTTAGTGAAAGTATATACCTCAGACAGTTGTTGTAAACTATAATTGATACAGAACAAAAGGAGCAGTTGAGATCCCATTTAAGCACACTTAACAAATGAAAGATCTTTGACATTGACAGTAGAAAGAAATGAAGGAAGACTGCTAAATATCCATATTACAATATTGATGCTAAGTAAAGAGAAACAGCATAAGAAAGGATTAAAATTCCACAAAAGGATCAATGGGTCTTCTCATTAACCAATGTAGCCAGTGCAAAGTCGATTTATTCTGGCAATGATCACTCAAGGTCATTCTTGAAAACTGATTTTTAGGTGACAAGGAAATGGTGCTAGGAGAAAGGTAGCAGAAAGGAATGAATAGACTAGTGACAGCCTAGTAAGGGAGAAGTCTTATTGGAGAACACACCCAGGTTAGCTTTATGGGACTTAGAAACAGAAGTGTAGGCAATCTTATAAAATAATATCGAATGTTGAATTAACTGAAAAATTAAAATTAAAAAAATAAAAAAATAAAAAAAGAGAAGTAGACAACTGAGGTTCCACAAAACTCAGGTACAGCATTTTAAGCGTATTCGAAGATGAATAGTGATATTACTGAGGACATCTGAGTAGGAAAGTGGCACTTTTAAGCTTTCTCTGGTAGGTTCCTGAGCTTTCTCTGGTAAGATTGAATGGGTAGGAGGTAAGAGATTACACACATCAGTTAAAAAGATTATTCCAAAAAAGTTTTACAAACGCATGGTTTCATGAGTTATAGGAAAAATCAATTAAACAAAGTGTGTTTGTGTATGTGTATATGTAAGACTTTCAAATAGCAGAGAACAATGATGACATAGCCCACGTGCTCTCAAAAAGAATATATTATAACAAGAAAAACAAATATCTACAGAAACACCCTAACTTGAGCATGATTAAAAGTTAAGAAAAAATCAAAACCAAAATTATGTCTATGTAAAGAGGAGGAGGAGGAGGAGAAGAAAGTGGAGGACTAAAGGAAAAAAAAAAAAAAAAGAAAGAAAAAGAAAAAGAAAGACCAAGGTCTTATGAGCTAATTGTTCTGCTCTTACGGCAAACCTTTACCAGGGTTAAAGATGGCAAAGAAGAGAGGACTGAAGCTAGTGGCAGGTATAAAATTAAGCTAAAATCACAGCCAGAAAGAGAAAATTCACTCTAAGTGTACGAAGATCAAAAAAGAGTCATGGTGATTGAGAACACTTATTATAGAAAAACACGTGCCATTTGAGGTTTTAATTTGAAAGCAATACCTTTGAGAAAGAGGAAGGGGAAAAGGATGGGAGGTGCTTTTAGAGATTGTTGATTGTTGACAGAGAAAATGAGCAAATGAGAACTTTAGTTTCCTACTGTAAAAAAAGAAAAGCAGCAAATTAGGGGTCAATATACTCCTTCCTTTTCCAAATAAAACATAATTAAAGAAATAAAAAAGAGTACCATGAAACACTGGATCTTATAAAGCCCCACAAATAATCCAAAAGACTATAAGTGCATGAATTTACACATTTATAATAAAACAAACAATGAGAACTACATAAGGAACCTAAGATGATGAAATCTTACTTCCTTATGTATGACTAAAAATCAACTATGAAGCAAAAAAACAAAAAACAAAAAACAAAACCCTAAAATTCAACACCTCAAAATGAGTTAAACATTTCAGAATATGAAAACAAAAAACAAAAAACCTTAACTCAGAAATTAAAATGTAAAAACTAACCAGAAAATAAACAAGAATGACTTTTTTTTTAAAAAAAATAGTTGATTGAACTCAAAAGTAAGCAGAAGATGAAAATCATCTCAGGCCTGAATATTAATTTAACAAATGTCAAGGAAGAATAGACTCAAATGAAAATCTAAAAAGTTGAAGGCAGAAAAAAATGCCACCAAGATGAAATAAGATAAAGAAAAACAATAAAATAGATCAAGAGAAAGCGGCTGAAGTAGAATACAGACAAAGAAATATACTATAGGACATTACTAATATTTAAAACTGAAATCCAGAAAAAGTTCAGATATTTTCTCAGATTTTAGAGAATAAAATCTGCATTTGCATGCTGAAATGGTCCACTACATATTTGCAAAAATTGACTGAGAATGAGCAACTAAGACATGTAAATAAATTTACTAGACTTGATTCATAAAGAAAATATTGTTGATGGCTTCAGGGTTTTTAGATCACATAACTCACAAGAACAAAGGAATTAACTAGATATACTTCTCCAAAATATATAAAGTAAGGCAATAATGAAGCGGGATTAAAACAAACAAACAAAAAGGCTTGTGGAGCAAAACAAATGTGAAATTTAGTATATGATAAAAGAGATATCTCAAATAATTGGGCAAAGGTGGAACTTTTAATACACAGCTCTAAAACTACTGGATAGGCATTTGTTAAAAAAAAATAAAAGTAGAATTCATCTAACCTCGTAATATATAGAAAATATGTATGATATAATATTTTTAAGGCCTAACAGCAAAATAAAACGTGCATTTCAAATAAATACAAATGAAGGATGTCTAAAATGCTAGTACGATGATAAAAACCAAACACCCTTGCCCCAGAAGCAGTCATAATGCTGATTGATGTGGTTAAGAGATGATGGTTCTATGTTTTCATGTTTTGCATACAATTTTCAGTAAAGGAGAAGTTAGTCCTCATACATGCTCACATATTATATTCTAGGAAAGATAGTTAAAAATTTCATGCCTTTATGCATAAATAAAGAAAATGTAGAAAGAGACCCTATTGACGTTGTACATTCATGACTAGGAAGTTTTTATTAGTTTATTTCAGCTTCCTAATTGTCATCCAGTACTAATGAGTTGAACTTGACAGCTATGGAACTTATTTGACTATTCGCATCAAAAACTTTTTTAGAAAGACAATTTAAAGTTATATAGAAAAAAAGAAAGTATAAAATAATCTTAGAGATGGGAAATTGAATTAGTCCTGTTCAGTAATACAAATGCACTTTTGGGAGATGTTATTTACGGGGAAATTCAGCAAATTATCTGATCTATGACTATGATTCAGCAAGAGAGACACAAAATAATTGAAGTGGTTTGCAAAAAACGTAGTTATTATTCTGGACTTGGGAATCTATTATGATTAAAGAGAGAGGTGAAAACAGGAGATGATGGAAAGTTAAGAAATACTTAACAGGGCAGGATGATGTAGAGGTATAAAAAATGTTACAGTGTGGAATTTTTAGAATCATGATTGATTGTAGAGGGAGTGCCATTAATGATGAAAAAGTGTAGGGTTTGAGCCTTGGAATGATAAACTGAGTTAAGGTAGAGGAAAACATTTTGGAAACAAGAAAATCAAGAAGGCATTTTGATGTTGAAGTCAAGCAGAAGAGAGTCAAGAGCAGAGATGAAGATATATAGTGAGAGTCCAAAACCATAAATAAATGGCAATAAATGGCAAATATATTAGTAGATAATGACCATGAGAAGACGGAGAGATTTGTACAGCTAGATGACTTGAGCTTCAAAAAAATCTGGGTTCTGGAATGAAGAAAGGAGAGATATGATTTGAAAGTTGCAATGAGGGTCAAGTAAAATATCTACTCTACATTCTAACTCTGTAACAC
>NW_006442484.1:10138056-10150366 GCF_000325575.1 Pteropus alecto
AAGAGTGTGGTTTCAACAAACAACTGTCAAATTTTACAGAAAGGAAGGAGATGAAGAATATATTCAGAGAACTTAAGTATATAAGGCAGTTATGAGGATCAAAGAAAAGTAATTCTAAGGCACTAGAGTAGTCGTTTTTGTTTATTCGTATTGTTTTCTTTTGCTTTGGGGAAGGTTGAGAAGTGGCAGATTGATTCAGAGTACATATTTAAACTCTCAAATGTAAGAAAACCTACATTTATTTTTTCCAAATTATTCCCCGAAACCTTAACAGATTGAGAAAGAGATCAATAATAAGTACTTGCATATTCTCTTTCCGTAAGAAAATATAATATCCACTGCAAAATGTGCGTAATTATTCTTTATTATCTCAAATAGTTTAATGATCTTATTTCTAAAAATGGCTTATTTTATCTGAAAGAATTATCTAATTTTTGTCTTCATTTAAGCACTTCTTATACATACTATAATAAATTTATCATAAAATTATCTTAATTCTCTCAAATCAATGTGTGGATACGCCCACTCTTTTTGAGCATGATAACTTGATGCTGGGCCAGTTCTTCAGTCCTTGAGATTTCAGTAGGCAAATCTTTCAGCTCAGTGTAGGTAATGGGCTAGTTTCTGTAGGGTTCCTATCATAAAAGAACAACAAAATACTGCAACTCCTTTACTCTTTGTTATAGACAGAACTGCTTCCATTGACAATCTGCTCTTTCTTCTGTTCACTTTCACTGAGTGATATAAAGGGGAGGATGTCTAAATGAACAGAGGTGTCTGTATTATGAAACACCAAAATCGCAGACTCAAAGAGGGCCTGGTGATACATTTAGAAACATTTTGGCCATTTTAAAATAGAAAAGAGTAAATGATCACATTAAAACATTTATTTCTTATTTGCTCCTTCTTTTAAATGCTCAATATGTCACTTTGGTTGATTGTTTTGTTTCATTTTGTTTCGTTTTCCTTTGCAATCCTGGGTCTCAGCAGGTTACCACCACCTGCAGATCTGGGGTGAGGTAGGTAACATATTCTAAACAAAACTATCTGGTGGACTAGAACTCTGTGAGCATTTCTTTTAGGTACTTGGCTACAACAAATCAAAACCTGTAGATCGTAAATACATTTCCAAAAAGACAACTTGTAGTTTGTCTTATTAACTTAAAAAGTATGAAGACAGACTTTTGCGGCAATGGCTCCTTTGAACAGAGACCTCAAGCGTAAGAAGGGAAATTTAAAGCATGCAATCTTGACCAGTTCATATAGAAGAAAATATTTTTTTCTTTAGATTCATGTATATGTGCCCATAGATAGATTGAAGACAGGATTCGAAAACCATGAAATAATGTACCTTTTGTAGACACAGTGTCTAACAGAGAATCATCATAAATTTATGTAAGAACATTAAAAATAATTTATTTACAGATTTTCACAAGGACTTAAATGTTTTAACAGACTGTAATATCTATCAAATGATGTACCCATCCTCCTCATTTGAACTTGTTATATGTGAAATGAATTTTGGGGTACTGTCTGAGCACTGTAGTTGTCAAGTTGACAGCGGCCCTCCACCAGGTTGCACACAGTTTGGAAAATAAATGTGCAATTCTTTACAGGCAGTTATAAAAATAGAAATGCACACCATGAAAATAATAATTTTGATTATTAATGGAAATAAAGTCTAATGTGCCATTCTATCATTTTAGCATTATCTATATTACCCAGATTAATTTAAACACCAAGAAGTCTCATGCAAGTTTGTAAAGTAGAAATAAAACTATAAAACAAATAATGATCTCTATTAGGTCATTTAATGATCTCAAACTAAGCAGGATATTGTTATAAAATTATAATTCTGTCACTAATTATTATTTTTAGGGTATTAAAAAATTTGAGACAATAACATTCAAAATCACTTTTAAAAATGTTTAGTTCACATTAAATTAGCCAATTTTAGAGTATTTTGCAATTTTTTTAATGAAACAATTTTCATTTTTACCAAACTTGCCTTTCATACAGCTTTGATATTTCCATTAGAACATTCGTTTGAGTACATTTTTGTGAGGTTGAACAACAGGAAATTGATGAAGTTCAATGATGTAGTGAATATTCAAGATATAGAGACTATAGTGAATCTAACTAATAGCTGAAGATCAAATTAAGGTCAAAAATACTACTTAAAATTCCATATATAATGATATGCTCTAATGATTTTCCCTTTATCTCCCAAGAGATTTATCTTTTTTCTTAGTCTTATCTAGGAAAATGCCCTACTTGACCTGGAAAGTTTGATCAACTGAACTAACTCAGTGCGGGCAATTCATTTGCATAAGTAAGTACATGTCTTTCACAGATACAGTGATTCATTATGATTAAAGTAGATAATGGCACTTAATGTAATAGAGAGATGCCAGCTGAGAAGGGAAAATGGAAGTCCACCAAGTGGCAGTCTCTACTCTCATTGTGAACTCCTATACAAATTGCAAATCTATGTCTCAGTTGCATATCATGCACCAAATAGCATTTTCTGAAGAAATACAAATAATTCAATTCCCCAGAGTAGATTTTTAAAATATGAAAACCTAACCATATCTAGTTTTCTTAAATAAAATAAACTATAATCAGTGCAGTTTTGTGTGTTCTACATGACTTAGGTAGTTCAGTGTTTTTCACTTGAGAATATAGATGTCAGAACCTCCTCAGTTGCTTGTTAAACATTCACTTTGCTCTTCCTCATTAACTATCCATCATATGATAAATTCTGAGACTGCAGCCAGTATTTTAACCAACACTTGAGGTAAATTCTTAAACTTTGAAAACTTCTGACTGATGGTCCTCATTAATAACCACCTCTGCCATCATTTAATAATGACATTTAGTGAAATCTCCATAAATTCTTAAAATGTACAAAGCTATTGTCTCTCACAGCCCTAAGTTATTTGTGAAACTTATAGTTCACACATGATAGTACATGGAAATATAACACTGGGATCTCCTTCAAGAGATCCTACTGTGTAGCAGAGTTGATTAGTAATCTCATCTGCTGCCCCACTGAATCCACCATTAGGTTCATGCTGAGGCCATGAGTCCCCTGAGGGCTATTTTTTGGAAGGTACAAGAGGAAGCCTATTTCAGGTAGAAATCTTTGAAGGGCAACTTTGGCTCAGGGTATTCCCAAGACAAGCCTGCCAGAAAATTTCTCAGATCTGCTCTATAGTCTGAGACACTTCTTAACACCACCTCCTTCATTGCTCTTTCCTTCTACAAGTACCGAAACTGCACTGAGGTGTGAGGACCCTCCCTGTTTATTTCTGCGCTTTCTCTTTATCCTTCTCAAGCTTTTCCTTAATAAAACTTTTGCGTGTCTAATCCCATCTCAGGTCTGGTTACAACATAATGTTTTATAAAGCACATATGTTGTTATCCTCATTTAAGCAACTTGCCCAAGGTCCCATAGGTACTAAGTGAGGATGGAGTTAAAAAACAAATCTAGCACATTTCGACTTCTAAGCCTATAAATCTGTGCTTTATTCACTGGGCAATGTTGCTTCCTCCTTTTGAGCATTTATGTTGCATTGAGGTTGACACTTGAAAACTTTACAGTAAATAAAATCCTAAGAGTCCTCTTGGCACCTGAAAATATCTTCCTGAGAACAAGCCTCTGCATTTCAGAATCAGTGACAAATCTGAACAGGCCGTTCTCTTTCTCTCTGACCTGGATCTATCTTTCATCATCACAGGTTTTATAATCCATGACAGATATGTGACCTCTGAAACATCTGGAATAATGTTCTAGGTATCTCTGAGTATTTCCACAATATGCCTGCAAATCTTAAACCTAGGTTAAGATTACAAAATTATACCCTGAGAAAGAGGTTCGTATGAAATTTAGAAGGGCGATTGTAAAAAGTCAGGGTTAAGACAACAGAGAAGATTGTGAGTGAGGTAGTGCTTCAATTTACAGTCTCTGCACAGGTGGTGGGCAGGGATCTTGACTAAAAAACTCTCAATGGTGGATAATTCTATGGTTGTCCTATACAGAATCAAAATGGCAACTGGTTTAGTAATCTGCTTTAAAAGGTGCTTTGACCTCTTTTCTGCTGCTGTACAAAACCCTCTGATCATAAGTGACATATTGAAAAAAATTTCTGATACAACTAGAATTCTTTTGACGGCATTTTATTACATTAAGCAATTAAGCACATACACACATACAAATATAGGTCTTGCATTTGGTTAAATTTTAATTTTTACCCTAATACGATTTATTGTTCATGGAATTCTGGAGTACTTCTAAGTTGCAATTGTAAAACTACAGTAAAGCTAATTGTTTACATAGTAAAGTGGAAGTAAAATAGTTATCAGTCGGAAAAAAAAATTGTTTGAAACGAGTTTAGAACTGCTCTGTGACCTTGGGTAAGTGATACAATATCTTATTATCTCCACCTGAAAATGATATAAACATGTTTATAATGCAAGAGTGTGCACGTTTTACATTTTATAACTTCATAATACTGTACAAAGTGGTAAGCAGAATGCTGTTCTATCAATTTTTGACCCATTTCAGACAGTGGAAGTAGTTAGCTCTAAGATGCATATGTTATCTTGGAGGGGAAAACAGTAGCTTTGAGCACCTTGGTCAAACTAATTTAACCAGAATGCCCTTGTAGAAAAGGATATGTGATAGATAAAATATTTTATTGGTTAAAGCAATATGAGAGTGTGCAATGTACGAAAGAATGCTTGAAGGTGAACACTAATTAAAACTTTTGTCAGAGGAGAAAAATTCTAAGAGTACTTTTATTTGTCACATGATTGTTCTGCCATTGGTGTCACTCGTGAGCAAGGCACATTCATAAATGTAATGGCATCTCTTCTCTCATCCAGTTAGTTTTCCTTTCTTATTTTCTCTACATTCATATTAACAGTATAAACAGTATCTGTTTATTAAGAAAAGTTTGCTCATCTTTTGTACAACTGTGTTAAAAGTATAATAAAAAAATAAACTAAAAGTTAACCTTAGGTTATGCTTTTAATACTCAGACAAATTTTTTTCTATTTCAAAGATAGACTCTAAAGATTCTTGAGTGACTATTCAAGAGTTAGTGCATGCTAATGACACTGACTTGGAAACACATACAGAAAGGAAAATATACCTTGGCAATAGATTTGAAGAAAGTAGAAGTTACAGAGAAATTTCCCCCAGGTGCCCTATTCCATGGCCATAAACACTCACCCCAAAAGAAGACATGCAGATTTCATCAGTATTTGGCTTCCAAACTTTAGTGTTTTCACTATTTCCTCAAGTGCTAATAAGTAAGAAGGTGGGAAAAGTCAAGGATGATTAAGGGGGTATAATTTTTAGATAACAAAAAAGAAACATAATTACATGTTCCAAATTTCTAGGGAACAAAATATGACACAGGAAGTAAATACCTTTAAGAAGATTTATTTTTGCCTCTGATTTTTACTTTAGATTGGGAATAAATTCCTATTTTAACATCCATATCAAATATCAGATATCAAAGTAAGGAAAGCAAGAATGAGATACTGACCTCAGGCCAGTTACCTTCTCCTCTCTTTCAGAGATGTGAAAACCTGGTTATTAAGTGCAGACATTAGACGTTTTCTCCCAGCATGCAATAGGAACTGATGAGTTAGAGCTTCTGTTTTATTAGAGGGAAATGTTCTAGAAAGAACATCAACAAAGAGCTCAATTTAATGTGTACTGAGTGCTTTATACAGTAAAATAAGCAGAATTTACACAAGGGATAAATATTATAATGCAAACCAAAGGAATATTTTTAATAATTTGGTGCAAGATAATTTGATGAAAAAGAAGAGGTCTGTATTTGTATTTCAAAATATAAAAATATTTTATAAAATTATTTAAATATAAAAAAGGGCCCCTGTAAAACAGCACACAGTATACTTTCTTTTGTATAAAAGACTACATATGCATACATCTTTATGAAGAGAGGAATTTCTGAAAGGACCCATGAGAAATCCTTAACAGTTGTTATAAGACTATGTTAAGCCCCTGAGATACTAGGATTGTCTGGTAAACAGAGCATAGATTAGAACTATTCTGACCAATGTATGTAATTAATGAGTGTGGCAAACAAATGCATTTGATTTATTTATTTTATCTCCCCATCATACAGTAGGTGTCTAAATTCCTGTTGGCCAAATTGCTATAGCTCTTTTCACTCTACTTGTTAATCCACGGAATAACATTTCTGTTGGTGTCTTTCTTAAAAATGACAAATGGCTGTCTTAGTGGGAAGAGAATGATAATGTAACTGAAAACAGAAACTTGAATCTCTTGTCACCATTTGTTTTTCTTATAGTAAACTCATAGGACTGCACATTTATAATTTACATCCTACTTTCTCATGTGTGATAAAATTTCAGCATTTACGACCAATTTTACCTCCCCAAGTTTTGCCAAATGTAATGTCAAAATTCTAGGTAGATAAATATAGTAGGTTTGGAAGAAGGACACTTAAGTAATCACTGGCTTTAAAACCAAGATAAAGTTTTTTCAATAAATGTCTTTATGAACCTGGAGAAAGCGGCTTGTTTGTTCTCTCTCTCTCTCTCTCTCTCTCTCTCTCTCTCTCTCTCTCTCTGTGTGTGTGTGTGTGTGTGTGTGTGTGAAGAGAAAAAGAAATGGGTGTCAGAGCTAAGAAGGAAGTCATGATCTATTCCTCTCCAATTCTTCACTCCAGCTGAAATATTGAATAATTTTGTTTGTAGTGGCTTATTTAGGAAGTTACTTGAATAGTATAATAAAAAGTATCTAAGGCAAAGTACACTGAGCATAATTTGGGGACCCAAAAGAGCATCTGTAAGAGTATCTTCCCAGAACAATCATAAATCCAAATTGTATGCTTATGGCGGTCTACATAAAAGAATAATGATAGATTATTTTGCTATAAGGACCATTGCACAGATAAAGTAAAGCACGTTTTCTTGTTTTTGTAAATACTAGAATTAATTTACTCAATAATGCATTTAATCAATGTCCTAATCTAATTAGGATCCTTTTTTTACTTCCTATAAAACACCCATGCAAATGTTTTATACTCAATAATCAGAATATTTTATGCTAATTTAACATACCATTATATTTCACCATTCAAAGTTAAAATGAAAAATAGTTATACATTTATTGAGGAAGAATTATAAATATATGCAATAATATATTTGAAAATAGTTTAATATACATTCACATACTTATTAATCCTGAAAACAGTGATAATTCTCATTTACAAACATAACTTATATTGGCTTTATATTATATCAAAGGGCAAGAAGAATTACTATGAGTAAAGACACAATCTGTATTTGAATATAAAGATTCGTGTTAATGTTACTGTGTAATTTCATAATTTATACCAACTATATCAGGCGTATGATATCTACAGAACATGCTTTGAAAATCAAATGACTACAGACTTGCATATAAATTGATAATATCTGGATAGTACATGAATAATGCAAGAGTGTACATTGAAATGTTCACATTAACTTTATCTGAATTGCTTTTAGAATAATGAATTCCTTTTAAATCCATTCATTTCTTAGGCTAGGCAACAACAACTATATGGAGGTTTTAGTCTGAGTCTTCTCTTTTTTATCTTATTTTGATTCATTACAGCTGGATCAACTTAGTTTCAAATTTTAGGCCTCCAAATTTAGAAATTGAAAGTGTAAGTAAATTTTTGCACAAATTACATAATATTAATCTTGCTTAAAATCAAAGGAAAAAGAATGTTTTTAAAAAATAAAGTCATAGAGAAATTTTGGTCTTTTCTGCCTGTTTCTCTGGTTAATCCATTCTTTAACACTCTTCCTGCCTTTAAATTATGATCTTGAATTTTCTGAAAAATATTTTTCATCAATGATTATTCAATATACATATTACATGGTGCTCTTTAAATCAACAAAAATGTTTCTTAAAATTATTTTTTGACCCCTGCACTTATTATTATACCCTAAAGCAATACTTCTTGAGAAACATCTTCCACCTACCTCAACATAAGTATCACTTGCCAAGGTCAAATGCAATTGAAGATAAAACAGGAAAAGTATGAAGCCTATGTAGTGAAAAGCTCAGCAGCCTCATTTATCAGAAAGTATGAATTGGTTTGATAATAATTGTGTTAAGTGTGATACCTTGATGATCCTAGGAGAAATCTTCCTAAAGTAAAGACAATTTTATAATGAAGTTCTTTGAAATTGACTGGGAGCAGAGAAGGCTTGTGTAGTAGATTTTCCCAGTGCCCACATAACTGCCTTCTCCTCCTTTCCATATCCTATGATAAGAGAATTCTAGAAGATACATTAATCTCAGGAGAACAAAACCTATGTTGTCCGAAGGGGATAAATTATGATTGTTCTAAATGAATCTTTGTAATCTCATTCCTCTTGAACAAAGATTTTTGCTTTAATTAAAGTCAGGTAGGTAGGATTTATGGAAATATATTTCTTCATTGATAAAAAGGTACAAACATAACATATAATCCTTCATCTTTTTTATCATCTTCACCTCTCTGCTTGAAATAGACCTGGTACTATGGAAGCCCTCTTATAACAACAAGATGACAAACATGAGGGAAAGATTAAGAGTGCACAGAGGTGCCAACTCTGTCACTGTAGAGCCACAGAATAAATAACATTAGCTGCTTACATATGGACCTCCACTTATGTGAAACTAAAATCTCACAAATTTTTTAAACAACTGTATTTTAATTTTCTTTTACTTGTAGCTAAATAAATTTCTAGTTTATTCAGTTTGTAATTTGTTAGCCACTTGAGTGATTTGTTCTTAAGCTTGAAATTGATATTGAATATTGAGCTCCTTATAATGTTCATTTTGGTCAAATTCTTTATTTTAGAGGTTCACATTGTGATAAGTAATTGTTATAATCTGAAAAGTCTACAAAAGGTGACAGAGAGTATGAATAAGTGAAATGTGCAACAGTAAGAAAATATTAAAAATGACGAGTACCAAGGTTAACTGGAGAAGAAATGACCGATCTATGAAGACTAGTCATCGTTTGCCTGAGGAAACGCCATCTGAATATGCCAATACTGTATTCAAGAAAAAAAAAAGAAATATGTATGGGTTTATATGTAAAATTTTATAATCTTTAAATGGTGACAATAACTCTTCTTGTATTTTTCAGTCAATATTTGAACCAATGTCATGGGGGGGTCAATTTAAACACATCTGTGTATGGGCCAGACTACTATCTTGAAGTTAAATTCTTTAAATGAGTAGACCAAGGCAATGCCTTTCTTGACACATCACACTTTGGCAAAATGATGTAACATGCAGCTTTCTTCGATTGTTTTTCCTACTTCATGACAATTACATAAATAGGTCTTAAATTATCCCTGGCCATGAGCATTTCAATAGAAAGTCTGAACCAGCTGCAAACCATATTTAGTTTTTTCACATTCCTTTAAATAAGCTTTAAAGTTGATTCTCATTTCAACTGAAAAGTTGAGAAAGAAAATAGGTCACAGCCTAAGCAGATGGCTACTGAGAATTTCATGCAAAAATCAAAAATGAGGGTCAGTTTCTACATGAAAACCAGTTAGAAAATGAAGTAGATATTTCTGTGTTGTGAAGTGCACTGGAGACGTTCATTATGTGTTTCTGTAATGGGCCATGCATATTCCTGTGAGTATGGTTTGTGTACATTTTCTAAATATCATATATTTCATTATAGCTGTCAGTTCTGAAAAAAGTTTTAGAGATGCAATGACAATAATGATTTAAAAAGACTGGTGTTATGAAAATGAAAACTTCTAACTGGACTGAAGAAGCAACTCAGCTATGTTAGCCA
This sequence comes from Pteropus alecto, assembly GCF_000325575.1. Lineage (NCBI taxonomy): Eukaryota > Metazoa > Chordata > Mammalia > Chiroptera > Pteropodidae > Pteropus > Pteropus alecto. The sequence continues at coordinate 10,147,917 of NW_006442484.1, forward strand.
TTGGAATGATATGCATACTCTGATGAGTTTTCTTCATTCTCACTCATATCTCAAGAAATCACTATGCAGCATAACTGTGTACAGAGCCTCTGTAACTATGTAGTATTATAAAAGCCATTAGTGACTGTAGTGCAGTTTCACTGTTGCCTAACTAGCATCTAGTCTTTCATTTTCTTAATAATATTTAGACTTTTCTTACGAAATTATCTCTAGTTCTTTTTACATAAACAAAATGATTCGAGTGGGATTAATTCTGCTTAAGCTACATAGATGGACTTGATTTCTATATACTGAGCAGTAGAGTTACATCTTCACAGTGACTGGCTCAGGGAATACTGTGCTGTAGGAAAGAGAGTATTACAGTTAAGGGAGTAGGATATGTGAAGATTGAGGTAGAGGAGTGTGATATACTCAAAAATACATTCCATCTAACGTGCCTGGATTACAGATGGTGGAGAAAGACAGTGAAGAAAGACTAAACCAGAGATATAGGCATAATCCAGAACTTACAAATCATTGTATACCATGAAAAAGGCTAATACTTTATCTTAATGGGGTGTCATTGATTAATTTTAAGCAAGTGACTAGGCATGGTCATAGTTATGTTTTTTGTTGTTTTGTTTTGTTTTGTTTGTTTGTTTTTTTACTCATTCTGGTTTCTGTGTGGAGAATGGACTTGAGAGGAGATGAGACACCTTGGCTGTAGAGAAACCAATTAGGAGGTTATTGTATGGGAATCAAATTAACCAAAAAGGTAAAAGACTTGTTGTCAGAAAATTATGTCACTGAAAAAAAAAAATTGAAGAAGACACAAATGAATGGAAGCATATATAATGCTCATAGGTAGGATGAATCAACATTATTAAAATGGCCATACTACTCAAAGCAGTCTATAGATTCCATGTGATCCCTATCAAAATACCATTTTTTCAGAGAGCTAGAACAAATAATCTGAAAATTTATGTGGAACCATAAAAGACCCTGAATAGCCATGGCAATCTCGAGAAAGAAAAACAAAGTTAGAGGTATCACACTACCTAATATCAAACTATACTACAAGCCTACAGTAATCAAAACAGCATGCTACTGGCATAAAAACAGATACATTGATCAATTGAACAGAATAGAGAGCCCAGAAATAAATCCACACTTATAGCTCACTTGATATATGACAAAGGAGGCAAGAATATAAAATGGAGTAAAAACAGTCTCTTCATTCAATGGTGCTGGGAAAATTGGACAGATACATGTAAAAAAAAAAAAAAAAGAAACCAATCCACCTTCTTACACCATATACAAGAATAGACTCAAAATGGATTAAAGACTTAAATGTAAGAACTGAAACCATAAAACTTCTAAAAGAAAACATAGTAATTTCTTTTCAGATCTATCTCCCCAGACAAGGGAAACAAAAGAAAAAATAAATAAATGTGACTACATCAAACTAAGAAGTTTTTGTAGAGCAAAGGAAATCATCAACAAACAAAAAGACAACCAAATGAAAGAGAGAAGATATTCACTTATGATACATTTGATAAGAGGTTAATATCCAAAGTATATAAATAACTCATACAACTCAACAACAACAACAGCAAAAAACAAACAATCCAACCAAAAATTAGGCAGAAGACCTGAACAGATATTTCTCCAAAAAGGAAATACAGATGGCCAATACACATGTGAAAAGATGCTCGAGGTCACTAATCATCATAGAAATACAAATTAAAACCACAATGTGATATTACTTCACACCTGTCAGATGGCTATTGGCAATATCAAAGAACAACAAATGTTGGCAAGAATTTGAAGAAAAAGGAACTCTCATATACTGTTGGTGGGATTGCAAATTGGTACAGCCAACATGGAAAACAATCTGGAGGTTTCTCAAAAAATTAAAACTGTATCTACCTTTTGAACCAGCAATTGCACTTCTGGCTATTTATCTAAAGAAAACCAAAATAATAATTATTAAAGACCTATGTCCAATGCAGCACAATTTACAATAGCCAAGATATGGAAGCAACCCAAACACTCATTAACAGATAATTGGATAAAGAAGTTATGGTACATATATGCAATGGAATATTTCTCATCCATAAAAATGAAATCTTATCATTTTCAATGACATGGGTGGATGTTGAGGTTATTATGCTGAGTAAAATAACAGACAGAGAAAGATAAATACCATATTATTTCACTTATATGCGGATTTTAAGAAACAAAAAGAACAAACTAATCAAGAACTCATAAATATAGAGGACGATTTTGGGATGGCTAGAGGGGAGGGGGGTTGGGAGGCTGGGAGAATGGGGTGAAGGGTTAAAGAAGTACAGATGGACATGGGGATTGGGGAGCATGTCATAGGGAATGCAGTCAGCAGTAAAGTAATGGCTATGTGTAGAGCCAGAGAAGGTAAGATTAATCAGGGGGATCGTTTCATAAACTCTATA
>NW_006442484.1:10150425-10177362 GCF_000325575.1 Pteropus alecto
CTATTGTATCTCCTTGTGGTTTAATTTTTCATTTCTTTGATGATTACTGAGATTGAGTATCTTTTTATATGTCTATTGGCCATCTGTATGTCCTCTTTTGAAAAATATCTTTTCAGGTTCTCTGCCCATTTTTTAATTGGACTGTTTGCTTTTATGGGTTATATGAGTCCTTTATAAGTTTTGAATATTAACCCCTTATCAGATGTATTATTGGTGAAAATTTTCTCCCATTCAGTATGCTGTCTTTCTGTTTTGTTGATGATTTTCTTTGCTGTGCAAAAACTTTTTAGTTTGATGTAGTCCTATTTGATTATTTTTTCTTTTGTTACCCTTGCCTGAGGAGATAGATCAGAAATAAATATTATTAAGATCAATGTCAGAATTTACTACCTATGCTTTCTTCTGGTAGTTTTGTGGTTTGGGGTCTTAACATTTAAGTCTTTAATCCATTTTGAGTTTATTCTTGTATATGGTATAAGAAGGTGGTACTCTTTCTTTTTTTCTTTTTCGTCTTTTATATATCTGCCCAGTTTCCCAACACCATTTATTGAATAGACTGTCAGAATAGCTATCATCAATACATCAAACAATAAGTGTTGACAAGGATGTGGAAAAAAAGAAGAGGGAACTCTTGAGTACTCTTGTTGGGATTCCAATGTTCACTGCAGCACTATTTAAAATAGCCAAGATATAGAAGCAACCTAAGTGCTCATCAGTAGACAGATAAAAAAGAGATTTTATATATATATACATACATATATATATATATACATACATATATATATGTATGTATATATATAAAATGTAATATTACTCAATCCTAAAAAATAATGAAATCTTACCACATGTGACAACATGGATGAGCCTGATTACAATACTATGTGAAATAAGTGAAATAAATCAAATTGAGAAAAACAAATACCATATGATTTCATATATACCATATGATTTCAAATACCATATGATTTCATATATACATACATACATATATATGTGTGTATATATATATGTATATATACATATATATGTATATATGTGTGTGTGTGTATATATATATATGTATATAGCAAACTCATAGATATAGAGAATAAACTGATGGTCGCCAGGTGGGAAGGGGGTTGGGGTATGGATGAAAAAGGTAAAGTGATTAAGGAGTGCAAATTGTTTGTTACAAAATAGTCACGGAATATAAAGTACAGCATAGGAAATATAGTCAATAATTTTGTAATAACTATGTATAATGCCAAGTGGGTACTAGACTAATGAGGGGAATCACTTTGTAAATCATATAAATTAATCACTATGCCGAACACATGAAACTAATATAAAATAATACTGAATGTCAATTATAATTGAAAAAAAAATAAGGAAAAAAATAGAAAAAAAAATTTAAAAAGAGGCTATTATAGCAACTCAAATGAAAAATAATAGAGATTCTGATTAGTATGTGGTGTAAAGATAGAATTAATAGACATGGTCAAGTGGCACATTGATGTTGTGACTCCCACAAGTCAATATTTATAAAGTATCATAGGAGTGGTAGATAAGTTGGTAAGATTTCAGTGACAGACAATTCTTTCTTGAAATGAGAGGATAAGGAGCCAATGCTTGAAAGATAAGATCTTTGGACTAAACTCTGAAGGATTAAAAAGTTTGATAAAAGAGATGGAGGTCAGAGAAACAACATCTGTGAGCACAGTTAATAAAATAGGAAAAGACAAAGAGTGTTGGGCAGGGCCTAGAGTAATTACATACATTTGAAACACAAAGTGAATACTTAATGCAGGTATAGAAAACAATGTCAGAAAGTCAGTTCTGGACTTATAGTGTTGGCCTTGATACCAGGTAGACTCATTTGTATATTATTCAATAGAAGGCACTGGACCACTTAAGACTTTTAGGAAATCAATTTATCTAAACAAAGCTATGTTTTAATAGTATGGATCTGCAGTAGTAAAGACATGGTTTCTGGAGTCTCAGCTAAGGAGGAGACTAAAATAGGTCTAAAGTAAATCTTTGCAGTGGAAATTCAGAGGAAGCATTAGCTGGGTTTGCTAATATCAAAACATAACTGGATGAGTGATAGTGATGGTAGTATAAAGATAACTGAGGCTTCAAGTTTTGTTAATTAAGTGTTTATTGATAGCATTATTATAAACAGAAACATCAAGAGAATATTATATTTTGGTAAAAGAAAGAATTGCATAAATATTTCAAATTTGCTACATGATGACATTGTAATATTTCCATAGAATCAAGTAATACTAATTGTAGCTAAGCTGGGAACAAATGTTATTTTCAAATGAGTATATAGCTGCTTCAAAGTGCAGATGTGTTTATACTGTTGGAACATCAAACATGGTTATGCCATTTATTGATGGCTGTTTTCATGTGTCTAATTACTGACCTCCCTCCATCATTAGATAGTAAATTCATGGCGGCCTGGAACAGTGTCTTCTTTAGAATCATTAATGTTTGGATGATTAAAGTGTCTTGAGATCTGTTGAGGAAGTAGCTAAACTCTTTTATACAAGTCTCCTCATGACATCACTGACTTTTCTACACTGAGGTTTAAAGACTATCCTCCTGCATAATGGCTTTCTCTCTGCATTTTTGTGTCCTAATTTGTCCACTTGACTAACTCCCTTATCAGCATCTCCATGTAGGTATTTTTAGCATAATGGCAAAAGCAGAATTTCTGCTGGACAGTTAACTGAGGAATCATCAGAAACTTTTATTCTTTGTTAATCATACTTTCTTTGTTTGTAAGAAGACTCTAAAGCACAGAAGGAAACTTGCTTTAAGGATCCCAGAAGACTTAGATATCTAAATTGTGATTTTAAAAAGAAAAAGAAAAAGAATCAGAATAGATGATTATAACTTTCAGCCCATTTCCCCCAAATTTTCTATTATAGCGTTCTAAATTTCAGGTACTTTTGAGTTGCTATAATATAATTCTTTCTGGTTAATTAATATATCTTGTTAGTTTTGTTCAAACTAATCAAGATTTTATTGTGCGAAAGTTAAAATGACATTAATTTGAGTACCATTTTCAAGCATAACTGGGTTATTAAGTAAAATGCACTTAAACAATGAAACATAAAAGAAGTAGATTTTATTCTAACAAAGACTCCCATTCTGCTCAAGACTATGACGGAAACGTTTTTCTTACATGTGAAGAACTGTAAAATATGCCCAATATGCTCTAACATTTTGTCCAAATAAAAACCATTTATAAGCCATTTTAAGAAAAGTATATCTGATATAGACTTATGAAACAAATTTAGAAATGGCAAATGAGATATAAGGCATTGTGTTTTTAATATAAGCTACTACTATTCCATGGAAGCCTTAAATATTCTCCTATACAAAGAGATTTTTCAATGATCTTAAAGTTCTAATAAAAAATATTTCAGTGCTATAATTCTGCAAAAGCATCTTTCCAAATCGGCTTTATATGTTAAAGCCAGACAGCTCTTAAAACAGTTCTTCAATTATTTAACGAAATGAAAGATAAAGAATGACCTCACTGGGAATTTTACAGTAACTTAGCATTCAGGTCTTGTTTAGAGTTTTTCTGTAGGACAATACTGGGATGAAAATGAATACAAGGTGACATATGGTGTCAGGGATAAAGGGTAGTATTCAGAACTAAAAATGAGTCAAGGAAAGAATATAAAATTATGAGTTTCTCAAAGGTTAGGGTCATAGCTTCTAAAGATTTCATATTGATTCTTCATCAGGCTCAGCAGATATTAGTTATATTAGTAAGAACCCAATAATTAATGTTCAAACTAAATTACATTTGTAGATGTGATGGAGCTGCAATATTGCAAACAGAATGAGAGAAGCTTGAAAAGCATCTATTCTGACAGTTGTGAAATAGGCAAAATGTCTTCACCAACATTTTCATGCTGTCTAACTTTGCCATCTAACTTTGACAGTTCTTCCAAAGGATTTAGACCTTTGGTTTCTCAGGAAACACTCCCTGAGTCCTTTACTATCTGCAAAAAAAGGGAACTGAATTCAGGTGGTATTGCTAGTCTTTGAGAGGTTTAATTATTAATGTCTTCTATTTTATCCTACCCCCACACCCATATTTTATCACAGGCATGATTATTTAATTAATCCTAGTAAAACTAGATAATCTTCTTAGTTACCATTTCTGGGATGCAAAATAAATGAAGGGTAAGAATGCTGAAGGAAAAAAAGAAGGTATATACAATGTGGAGAACAAGAAGGGAAAGAAATATATTTACTATCCCATCACAGGGAAACCATGGCTTTGTTATAGGCTTTGGCTTTTCCAGATTGAGGATATCTGACAAATACAACTGCAGGATGATCTACATACATAAGTAAAAATACATAAAAGCATTCATATATACGTAAAATATACATATTCAATATTGGGTTAGAACAGAGATTGATAATCGACTTACTTATTTCGATTTAACCAAAGAAACATTCATCTGACTGGAAATAGCCATTCAGGTCCTGGCTGTTTTCCCTTTGATAGATGTTTTAGTGAACAATGAAGGGAAGAAAAGGAACCCATCAGTGTCACCGTGTCTCAGAACCACAAAACTTAAAGAAAATGTTACCAAAACCCAATGTAGACTAACATAAGTCTTAAAGGGTCATTCCTAACTTAAGGGGTTGCTCAGAGCTTCTTCTTGCCCCTTTCCTTCATTCCCACATGGAAAGGGTATTAGCAAGGTTAAGAAAGGATTGGAAAAGCCCTTCATACCCAGCATGAGAACATGGAGAATATGGGACCAAAACACCAACTTTACTGCTTGTCCTGGGTTCAAGGGTGGAAACAAGACCCTGTAGTTTGCCAAGCTTGTTAGGACTAGAGGTGCCATATGAAGGCAAACACTCTCAAATAACAAATAGGCAGCTTTGCCTGATATCAAAAACTCATGTACTATCATAGGGAATACAGTAAATTGTATTATAATAACTCTGTATGGTGTCATGGGGGTACTAGATTTATCGAGAGGATCACATTGTAAGTTATATAAATGTCTAACCACTATGCTGTACGCGTGAAACTAACATAATACTAAATGTCGACTGTAATTGGAAAATAAAAATAAAAAAAATTTATATACTCTTTGTGAGACTGTAAGTGATTGAGGATTTGGAGATTTATCATTTTATTTCATCACAACTAACTTCAGAGATTGAAAATAATTACCAAGTAGAAGAATTAAAATTCTTCTGCACCACTTTCACATTTCATTTCCAACATTCCTGCCACACTAAGTATCTCACTGCTCTGAATACATGCTAGGTCTTTTGGGATTCTGGTTCTGTCTATGTCTTAAGACATCTTCCCACTTTATCTTTTTAACCCTGGTAAATTTTTACTCAATCGTCCAGATACGGTTTTGATGTTCTTTTCTGAAATTTTGAGCTTTCTCTGACTCTTGAAAACCAGTCCTTGCTCTCATGTTCTATAAATCTTTTATTTATACAAATTTCCCCACTAGAGCATAAATTTTTTTTAAATAAAAGCCAGAAATTATATGTAATGATTTTTATTACTACTTCCTAGCATATTTCCTAATATTTAATTATTTAAAAATGAATGAGTATATATGTGGGGAAAAATGCAATATAATTAGTTTTTGAAAGAGATTAAGATACATGTGGCTTTTTCAAATTTTTTGAAGGGAATACAATTTTTCTCTCTCTCACTGATATGATATATTTTAAATAATAATATGAAAAGTCCTTCACTCGAGATTCAGAGACCTCAAGTAATATATAGGTCAATTGTTAAATAAAAACTCATTTACTATTAACTCATTTACCACTACCTACCTTTATGTCATTTGAATTTTCTGGGCCTCACTTTCTCAGCACTAAATCAAGGTATTCTAAAGTCCCCTCTAACATAAAAATTGTTATTTCTTGGTAACCCTGCCAGAGTACCTTCCTTTACCTAGAAGAAAGGCAATGAACATTCAAGACCAACTTTTGGCAGACAGTTTCTCTTTATATCAAACAGAAAACACAAAATGAAATAAAGCAAAATGAAATATCCCCAAACTATAACTAACCCCATTCTCACCATTCAATTCACTTCTGGCAGCAGGTGAGGAACAGTTTGCACCTCTTTCTATGTGGAATTGCAACTCTTAGGCAGGAGATGCTTGAATGTCATGTTATGCTGCCTTAAGGACAGCAACTCTAAGCAAGAACTAGTCTAAATATGATAGGCCTAATATGGCTTTGACCTTTAAAATAAGGCAGACTTAAAATGAGCCAGACTGGAAGCCTCTAACCAGATTTTTACTTTTATTCAGAAGATAGGGCTGAATAAATAGTTTTAGAATATATAGTTAAATTTTGTACTGGAATAAATTCTGGGGTAAATACAAAATAATCACCTATGTGAGGTTTACATCCTTGACCAAGTCTTATATTTTCTACGGCCTCTATCAAGGTTATACTTTCACATCTAATTTTTAAAGATGTGAGTAGATAGAAATTAATATGAAATAAATGGGAAATTTGATTTCAGCATTAAAAGACCTGAAGAAATATCAATTGTCTTTTTTTTCCATCACATAAACATCTATGTGGCATATGTATAAAAACAAGAAATAAATAACAACAAACAACTGTAATTCCAAAAAACTGGCTATATTAACAATTTTCTAAGGATTGTTTAATATCCTATACTTGAACACCATAAATGAGTTTATATTTTTATTTCTTTTTGTGACACGATATTATAAATAATTCAAAACACATTTTAATTTGTCGGTTTTCCCTAATACTTTAAGGAAGAAAATAAGCACGTGAGAGTATTTCTTCAGGTTTTTTTTTTTTTTCTTTTAATTTAACTAAACAGTAGGGGACAAAACTTTGAATTCTTTTAGATAATTAATTTTTCTCATTCGAAGATACAATTGTTAAATAAAAACTCATTTACTATTAACGCCACTTGCACTGTAGGCACTCATATCAACCCAATGACTACTTTCCCCTATTGATTCTTGGCAGTTAGGTTTCATCTCTTAATTCTTTGTTGTTCTAAGCAGGAGAAATAATAATCAGATGTTGGTGCTCATTAAAGGTATCGTCTAGAATTATTCACAGTAGTAGTTACATTTTCATGTACACCTGCAAGTCATAACTTGTGTTCTTTGATGTAAAAGAGATGTGTCCTTTTCACAAATAGTGATGAGTACTTACTGCTTTCTACTACATTCTAGGCATGGTAGGGAAAATAAATGAAAGAAACAAAAACATAGCGTCTGCCCTCAGGGAGCTTATATGTGATGGCAGAAATACAGCAATCAGCATACTGAGATGGGTAGGTTTCTAATTCTGTACTACAGATTAAAAAAAAAATAGTTTTCATGAATAAGCTAGTATTTAGCATAAAAGAATGAACGTCTGTATATTTGGCTGTGTTTCTACCCAAGAGTTTATCATCAGCAGCATGTTTGCGAATAAAATTAGAATTGCCAGCTCTCCCCAGCACCAGTTCAATTCCATTTTCACTAACATCTGCAACTTTGACTCCCTGAGTTTTGTTCATTTACTGAGCTGTTTTGGAGACCTATCAAAAGGATTTACACCCCTTATTCTTTGACAGAATGAAAGGCTAAAACTTAATTCGGGTCATATAACTTCCCAAATAGATTGGGTTTTCTGGCAGGCTACTTAGTGTTTACCACCTGACATGAACTCAAATAAGCACAGATATTGTCTGGTAAGTCTTCGTCTCTATTTCTCCCGTCTTCCATGAGATTTTGCTGTGCTGAAGATGCCCACCCTGATGCAATGCCCTCTGAGTCACAGGAGATGCCATCTCTGTCCTACCAGCAAATTTTTAAGAATTTTGTGCCCCCCAAGTGAGGTCTGCAGGCACCAGTAGGCTGATGAAAAAAACGAATATGTATGATTCCCACCGCATGCCACAAACATTTTATAAATGGAATATAAAGTTTACTTAATCCTTCTAAAGATAAAATTTCAATAAAGATATTTTCCTATTATAAAGTAATAATTTTTACTAGAACCCCAGAGAAGCAAGAATCCTTTCACTCTTCCCAGTTTTTGAAAGTAACTTCATGGGAAAATGTTAAATCGCTACAGTAAAGTGCTACAGTTATACTAAGTGGAGGGAAACAGAGCCTTCTATCATATCTGACCAACTGTTAACCCTGATGTCATCTCCCATGCTTGCTGTCTCTCTCCCATTGCTCTGGCCACAATGGGCTTCTTCACTGCTCCAAACTTTTACTCAAGACCAAGGTCTTGATATTCCCTCCACCTAGGAAACTCTTCTCCAGATATGCACATGAGCCCTTTCTCACACCCTTAACTGTATGCTTTGGTGTCATCTCCTCAGGAACACCTTCAGAAACCACCCATTAAAACTGCACTCTTCTTAATGGCACTTCCTTTTCTGCTTTATATCTCTGTACACTTCTCAGCAATAAAAAGAAACAAACTGTTGATACACACAGCAATTTGGATAGGTCTTAAGAGCATTCTACTGAATGAAAAAAAAAGTTAATCTCAAAAAGTTATAAAATGTATGATTCCATTTTGGAAGTAAGTGGTTGCCAGAAATTAGAGAAGAGGAAGGAGAGAGGGTGTGACTATAAAGGAGCAGCATAAGGGATTTCCTTTGTGGTGACAGAATAGATCTATATTTCCATTGCAATGGTGATAAAATGAAATACAATTATATACAAAGGCATGCCAAAAAATGAGTGTATGCAAAAACCGATAAGATCTGAGTAAGATCTATAGTCCACTTAAATTTATTGTGCAGGCAATTTTTGATAAATGCACTATTCCTGGTTCTGATAATGCACTGTTGTTATGTAAGATGCCACCACCGGGGGAAGGTTGGTGATGGGTACAGAAGACAGACATCTCTCTGTTAGGTCGCAACTTTATGTGACTCTATATTTAAAAGTAAAAGTAAAACTAAAAGTAACACAAAATTCTCCCTAGCGCTTATCACCATCTAACATGCTATGTAATTTACTTATTTATTTTCTTTATTTTCTCTTAGTATGCAAGCTCCATATGGACAAGGAATTCTCATTTGTTTTTGTTCAGTGCTATATTCATGGCACACAGACCAATGCTTGGCACACAGTAAGCTCTATGAATTGTTATTAAATAAACTTATGATTAATGTAGATAATACTTTACATCTTAAAATCATCTTAACATTGTGATTAATATCATGACCTTTAATTTTGATCCCAGCTCTGCCATTATCTAGTAGGTCTTCATTAAATCTCTTGAACTTTTTATTCAATTTTCTCATGCAAAAATTTAATAATGCTTAAAAGGTTAAATTAAAATAACACACACAGTAATACAGAGCTGGAGGAAGTGTTATTTGAGATCAATCTCTTAAAAATAAATATACTAATATGCTTCAGTAACCCTTACAAAATTAATAACATTTGATCTAATTATTTATCAAAAATATGGACATAGTTTTAAGCGCAAGGATGATTATCACAATATTATTTGTATAGTGGGAAAATCTGAAATAACTAAAAGGTAAAATAACAGGAAAAAGGGCTGTTTTTGACATATTGTACTGCAATTTGGAGCATTTTCTGAAAACAAAGACCTCATTTTACTTTATAAATGAATAATAACTACAGATCTGGTCCACAATAATTCAATTACTGTCAGATTTTAAATTTCTATTTTTTATTAACATTATGACTATCAACAACACCCATTATTTGTAAAAACATCCCTTTCAAAACAACTTTTGCAGCATGCCTATATTTTGCACTACACCAATAAACACAAAATAATGTCATCAACTATAAGAGAGAGTGAGAATATATCTCACTATTTTAGTCTCAAGGCATCATTGAATCTGCAAATAAAGGTAATGTAAATTATTAATAAAATGACCTCTTCTCAGAATGTGTTATTACATATAATAGGCATACATATTAAGTAAAATGCTATTGCAAAGAAAAAAAAATGAAGTTCTGCTCCTCAATTCCATAATTAGAGAAAAGTAATAATGACAAAGTGATACCCTTTTATTAAAAATTATTAATGTTTTTGCATTTGAAAGATTATAGAGAGAAATAATTTTTTTTCTATTCAGAAAGAAAAAAATGATTAAAACATTGTCAGACACCTTTTATAAAATTAAGTGTAAAATTATAGGTACAAAAACTAGTTTAAGATTAAAATTTATATGTGAAAAACTTTGATTATTTATCTCTCTTATAAAGATTGAATTTCACATAAATACCCTGGCTATATCATATCTGGGAAGTATGATTATATACTCTTATTTTAAAACAGAGCATTGAAGGTTGTTAAGAAGAAGCAGAGAATGCGTCCTCCTTCTGAGTGGTGAAGCTTTATCTACCATCTACCACAGTTATTCAATTATCCAAAAAACAAGCAAATAACAATAGTGTCCATTTGCATGGTTCTTGGTGTTGATCTTAAATGATCTCAAAGGCACAAGGGGAGAGAAGTGTAAAAATTTAAACATAAGTATAAATAACTAAAATTAAGTATGATTATGGAATACTTCATGATATTTTAGGTACACTGGATTAAACATCACATATAAACAAAACTTTTGCCCTTCTCTGTAACCTTCATCTGTAAAATGGAAACAGAATCCTCTTTTGTTAATAGGAGAACTGCATTATAAAATATAAATAAATAAAACTCTTAACATGGTGCTTAGTAAAATAAAAAAGATTAGTTGACTGTATATGCATGGGTTTATTTCTGGGCTCTCTATTTTGCAGAGTTGGTCTATGTGCCTATTTTTATGTCAGCATACTGTTTTTTATTACTATAGCTTTATAATATAGTTTGAAATCAGGAAGAAAAAAAGAAGTCTCAAATTTTTGATGGTCATTTTCTGGCTGAGATCTTTTAAAAATTAATGGCCTCATTACTCTAATTATATTCTGTTCTCCAGGGTCTCCCAACCCCCTGGCTGCATACTGGTATTGTTCTGTGGACCACTACCAATCTGTGACCTGTTAGGAACCAGACTGCACAGCAGTAGGTGAGCAAAGGGCGAGCCAACAAAGCTTCCTCCACATTTGCAGCCACTTCCCAGTGCTAGCATCACCGCCTCAGCTCCACCTCAGATCATCAGGCATTAGATTCCAATAGCAGCACCGGTCCCTGGTGCCAAAAAGTTTGGAGACTGCTACTCTAATCCCTCTATTCAGAAATGCTAAAGTCCTTTTCATTTGGCTAGTTAAATGCCATCCACTATTTTCAAGCTCATTAATTTACTAACACACAATCTTTAACTGCTTTTCTTTTTAAAATAGGCAACACAAATGCAATTAAAAATAATTAGTGTAAACTCCAAGTAGGAATCATAACGTTATTTCTTATAATGTATAATCAGAAAACACTACTTCTGGATTTCTTTCTATGTGTGACTATACTGTTTGTTTGTTTCTACTTAAAGTATTCTATTTCTAGTAAGGATTATTATTGTAACTATTTTCTGAGAAAGTTTTCCTATATTTGATCCTATTCAAAATAAATACAACTAAATAAAGCAGACTCTCCTGCTTTTGTTTGAAATCTCTAGCAAGGAATGTCAAGGACTGTATATTCTGCAAGATTTCAAACTTGTCATATTAGTTGGAGAGTCGCACATCTCTTTCTTCCTGTATTTATGGTATGATGTATTTCAGAGGGAAAACTTATCTCTTATGGATTAAGGAAAGGCATTAAAATTTAACTATCCCATCACGGTTCCCCCCTTGCAAAATTATTTTGCACAATGCCTCTAGTGAATAGTTATCTATCCACCTTTTGGAAATTTCTAAAGTAGACACCGACTACCACACTGGCCCCTGTATTATTGAACAAGCAAGTGTTAGAGAGGTCTTCTTTATGGAGCCAAAATCTGTCTTCTCGATGCCATTTAATAGAATTGACCTTAGTTTTACACTAAAAGATACATCTAAATTCTATTCTCCATGATATTCAGTACACAACATACCTATTATCCTCCCCTTAGTATTTTTCAAGTTTTTACTTCACACAATACATATCTAATTGTTTCATTATAGTCTCTAAATCTTTGAGAATTATAATTGTCTCCTTCCATACAGTCTCTAGTTGGGTACAGGATACCAGGTGTATTCCAACTGGCACTTAGAATACCAGGAACATTTACCACCAGTGTTCTAGAGCAGCACCGATAATAGAAATATAATGTTAGCCCTACATATGTAGGTTTAATTTTTTGTAGCCATATTAATAAAAAAGTAGAAAAAGGTAAAATCAATTACTAATATGTTCTAATTATTACAAAATATTATTTCAACATGTTATGATTATGACTCACTATTAATATTTTACATTTGTTTACTAAGCCTTCAAAATCTGGAGTGTATATTTTACACTTATAGCACAACTCAATTTAGACTAACCGTATTTCAAGTGTTCAATAGCTATATGTGGCTAGTAGTTATAGTATTAGACAGCACAGTTTTAGATAGTTTAATTTTATTAAGTTAACATACAAATATATCAATGATTTTAAAGTTCATGTGATATCAATGATTTTAAAGTTCATGTGACAGTAAGTTTATACTGAGTTTATGGTCAATTAAAATACCTAAGTTGTCATATCAGTTATTATCCCTCCTCCTATTTTAAGTACCATTTTTTCTATAAAACTTATGCTTAAATTCACTGTAACCAGTAATACATTTAATTGTGTTAACTTATCACTGCATAGTAAGCCATCTTCAAAGCCACTGAACAACATTAGCATTCGGGCAAGCATTCCCATCTCTAGATTATCTGTTACCTTGATTCTGTAGTCTGCTAATTCAACTCTCCATTCTAGCTTGTTCATTCTAAACTTTTATAATTATTCTTTTATTTGTTTGTTTGTTTGTTTAAAACTGGTTTAATCATTTCGAACAGGAAAGGACCATAAAAATAATAGAGGTTTGCAATATATTAATAAATATTCTCATACATAATATTAATTAATTAATCACTGCATAGTTAGCCATCTTCAAAGCCACTGAACAACATTAGCATTCAGCATGTAATCTCCACCTAATGGCTGCGATGTATTGTCCAAAGCCTTCACACAATTCATTTCTTTCATCTCAGGATCTGTGGCAGCTAATGATTCTCATCTAGTTTACATGGCCTAGTCCATTTCCCTCCCACCTGGAATCACAGCTGCTCCTGTGTGGTGAGTAGAATATAGTGGCAATGAAGGTTTATGAATCTCAAGGCTAGATAAAAAAGGCATTGCACACTCCCCCTGCTTCCTTGTATTGCCCACTCTGGGAGAAGCCGGTTGAGGATATCATGAAGCTCTGAGGAGAGGTCCACCTGGAAAGAAACTGAAGCTGTCAGTAGACAGCCGGTATGTACTTGCCAGCTATGTGATTGAGCCAACTCGGAAGCAGCTCCTCTAGCTCCAATCAGGCCTTCGGATGACTACAGCCCCAATCAACATTTGACAACAACCATATAAGAAATCACAGGTGGAAATTGTGCGGCTTAGCCACTCCAAAATTTCAGACGCATGGAATCCGTGATTATAATAAATTACTGTTTTATGCCATTAAGGTTTGGAGTAATTACACAGCATTAGGTTACCAGAATAAGATCTTAACACTTAGAATGGCAGTATTGTGCTAACACAGTGTTTCTAAAAGAACTGTAATGATTTTTGTCTATAAGTGGACAAAACATATATACCTATGACAAAAACAAAACTTGAATGAGATAAATCAACATATTAACAGTGGTTTTCTCTAAAAGAGGTAATTATGGGCATTATAATTATCTTCTATATATTTTTCAGTATTTTCAGATTCTCTATAACAAATATTATTTTCAAAATAAAAAGTAAATGTGTTTGAAATAGTTGTAAACTGATAAATACATTAATTGCTAGTACAAAAAATAAAAAGTTAAAAATACTGTTTCCAAAACTTTGATTTCTTCCTCCCTTCCTCCTTTCCTTCCCTTTTTTTCCCTGCTAGAATTCTTTAGTTTTAACCAAGAAAAAAAATTCTAAAATTAATATTGCTATATTTTTCATACTTTATCACCTCTCTTTAGTTAGGAGGGGGTTAACTGGAAGGGCAGTTTAGCAACAGCTACAACAGAATATAGAAGGTGCATTTTATGAGCACTGGAAAGCAGGAGGCTCTCAGGATCGATTTCAAGTCCCATATATTTGAATGCAGTCACTGTCCTATGCAGCAATTTCCCTGAGTTTATTATTAATAGGATTATTTGAAATATTAGTGTGCCCCAAGTGTGTGAATCTTAATAGCTTAGAAATTCCTATGACCAGATCATCTACTCCCACAGACTTCTTAAATATGTGTCTATAATTGTAAAGCACTGAAGTATTAAGACCCAGAATTTAATTAGATAATTCACTAGAGAAGAGTTACTTCTTCAGGCAGCAGTGCATGCAGGATTCATTTCACTATCATTACTTCTTAGTTAAAATAGATATATTTATCATAAAGAGGGTCTTGTCTACAGAGCTACAGACCAGTAGGAAAATAATCTGAAATGAAGGCATCTAACTCTAGAGAATATCAATACTGTTCTTTTGCAGAGAATCCACTCTGGAGGATACTAAGACAGCAACTCTAGTGCATGTATAATTGATTTGTTCCTTCTATTAGACAGGATTTAAAAAAAAATCATTCAGTTTTTACTTTTCTATTTAGAAAGAGCTTATTCTCACAAAAATTTATGTCCCATTATGCATAAAGGATAGTTCTAATTATGCCAAAACAACGGTAAACTTAATGTACTGACCCTGAACATAAAACATAATAAGGAATATGACAATGTAAAATAAGTAGTTAATTTAACTATTCATTAGTCTATTGTGCATTGTTAATTCAAACAATAAGAAAACTATAAACAAAAAATATTTTAAAAAGTTTTTTAATATTTGTTTCTACTTGTCTTCAAAAAAGAAATGCTTATATAAGACACAATTAATTTTTTAATGATGGCTAAAAATGCAATTGTTAAATAATCCAAATGGACTAATAATTTCAAATGTATTGAGATTATAAAGTAGAATGGATTTAAATAATTGATAATATTTATGACTTAACATGACAGAATAACAGAAAAAAAATGTTTGATTTGGGAAATGGCAAATGCTTGTTGTCAATTTTTAACTCCAAATACTCTGATCATCAAAATTTTATAATATCTAGAGTTCAACATATTTTGAAATACATTTTTCTTCTTTAAAAATATTTTCAAATGTATGGCACTGAAATTCATCCTACAATAACTTAGCTATTTTTGGGAAATAACTTCTAAGAAGTAGATATGAAAATAAAATGTATAACCACTAAGTTTGGAGAAATATAATAAATTCTACCCTACTACTGCAAATAATGACATGTGATGCAAGCTCCATTTGTCTTAGTTTCTTAATTAGAATACATTTGATATCATTTCAAATGAATGAAAAAACTTATTCCAGAGGTACAGAATAAATCTATGAAGACATGTAAGAACGTTTTCAAAATGACAGTATGATCAAAGGACTATAGACTTTGGCACTAGAAAGATGGAATTGTGTCTCAGCTCTACAACTGTGAACTGGCGTCCTTAAGTAAGTTACTTAGCATCTCTTAATCTCCTACCTCTGCCAAATATTATATCTCTGACAAAGGAGCCAGGACTCTAAAAGGTTTAAATTCAAACACACTTCCTAAATAAGAGGCACAGTTTGAGTAATCAATAAAGGTTTGTTTCCTACACTACAGTCCCTTTTTAAAATAATGCTAAAGAAGAAATAGTATAATGTATAGGAAAAGGAGGATCAGAGAAATAATCCAACACAAAAATCTATTATTCACATAAGAATGTACACATGTTTTACAGTCCAATCAGCAGGAGAATGGATAAACTACGATATAGGCAGTGGAACACAGTATAGTAGGAAAAATGAACAAGGAACTATCCAAATATTGAAAAAAAATTGATATATTTCTTAAACTTACTATTGAGTAGAAGACACAAAATAATACGTATTGTATGAATCTATCTATCCATCGATCCATCTATTTATCCATTTAAGGTACAAAAACAGACAAAAGTAATATAAGCAGTTAAAAGCTTGAACAGTAGTCTCCCTTGTGATGGGTAGTGACTGGAAAGAAGCATAGAAATGTTTTGCTTCTTGATCTGGGTGATGGTTACAGAAGAGTGTTCACTTTGTAAAAATTCATTGAGCTATCCTCACAATATGTGTATGTTCCTATATGCATGATATACTGTAACCAAAAAATTAAGTATGAATGGCTTAAATATAAACATATATTTTGCTCCAAATTCTATGCACTCTTCACTAAGCCACATCTATTTATAACATGACTTTATGCATCAAACTTGAAGGGCAAATGAGGTCAGACCAATGTCTGAGGCCAGAAAGAAACAGTAGGATATTAAATCCAGGATCAAATTATTAATACTAAAGAAAAAATAGTATATCATCTTTCTTAAATATTTTTTCTAAATTATTGTCATGTACATAGGTAAGTTCTAGGTGCTTAGGTCTTTTCTCGGGCAGAACACTTGCATTTTAAGAAATCAGACTCTTTAAATAGGTGGTTCTCAATCTTAAGCATGCATCAGAAACACGTGGAGGGCTTGTTAAACCATGGATTGTAGTCTCTACCCCAGAGTTTCTGTTTCAGTGAGTATCGGCAGGGCCCAAGAATTTACACAGCTAACAATTTCCCAGTGATCTTGGTGCTGCTATGCTGGAACCATATATTGACAACTACTGTTCCAGAAAAAAAGACAAAAAAATGTTTAAATCCTGAGTTACATTCGGTAAGTTTGGAACTTTCCTTTGCATCTATATTTCTATAATATTAAGAAGAATAACATCAACTACTATAAAGAGAAATTATAGGGAATAAGGGCGTACAAGTAAAGACTTTAGCCCGAAGTAGGTGCAGTATGAAAAAGCTGGTATTTTTATTTTTGGTTCTAGTCTTTCCCTTGTTTGGAGTCTGGAAAGTCTTCAACAGGTAGAAGAGACCGGTTCACATAAATTCAGTGCTCTTCAGCTCTCACTGCACATTACAATCCTCTGGGGAGTTTTTAAAACTCCAGTGTTTGGGCTATATCCCAGACCAATTAAATCAGGATTTCTTCATGGTGGGACCTAAACATTAATAATTTTTAAAACTCTCCAGGTGATTCTCATGTGCAGCCAAAATTAAGAATCAATGCTTTAGTTCTACAAACTTTGTATACTATGTCCCATTTGCCATAGAAAACTCTATGGGCATTAAAGTGAATGAAGCAACATTTTGACTTTAAGGTTCTTATAGTTTAGTCAAGGCAATGTACTCAAAGATTGACATGTTCAATAAAATGACAGAACTATTAAGACGTACGTATGAACCAGATGCCAGGAAAAGCCTAGAGAAGGCCCACTTACTCTTACCTGTCACTTTAAGGAAAAGTTTGCTAGAAGTTCTGCTTTATTAATTCATATATTGAGGAGTTTTTTGTTTGTTTGTTTGGGGGTGTTTGTTTCTTTATATAGCAACACTGTGCCAGGCATTGTGTTAGACAGAATTACAGCTGTGATAAATTTTATAAAGGAGAAGTAGAGTACCGTGAAACTTATGGAGTTGGAGAAGTCTGGAACAGCTCTGATGCCTGATGCAAAGTATGACTGAGTTGGCATCTAAAGAATAAGTACAAGTTCTCAACATGGAGGAGAGAACATGGAGCAAGAGTATGCTCCAGAAAGAACAGCAATGAAAGTCCCACAATGGGAGGGTACACAGAGTTTCCAGGAACTGTGGGAAATCTCAGAAGTACTGAAAGCAACTGGGCAGTTGTGAGGGGCGAGGCTGGCAGGGCCTTGTAGACAGTTATGACTTTTGGTCTTTATCCCAAAAGAAAGCTTTGGGAAGATTTTCAACAGAGGATGACATTCAGATTTTCTTTTTAAAAAGATCAGTTTAGCTCGAGTGCAGAAAACTAAAAAAGAACAAGAACAATTGAAGAAAAACCAGCTAGGGACCGTGGAGTTTCTCTCAAACAAGAGATGAAGTAAGCACATTATCTCTCCATTCCCAGAATTCTTTTTTTTTTTTAATTGAAATGTGTTTGAAATATAATGTTATGTAAATTTAAGGTGCACAGCATGTTAATTTGATATATTTATATATTGTAAA
Source organism: Pteropus alecto (assembly GCF_000325575.1). Classification (NCBI taxonomy): domain Eukaryota; kingdom Metazoa; phylum Chordata; class Mammalia; order Chiroptera; family Pteropodidae; genus Pteropus; species Pteropus alecto. The sequence goes on from NW_006442484.1 coordinate 10,168,665, forward strand.
ATATTGCCATTATAACAATAATTAGCACCTCTATCGTGTTTCATAATTACCCTATCTTTTAAGTAGTTGGAATAATTAAGTTTTAGTTTCTTAGCATGTTTGATAATTATAATACAAAATTGTTGTCTATATTCAGTGTATTGTGCATTATATCTCCAGGGCTTATTTACTATTCGTTGTAAGTTTGTACCCTAAAAAAAAATTGCCCTGTCCACCCACTGCCATTCCCTGGTAATCACCATTTTATTCTGTTTTTACAAGTTTGGCTTTTTAGAAATTCCGCACATCAGAAATATTATATAGTCCTTGTCTTTCTCTCTAGTACTCTTCATTCTTCCTTACTCTATCCTTCAGACAAGGGTGCAGATGTGAGAATGCAGGCAGGAAAATGCCTGCTGAGTTTTTGTAGAGTCATCAGGGTTCATATTGCTGGTCACAAGCCAAGCGGGAGAAAAGCACTTATTGGGTTCTCTTTCTTTGGTCTAATAATATAACATTTATTTTAGAAATACTTCTGTGATTCTAGAAAAAACAGATAAACTCAACAATCTGAATATAGGAGGTGGGACTTATTTTGTTTTTGTCTATCCATTTGGCATTTGATCACACAAATTTAACATCCAAAAAAAGAAGGAAATGTTAAAGATTATCTCATGTCCTGCTCCTTTCTCCAGTATTTCAGGACATCCACCTGAAGGTTTCTATGTCTGCTTTGCTTTAGAATCTCTTTCTGTGTAAACAGAGTCACCAACTGCGATGCCTTCAAGGGTCAGATAAGTACTGTGGTTGTGAGAAGAAGGCTAGGAATAAAAGAACTGCACTACCAGAGATATTCCCACCAAGGCTCTGCAACAGAAGCAGCCAGGTTTAAGCACTACTTCCACCAGCCCACTTTTCCTTTTTCAAAGTGAGTAAGGAGAAAGGAAGACTCTTACAAGACCACCACAAAGCACACCTGCAGCAAGACCATCTTTTCAAACATTTAGTCTCTGCTTCTCTACAGGGAGATTCATCTTTCCTTCCAGTCACAAATTATCTTTCTTTCTCTTTCCACCGCTTAATCTACCTCTTTTCCCCCTGTAATATAGTTAGTAGAACATGCATCTTAGAGCCTTTATCAAACTGTAAGATTCTTACAGTCAAAAAGCATTCATCATAATCTGTTTATAGATCCTTACTACAAGTATTAACACATTCTCAAATTATGAGGAGCATAAATGAGGTGGAACCATATTGTAGGTTCAAACTATGAGAAACATTAATCTGACTAGAAAAAGAAAAGCAGCTTCTCACTTTGTTGAAATTAACTTTTTGAAATTCCTGAGCGCAAATAATTTACATTGGAGAAAATAGTTTTCATATTATCATATTAGTGTTAATAGTCATATATCACAAGAGAAAAAATTCTTCCCAAGTTTGATATCAAAATATAATATTAATACAAAAATATTAGATTCTTTGCAAACTACTAAGGATCGTGGTTTTATATTTTACACTACTTATTTATAATGTAGCTCTTGATACAGAAGCTGCAAAAACTGTTCATAAACCTATATTAGTAATTATACTTGCTTTATGACTTTGGGCACTATAATTGCAGACCATTGCAGTGTTTGTTAAAATAGTACAGTTAACATGAAAAAGACTAAGAAAAAAGCCAGAATCATATCTCTTTACACTTTAGACATAATGATTGTATTAGCTCAAGCTCTAAATAAAGCATTTCAAAAATGGTAATCCACACAGTGTTTCAACACTGGTTGCCCACGGGTAACACACAGAACTCAATTGGTGACCTATAAAATATCTTCTAGATTTGTCGTTCTCTAAATAATTGGCATTTGATCCAGATTGAGAGCATTGCTAAGGAGAGAAAACTAAATTAGCTCTCTTGAGCAAGCGACCCTGACTCAAAAACAAAAACAAAAAAAGCAAAACAAAAAAAAAACAGTGCAGATAGTTTATAGTTGCTCTTCAGCAGAATCCTTGAGGCAGGATTATTACTACACGCCTCTCTTTCTTGTAAAGCAATTACTCAAGCTAGTAAGTTTGAGAAGTATTCATGTTTCTTCCTCTCCGTTATAGTCATGAGAAGACTGAGGCTGAGGACATGTGTAGCACCCATGAGTCAGGTTACACCTCTCGATAGTGTTGTGAGGCCTCCTAATAATATATTAAAAATGTTCCTTTGGTGTCTTCCCAGGTAACTGGCTATGATTACATTCACTCATATAAAAGATAGGTCTTGCCATTATTATTATCATTAGGAAAATAGATTTTGATCACTTGTCACCATAGACATTTAAAAACAAAATGGAATATTTATGCATAAAAATGTATAAACATAGAAAAATACAATTATGTATTTATTGTGTTGATAGGCATTTTTCTAAGCCTATAGACAAAAGAAAACACAGCAAAGTAAAAGATAAATTTTACCATAAAATTCAAACTTTCTCAAAGTCAAAAAATAAATAATTCCAAAAAATAGTAATATGTTTAAAAAAAGGGCAATAGAACTAATAATTAAATTATACAAATGAACATTTAAAAAAATACCAAGATTACAGAAGATAAAGGAATGGAGTATATAAATACATTATTCACAATAAAACTAATACAAATGAGTATACTGAGAATGTTAGCTAAACTGATGTTTGAATACAGATTAAAACAAACATATATATCTATATTTATACCTAAAATATATGTGTATCTTATTATAAATATGTATGACTATATAAATATATTCAAAGTACTGTAGTAAAAGGACCACACCTGAGACTTCTCTGGGCCTTGACCAAATCTGCTTAATAAAATGCCAGACTGTAATACACGAACGTTGGGGGAACCTTAGAGAGAATGGGTATACTTTGCCTGTAGGATGAATTTGGAGACTATTAGCCAGCCTCTAAGATGGTCCCCTCAAATCCTCACCTCCTGGTAGTCCTCTCCAACATTGAATTAGAGCTGACTGTATGACCAAGAAAAACCACACGATGAAAGTAACAGGTGACTGCCAAGTATAGATCATACAAGGCACTGAAGTTTCTATCTTTATCTGTCACATCACTCACTCTGGAGAATTCCAGATACCATGTCATGAGGATACTCAAACATTGCGGAGAAGTTCATGTGGAGAAACCGAAGGCCTCATGCCAACAGCCAACACCAATCAGCCAACCATGTGAGTGATCTTCCTTGGAAAGGTATCCTCCAACCTCAGGCAACCTGTCAGATTACTGCAGCCCCTTCCCCTATGACCCCTCGCCACAGCTGATACCTGATTGCCACTTCATGAAAGATTTTGAGCCAGAACCACATGACTAAGCCAATCCCAAAGTCCTGGTACATACAAACTGTGAGCAACAGTAAATGCTTTTTTAAAAGTCACCAAGTTTGGGGCAATATATTATACAATAATATAAAACTAATACTGATTGTATGGGTATGTATGTGTGTGTATGTATTTATTTGATTAGCAATTAAGCTACATATAATCTATCAATATAATAATTACTTTTTTAAAAGATATACTCCTATGTTGGTAAAGATGGTAATAAACAAGCCATGTACTGCCTAAGGTCGGTATCAACAAACAGAACCTTTTTGGAAAGCTGTTTTTCCAATATGTATCAGGAGCCTTAAATATATCCAAAAATTAATTCCAAATGGATCAAAAACCTAAATATAAGAACTAAAACCCTAAAGCTCTTAGAAGAAATCATGAGGGTAAAACTTCATTACCTTGAATTTCGCAATGGATTGTCAGCTATGATATCAAAAAGCATGTAACAAGAGAAAAAAATCCATAAATAATACTTCATCAGAATTTTTAAAATGTATGCATCAACATGCATTACCAGGAAAGTGAAGAGAAAACCTACCAAGTAGGAGGAAATATTTGCAAATCATATATCTGATAAGGCCTAGGAATTCTTAAACTCAACTACAAAAAGAAAAAAAAAATAGCAAAAGACTTGAATAGACTTTTCCTCATAGGAAATGCAAATAATCAATAAACATATGAATATATATACCCAACATAATTCATCATAGGGAGATATACACTAAAATCACAATGAGATATCAATTCATACACACTAGGATGGCTATAATAAAAAGAATGGGAAAAAAAAACTACTGGTGAGGACATGGAAAGATTGGAACTCATATGTTGCTAATAGAAATGTAAAATGGTACAATAATACTTTGGAGAACAGTTTGGTCGTTCCTCAAAAAGTTAAACATAAAATTATCATACTATCCAGCAACTCCACCCCTCAGTATATAGTCCCACATTTGAAAATAGGTAGGCAAAAAATAATAATAATTCTTGTGTACAAATGTTCATATCAGCACTATTCATAATACTCAAAAGGTAGGGAAAAAAACAATATCTATTAATGGAGTATTGGATAAAAAAACTGTGGTAATACATACAAAGGGATATCATTCAATCAAAAAAAAGAATCATGTACTGATATATACTCTAATGTGGATAAAACTAAAATATGCTAAGTGAAAGAAGTCAGAAATAAAAGGTCACATAGTATATGAATCCATTTACATGAAATATCCTAAATAGGTAAAAACATAAAGACAGAAGTCAGATTGTTGGTTACCAGAGGGTAGTGTAGGAAAGAGTAGAGAGTGACTGATTAATGGGCCTGGGGTTCCTTTGGGGTGATTAAAATGTTTTGGAACTAGATAGAGGTGGTGAATGTACCGAATGTCACTGAATTGTACACTAAAATAGTTAATTTTGTGTTAACTATTATGAATGTCAGTTCCATTACCAAATCTGCTATACACTTTCAGAAATTCCACTTATAGAAATGCATACCACAGAAATATTAAATTCAGGAAAAAAAAGGTGTATACTGAAAAAATTTCAAAGCATTTTTTTTAAATGAAAACAGCAAAGTTCCAATAGGAAGAATCTGTAAGTTGAAACAGCCTTTAATTGAGTTTTTCTAGTTCAGCTCATTTACCTTATAATAAAGATAAAGACAAATCACTGTACAATTGCACAGTCTGCTAGGGTGAAGCTATTACTACCTTCTTGAAAGGCCTTGGATAAAATTCTAAGTCTGTCTAGTCATGCATTTTCCAGCTTCTCTGAGACTAAATTTTCTCCTCTCTGATATCAAGATAATAGTATCTCCCTAAAATAATGCTTAATATATGATAACTACAGTTTCCCTACTTTTATATATACAGGAGGATAAAAGGAATAAAACACACCAAAATAATTTTAGAGAATATGTTTGGATAGTTAGATTTTTTAAAATTGTTTTTTCCCATCTTTGTTAATGGGAAGTATACACATGTGGACACACTCTCAAATACAGTACACACACACAGGGTGATCATGACATTTAATTACTCTAAAAACATCAATAATCCCAAATTGCTATATCAGTTTAAACTGTATAGAACAGAATTAGATTTACATTCTTCTTTAATTTGGGCTTGACATGACTTACAGGTTTTTTTCTCTCCAAATTGTAAACCTGTGGGCAAGACTGAATTGACTGCCATCCCTCAAATATTTAATGCTGCTTCCATGAAGTCCCATGTTATCTGCCCACCTGGAATGTTTTTCATTCATCTTTATTTGATTCAAAACCAAGCATATGCTTCCCTGTCTAACATGATTATCTTAAATTAAAATTTTCTCTTTTCCTTATATTACCACTCTTATGACACATCGTTCAATACCGTATGTGGTAAATATGTTTGGTCATATTACTTCTACCTGACTGTATGTTTCTTAAAGGAAATGATTCAAACTTGTGTGTGCATATTGTGTGCAAACACACACACACACACACACACACACACACACTCCTGCATAATGTCTTTTTCAGTAGTTGATACATGATAAATTTCGAATAAATAAAATGAATAAATGAAATTGAATAAGACTGTGATATTTAGTTTAATCATTTTTTACCTATTACAATAATCCAGAGATTGATATATCATAAACTATCTTTATTTTTCCTGAAGTTAAACCAAAAAAAGAGAATATTAAGATTTTCTTAATATGTTAATGGTGTTCATTTACATTTTGGTATTAATTATATTCTCATATAATCAACATACTTTGCCCGAATATCTAAAGTTAAACTAATTTTATACATTGTATTCTAGAGAGACTTACCATTATACATCCCAACAGCAATGTATGAGTGACCCAGTTTCCCTGCATGCTTTTTAAAAAAATTTTATCCATTCTGATATGAGTGTAGAAACATTCCTTATTGTTTTAATTTGTATTTATTTAATGGCTAACAATGTTAACCATATTTTTATCTACTTATTTGCCATCTGCATATATTCTTCAATGAAATGTCTCATGTCTTTGCCCATTTTCTGATTGTATAGTTGCTGTTTTTTTGTAACTCTCAAGTTCGAGAGTCTTGATATAGTCTAGATATTAGTCCTTCAGTGAGTATCTGAATTGCAAGTATTCTCTCCCAGTCTATAGCTTGTATTTTCATCTTTATAAAAGAGACTTTCATAAAAGAATACCTTTTCCTTGTAAATTTTATAAATGTGATGTATAGTGTAAGAACTATTTTCCTAGCCATAGATCTCAAAGATTTTCTTACACATTTTTTCTAAAAGTTTTATAAATTTACATTTTTACATTTAAGTCCATAATTCATTTTTAGTTTGTATGTTCTGTGAGGTTTAGGTCCATGTGTTTTTGTTTGTCTGTTTTGCCTATGGAGGTCCAATTGCCCCAGAACCATTTGTTGAAAAGACTATCTTACCTCTATTAACTGGCTTGGCACCTTTGTCAAAAATCAGGCATATTTGTACGAGACTACATCTGGGTTCTTTACCCTGTTTTATTGATCTATCTGTCTATCCTTCTGCCAGGTCCACTTAGCTTTAATTAGCTACTGAGATCTGATTTTTTTTTAAGTTTATTATCAGTTTAATATAGCAGTTATTTTAATTTAAAATTACTTAGATAAACAATATTATTTAAAAACATTTTTAGGATGTTGTAATATTTTTGTTTATAAAAATCAAGTATTTTTCTTGCTCTTACATGTGATTTTTTAAAATCTCAATGAATAGAGACAACAAAGAAAAAGTTAAAGAAGGCAAAATTTGTAATAGAAGATTACTTTGATTGCAATCTCCATCTTTTTCTATTAATTATTTTAAATAAAAAAGTATATAAACTCAGCTAAAAATATAGCATGTGTATATTTCAAAAAACTAAAACCATCAAACAGAAGGTCCTTTGAACTGTAAAATTTCATGTGCTCAATATCTTTCAATGGATTATATGAGGCTTTCCGCCTTAAGTCTATAAATTTTTATTGTCCGTCTTAAAGCACATAAAACTTTCTTGAATGATTTCCAATCACTTATTTTCTACAGAGACTAATCTGCTGAACTGACTTTTCAAAATTTACTTTGCTTTTTAACAATGTGAATGATATCTAAGTACAAAATATTCAACAACCATACTTATGCTCTAATTGTGCTATAAAGCTGACATGGAATACTAAAGCCCTAATTGCAATTAGAGCATTTTATTTGCTCTGAATTAATTTTTTGGCTTGTCTCACTTTCAAAATTTTCTAAAACCACAAGGCTTATGCTCAAATACCACCAAAGAACTCTTTGACCATAACCTGAACCAGTTTTTCACCAGTCCTTTCCTGCTATCCATACTGCCACTCAGGGCACAGCTATTAGGAAACTCCCTAATCTTTACACACATGAAACAATCAAGTATAGAATAAACCTATGTTGAAAATGTCAAAAGCCCCTAGTTTTCAGTTTGGTATAACCTGAAACACTCCCCTCTAATAAAGATGAACAGAAATCAGCACCTGGCAGATTGCCTCAGTTATTTACTAGCCATGTATGGAAGAAAGGACATTGTCTGCAAACTTCTCATGTAGTATTGGTTATTAGTGATCCCTGCAGCTATTAGATATGCCAGATTTTCTCTAGGTGGGTAGATAACCAAGGAAAACTGTGAACTATCACCTGAACGCATTATAAAGAAAATGTTTTCAAAGAAGATCATTCCTTTACCTGTTTGACATCATATGCCAGAAGAACATATTTTAAATCTGGTGAAACAAAATATCTTGATGCTTTGAAGGTTACCTAAAAATAAAAGGAAACAATTATTTTAAAAAGCTTAACAACAGAGAGATAAATGTGCATTTGGATATAGAATTATAAAAAAACAAAAAAACAAAAAAAAAAACTTGATGCTAATAACACTGAAATAGGCATTCTCATTCCTGTAATTAATATGGACATGCATGTGTGTATATTATACAGATGGATATAAAAACTTGGAGAGGCTATATTACACATTTCATTAAAAAAATTGTTAATGTACCTTTTCTACATGTTATCACTCAAAGACTATGTTAATATTTTCATTATAAAAAACAAAAAGTAACAACTCATTGAACTCCCTAAGTAACCAAATGTTTTTATATTTGTATGTGCAATTAATCAAAAGGAAAAGAAATAGTGACATTCTGCGGTATCATGATTTTATGACCGAACTTTGCATATAGGTTAAACATTTATATTGAAAGAAGCCACTATATTAAAGACAGAATTTCTTTAAACTCCCAGAGTGAAACAAATTAAAACACAATACACAAATACATAATTAATTTGATATATGTATATAAAATAT
>NW_006442484.1:10177384-10179816 GCF_000325575.1 Pteropus alecto
ATTGATTCTGAGTCTATAGTTTTACCCAATGTCAGAAAACAATGAACTAAAATGAAGGAGAAATATTGAGAGTGGAGAAATGATTTTATTTGAAATATAGATTTCAGTTAACTTCATTAGTAAAGAGAAGGCAAGCAAATTGAGTTTATGCATCAAAAGCTTACAAAATACAAACAAAAAATAAACTGTATATGAATTTTAGGTAAACTAGTTTGTATAGTTTTTGCAGATATACATATATAAATAATTTTGTGTACCTTATATCAAGGCAGTTTCCACAAGACTATTCTCCATGGAACAGAAAGGGTAAAGTCAAGGTTTTCTTATTTGAAATTCCCCAAAACTTAAGGGGCAAGATAAGAAACTCAGACTAATCAATATTTGGCAAAGTTTGTGTGGAGTAATAGAAAATTTATTTGTTTCTCCCTTCTCTCAGGTTCTGGCACAGAGCTTCTAAAGCCCTTAGAATTTCCTGAGTAATGGGAGGATCTTTTGTTAATATTAGTCTCATTTGACCTGGTTTATAATAATGAAATGACTTAAGGTTTAGGGTACAGGGAGAGGGGCTAGATAGCTTTTGGATGGGGGCTAGCCACCGGAGGAACCAATCCACTGATTAGAGGCTTAGAACTTTTAACCATATTTGGAGATCAAGGAGGGTGGAAGGGCTGGAGATGAAGTCCAATCAGGTGGTTAATGATTTAATCAACCACACCTAGGTAATGAAACATCAATAAAAAACTATGAACAATGAGATTCAGAGAAGCTTCCTTGTTACTAAACATATCAAAGGACTAGGAGAATGGCACACCCCAACTCATAGAGACAGAGATTTGGTACCCTTTTGGATTCACTCTATTTGCCTTCCCATCTGGCTCTTCATTTGTATTCTTTATAAACCAGTAATCATAAATACAGGTGACCCTTGAAAAACATGAGTTTGAACTGTGTAGGTCCAGTTGTACGCAGGTTTTTTTCAATAAATGTAGTCAACCCTTTGCATCCTTTGGTTTCACATCTGCAGATTCAAGTAACTACAAACAGAAAATGGTATTATCACATTCCCAATCACAGTTTCCCACCTACAGATTCTCAACTGGGGATGAAAAATACTGTTTTTGATCCCCAGTTGTTTGAATCTGCATATGTGAAGTGCCAACTCCATAGACAAAGGTAGTACACAGATTTTTGACTGCATAGGGATCAGCGCCCCTAAAATACCCCAAAACCCATGTTGTTCAAGGGTCAACTGTATAGCATTTTCTAGAAAATTATCAAAACTGAAGGAAGATTACAAAAAACACCAAATTTGTAGCCAAATCAGACAAAAATGCAGGTAGCTTGGGGACCTGGGATGTGCAACTGGTATCTGAAGTGGTGGCAGTCACTCAGTCGTTAACCTCTGGGGTCTGCACTAACACTGGGTAGGTAGTTAGTGTTAGAGATGAATTGTAGGCTGCCCAGTTGGTGTCAGATAATTGTTGTGGAGTAACACAGTGTGTTAATCCTGAGCCAGATATGCAAAGAGAGTAAATAATACTATATGGCAATGTCAAGATTTAGAGGTTTTGTCTATTTACATCTATCTTGTATGGCCCATGTATCAGACAGTTTAGAAAAAGGTCAGGTCAAAAGAATCACTGGCAAGGATTCATATAAAGATATTTTTTTCATTTTTTTAAAAAGTCATTTCAATAACAATGAAAATAACAACAACAATAAAGCTATCATTTATCATAATCTCTGTAAATTGCTTAGATTTTTGTAGTTCTCAATAATCCTCAGTCCTCCTGACAGCACTGGGAGGTACATATCCTCATTCTTATTCTTTCTTTTTTCCTCATTAATTTATTACATATTGAAACTTGGTAGACATTAGTCTGTGGGGAATTTAGCGTGACACTGAGGACACAAGGCCATCTCTCTCAACATTACCATATCTTGTATTGGGAAGTGTACTTTCACACAGTAAGAAGAGGTTATTTAAAAGTCAGTTAAAAGAGCAATGCTTTCATTCCATCCTATGGAAATTAGGAAACTCCGAAGCCACAGTTCTTAAACTTTTCTCAAGATCACAGAGGAGCAAACATAACAAAAGAATATAGGAGGAATTCCTTTCATAAGTCGCATTCTCTCACCAGCAGTTTTCTTTCTCTCTCTTTTTTATTTTAAGAGAGCTTCCCTGTCTGAAGTCTGAATTATTTAAAGAAAAGCTCACTTCCCTTGTCCCCATCCACTCTCATGTGATGTTCCTCACAAAAATTAACTTCACGCTTTCACAGGTGTGTCTGTACCTCTGTTAACAACATTTTAGTATCTTTTACAGTTCCTACAATTATCTAGTCTAGCACTTTATTAATTATCACTATACTGCCTCCAGTTATGCAGCACAAACACACTGGGAAACTTTCCAAATACCTTTCTAGGGGACA
>NW_006442484.1:10179862-10223009 GCF_000325575.1 Pteropus alecto
TTGAATTCAGTTGTGTGCAGGTCACTGGTTCTGCAAAGAGACTTGCTGATGATAACACGAATAAGAAACACATCCTTGCAGCTTAGTCAAGGAAGATTGGAAGTCTCAGGCAAATCTCTCCTAGTGTAAGCCATTAATGTTATCATATTTTGCATCTGGAAGGTTAATTCTTTCTAGCAGCCATAGGAGACCCTTGGGTCTACAACGACCCTAATTATAGACATAAATATAGTTTGGTTGAGTGCCAAATTTATACAGCTTCGAATTAGGGTTTGGGGAAATTCATTATTGCTAATAATGCTATTATATTACCTATATATTTAATCACTTAATTACTGTTAAAATAAAAGAATGCAGAAATATTTTCTACATGTGTTTATTGGTATCATTTAGCAATGATGTCTACCAGTGTATTTTTTGACCCTGAACACGGGACAAAGGACATTAAAATGCATGAACTCTTCCATCTAGGAACATTTAATTAAGGAAAGCAAGATAAAATAAACAGGAAAAAATAAACACGCAGGTGTTTAACTAAACCTATTAAATAAAGAAGACAAGGTATTTGATCAAGTTGAGAAACAAACGTATGCTTTCGGAAAGCTTAGGAAGGTTTCGTAATATCTCATTTGTATGTATCATTCTCTTCTACTAAAACTCATTTAATGAACAGTCATAATATGATGAGCATCATGGCAGACACTGAAAGTGTTACAAAGATGATAAACAAAGTCCACTAGAATCTTCTCCATCCCATACTGGGCAAGATAAGACAAGCACTATGTTTCTCTGTAGTCCATTGTAGAGTAGGGGCCAGAATCCCAAATGCCTTATGGGACTGGGTGTGTAGTGGAAGAATTAAGCTGTCTGGGTAAATCGAGGGCAGAGGAGTCAGGTTGTCTAAAAGAGTCAGTAGTCCCTCAGTTCCAGATAATTGTTATTTTATAGGAAAGTACATATAATTTCTAGTTTTCCAGTTTTTTAAGACAAGCTAGAAATCAAATTTTAATTTATAATCTCATGATATTTAAATCATAGCCCAATATTTAAAATATATATGGAGACCTGATTCTGCCTAGGAGCTGTCAGTTCAAAAATATTTGGTAGAGGAATAATTGCCATAAGAATGAGGGAGGGGAAAAAAAGATGATTTGAGATTTAAAGAATACAATGGTAGTCTTTTCATATATTTGGTAGTAATGTAAATGAAAACTTCGTGAACCATTTTTTTCCAGTTAAATGAAATCCTAGACTACATTATGAGAATAATTTTCACAAAATGCATGAGCAGCTTAAAGAGAGTCCTGGTGACGTACAAGCTAGCCCCATGGATTACTGCTATTAATAATGTGTGCATTACTGCCAACATGAATATGGCAGGGCTGATTATTCTTTTCATGAGTGATGAAATTTAAAGCCAAGAAAAAAAAAATTGAATTTAGAACAATTACTCTGGTAGTCAGGTAGAAAATGAGTTGGATCTGTTGACATCTTGAAGTCATGAGATCTGGTAAGATGCTCCCATGACAATGCATGTAAACACTATGAAGGAATTCAGGAAGAAGCAAGGACAAAGACATATGCCAATGACAAAAAAATTTAATGATTAGATTGAAAATTGAGAAAAAAAAATGTGAGTATAAAAACAATTCTGTGTTTATCACTGGGTTAATGTTGCTATGGCAATCTAAGCTGAGGAAAAGCAAAAATTGAATACACACATACACACATACATACATACATACATACATACATACATACATGCATGCATAAAACAGCATATTTTGAGGAAAATTTTAGACATGCCTGTTTTAGATGTGTTAAGGTTATAGTACCTTAAGGAATTTCAATAGGGATGTTTAGAATCTTTGTATAAAAGCATGACATTTGAGAGATGTCTGAAGTGTCACCATTAATTAGGTTGTGGAATATCAGATGAAAGTTTATGTCCAGTGCAAATCCATCCTAATCAAATAAGAGGAAAACCCCTCAAACAATGTGCTTTGCTAGAGGTAGATCTATAACAATGCAGATATTATGAATATTCTTTACAATTACTTTTATTTTTAAGTGTGTGTTTTCTTTCTCTTGTACTTTCGTTTAACCTGCTCTCACCTCTTGTATTTTTGTTGTAATACCTTCACCTCTCCCTACTCCTTATTCAAATTGTATTTCTTTAAAATATCATTCGAATTCTCCCTTGTCTCTCCTGTCCTTTTCAGCTCAAGTGATTCATCTGACCTTGTATATATATAATTATATGTGCAGTTCATCTAATCATTGATCATTGTTCCATTTTTGCTCTTCTATGTTGTTTGGAACTGCAATTTACATTTTTTTTATTGCAACAGCAATGCCTCTATTAAGAAGCTCCATTGCAATAATTCACTCTTATTAGTAGCATTATAACTAGAGGAAGAAATAAGATAATGATGGTGTTCCAAGATGTCAGACATTGAAGATCATGACAAGAAATCATTACACACAAATTTAAGTATTAGAAGTACTGGAAACTATAAAATATACATTTGCATGACTTGAATCTCAGAAAGGACTGAGGAAGAGGAGGAGAAGAATAAGAAATGAGGTTAAAATGGTCACAAATTGGTAAGAAGGAATTGGTTGCCTTAATATTGAGAAATGACAAAAGCATAACAACTATGCAGTTCAGGTGAGCGTTGTTCTAGATCTTGTAATGAGCTGGTGTTAAAAAATATGTATAGGCATCTATATTAACAAGCAAACAAGCAATTAAACAAAAACTAGTCCAGAAACTTGAGCTGGATAATCCTTTAAGCCTTAAAGTGTTGGTGGGCACATTTTCAACAGAGAATGATGAAAACAAGAAGGTAGGTCTTAGTGGACGCTATGGTCTTTTCCTTTCTCTTCCTGCTCCCTCAACCTCTACCCTACCAAACTCCCCGCCCCCCACACACACTCACACACTCACACACACTCACACATCCCTTATGTTTAATCCATTTGGGCTATAACTTCCCTCATTACCTAGTTTTATTTTTAATTTATTCATATGTGACAACAATGCTTAGAAAAGTCATCTTACTCTAGAAAGATAAAATATTATTTTTTGAATATGTGATTAAGTATATATTATAAATGTTTCTTTTACAGTGAAGTCTATAAGTGATCATAAAATAAGAATGAGGAAGGGTTTCAAACAGCCAGTTGACCTTAAGTGGATGGGGAGAGAGAGATGGTTACTTGGCAGTGGATAAAGAGGAAAAGAGGATCAAGAGAAGCCATAAAGGAAGGCAACCAAATTGTGGTCCATGGTATATGCCCAAGATGAGCTCTCTTTCTATGCATGGCTTCAAATAAAAGAAAAGAGGAAGTGGCAAATAGATTTTATTTTTAATCATGTAGCTCTAAACAAAGCAACAACTATTGTTATATGCAAGGAACTTTAAAGTCAAGTATTTTATTGAGCTTTTTTTCCTACATTCTCTTTTCTTAGCTGCCTAGTTACATAGTAGAGTGCTTGAATTATATTTCTGTGTAAAACTTACAGAATCCATGTTGTATAAACATAATAGGTGGCCTTTCTTTTTTTCTTTTTCTTGGTACCATGTATTTTATTGATGCTAGAATATATTGTAAAGCAACTCAATCCATAAAATACTGCGATACAAGTAAGTAGTGTTTAAGACTATTGAATTAGTACCTACTAACCCATGTAGAGTGCCTCACATACATCTTTACTGGTCAATAAATGTGAACAGCCAAATTAATATTTTATCAATTTGGATCATAGGCCATTAACAAAAAAACATTTAAAAAATAATAATAATTTTTTTAAAATTTTTAATAGGTGAAAACTAATGGCCTCTGAATTCTGTTAACTTACAAAAAAGGGGGACAGACAAGATGACTTTGAAAAGAATGCCAATATTCCTCCACCCAAAAAGTCAATAAATTAGAAAACTTTGGCTGAGAAAGGAGGAAAGGAATATTGTAAGTTACATATTTATACAAACTATTTCTTTGAAGTTCAATCTGTGTTAGTTTGAGTCTTCAAATTTTCTTAATGCTTTATAATCATATTTCAAACATTTTCCTCTTAAATGATACTGTTTCTTTCAGGTACAGCTGCACTAAAGAATAAAGTCTATATAAAGAAATTAAAAATTATAGAAGTCCTAAAAAATAACACATTAAAGTTTCTAGATGAGTTTTCCTCATCATGGCCTAATATAATGTATTCAATATAATGCTTAAAAAATAAGAAGAGTGGAATAGAATTCTCCAGTAGCAAATTACTTAAGTTCATTTTCTTTTATCATATTCCATCAGGTAAGTATTAGAGAGTATGATTTCATAGACCTAAACAATAGAATTAATATTTTAAAATATGATACATACATTTCAAGCATTTATTTCAGTAAAATGATTTGGTTTTTGGTATAGGCAAGAAGATGACTACTGAGACTTTATAATTCCTGTATTTTTTAAAAAAGAGAAAATATAATGACCGATATTGCTTTATAAAAAAATATTAAAATGTGTTCTTATGGATCAAAGGCCCATTTAAAATTGATATGACATCATTATTTTATCATTATCAGTAATAATCCCCCAAAATAAGATGGAATAAAGGTTAGTAACTAAAAAGTATCTTATTTGTTACAGATTTAATACATTCTAGTATATTTCTCATCAATAGTACCATGTTTGCTATCTACTTGTTCCTTTCTATTTTCTTTCTCTGATATTACTGTATATAAATTGTATAATAACTAGTATTTTTATCTTAATGGACCTTGAGTGCACAGAATTCGATTAATCATAACTTTTTTCTTTTGACATAGTACCATTCACAATGGATTTAGTAAATAAAAATATAAGACGGACAGTGAAATTTTAATATTAGATAAAGAATAAATATATTGTAATTAATGAAATAATGACAAACCATATAACCTTGAAAATAACATGAAAAAAATGAAATATCTAATTGTAGTCTTGAACACAGGTGAACTATAGCTAAAAGCAAATATGCATAAATCAATAACAGAATGCTGAGTGATAAAGGGAAGAATAAAACCATGGACTGCCTTATGCCTCTATGAAAATTTCAAAGCCAACTAAGATTAAATAATGTTATTAAGGCAAACATATGTACACATACATATGCATATATATATATATATATGTACACATATATAACTCAGTTTGATATATGTATATAAATGTATGTATATAAATATTTTTAGTTTTCTGATGCACACGTGCAACCATCTTCCTACGGTAAATGTCTAGGGAGGAACATGTGGGTAGGAGGGCATGTGAATATTCTATTTCACACAATAATGACAAACTGTTACCTAAAGAAAAAACACAAATTTACTTCAGCTTGTAATGTGTAAGAGGCCTTGTTCTACACATTCTTTCCAATACTTGGTAATATCAGTTAAGTTTTGCTAGTGAGATAGGTGCAAAATATCATCTCCTTGTTGACCATCATTTTGTATTTGTAAAGTATGTTAAGCATCTACTTACTTATCAATAATATGTTTCTTTTGTGAAAAGTCTATCTATAACTTTTGCTCATTTTTCAATCGAATAAGTTTTTTTATAGTAATTACATTAAACTTTTCTCAATCAACTAATTCTTTTTATCATGCATTTAGCATTTCCTACTTAGCATTCTCTAGTTTGCAAAATACCTGTACACTCTAATTTTAACATGAGATTATGATAGATACATGATGCAAACAAAAACAAGATAGAAAAATTAAGAAAGGTTCTAAATAGACAATTCACTTGAAAAACTAAGTAACAACAGGGCTCGGGTTTTTAGCTTTGAACATCAACATTTCTTGAGCATATTAACAGGTGGACTATTATTTATGCTCAAGACACATAATTAAAAGATTTTCCATTCTCTTCTCATTTGTCAATATACATTTGATTTTATAAGCAGATATCACAAATGTACCAAAGCAAAGAGCAATAATAAAGGAAAAAAGTAATTTCAGATTTACTCTTGGTGGCATACATTTGATTTTATAAGCAGATATCATAAATGCACCAAAGCAAAGAGCAATAATAAAGGAAAAAAGTAATTTCAGATTTACTCTTGGTGGCATAGCACTTTCTGCTTAGTTGGGGAAATAGAAAGGCCTATAAAATTATGTCAAATCCAATGGAACAACAATGAGGAACAATCAGAAGCAACCTCCAGATTAAAGTTTTTGAGCCCGAATCCCCAGCTCTGAAGTAAGAACAAGATTCTCTTTTCTCACCTCATAGTTACAGTTGCAAACACTGGTGATCTCTTCGACTGTGCTTAGCTCTATTAGACATTCACCACAAGCTCAAGGATGGATCTACAAATAATTTCCTGAGTGAATTAGTTTAAGAGTTAAGTTGTTATTTACTAACCTTATATTTTAATGTCCCAAAGGCAAAAGTCATTTCTTGAAATGTCCCTTACTAAGAAATGTTCATGAAGAGTTTCAATATGTTTATGAAACAGAAAAAATGCTAAGATCAATCCATTTTTGACACATTTTTAAAGGTCCAGATGAAGGTTGCATTAAGCCTAAAGTATAAAGAAGGTGCTCAGCTTGCATGTTTCTTTTTTTTTTTTTCTTTTTTTGGGGGGGTGGGGAGTATTAACATTTCACTTGAAAAACTGAAATTTTAAGGGGTACATTTTCTATATCTTATGGGGCAAATGATTTCTCTACCTTTTTTTAAATAGGTATTTATATATAAATGAGTTCATTATACACTTTTACTCACAATTCCTTACATTGTTCCTCCTTTCCTAACACTCATAATTCATTTCTTCTTCTACCAGTAAATAATAGGTGTGGGTCTACTAAGAGATTTGAAAAACAGAAAATCAATTCATTGGACTTAACAGATGGTGGTGAATGAATAATTTTAGTAAGATTTAGGTTGAGTAGAAATATCCAAAGAAAAAATGGTGCTATACAGGGGTATCATTTGCAAGTTCCAATTTAAAAAAGTTTCTGCAAAGAAACTCAGAAAAAAATGAACATTGCCAATGCACACTTAACAACACTTGACCTCACTCAAAATTAGATAATTGCAAATCAATATAACAATTAAGTGCTATTTTTCATCAGCCAAATTGATAATAATTAAAATGCTGGCAATACTCAGTGAAAGCAAAAATAGACTAACAGGTAATATCAAACAATATTAGTGGACCTGATTAATGTAATTTGATACTATTAAATTTCTAATTGACCTTTCCTTTGACCCAGCAATATTAACTACTGCTATAAATTTATCCCAGAAATATATTTTGAAAAATGGTCTTCTAGTGTATTTACAGGTATATAATAGGAAATAAAGGATCATGCAAGGATATTCTATGCAGCTATTAAATGATATTAGAGGAAAACAAAAGGGTTCATATAAAAAGATCCTCAATTTACATTATTGAGTGGATAAAAAGTATATAACACCCATACTGTTGAAATTAAATACACACACACACATGAGCATATATATTTTGAAATATATTGCTCATGTACAGATGTAAGAAGACATACAGACATATTTCTAGAGAATACTTTTATTGGTACAAATATTTACATGACAACCTTCAAAAAGGTGTACTGAGTGATATGAAAGGAAACTTTTATTTTTATTATATGTGCATATATACCAGCTTTGTTCAATAGAACTTTCTATGATAATGAAAATGTTTTGCATGTACATTTCCTATGTGGTAACCACTGGTTTCATTCAGCTATGGAACATTGAAATGTGGTTGGTGTGACTAAAAGAACTTTTAATTTTAATTAATTTTTAACTAATTAAAAAATAAATTTAAATAGCTACATGTGGCTAGTGACCTTCATATTGGATAGTTCAATATACTGTTTATGTTATCTAACCATATGTTTTCAGTATCATGTTCTTAAAAGTGGCAATGAAGGAGATTAAGAAAAATATTTATGTTCTTAATTATATTGTATTTTATTAAAATATCAATTAAATGTTAATATTTTAATGAACATATAAATTATACAGATAGAGTGGAACATAACTAATGATAAGAAAAAAAGCCATTGAGTTATATACATAGTATTAAGCCAATAAGCTCCGATTTATTTCGAATTATAAAAATAAATGCTTTTTTCCTATCAAAGAAAAATTAGAGTGTAAATTTGTGTGTTTTTTTTTTTAGAAAGACAGTATATAAGGGTATATATAAAGATGTAAGATTTTTCAGGGTATCTATATGAATTAAATCTTTATTTACTATTTATTTTATAAAGAATATAATGTGATTCTAAGTATTTTTCCTCTATAATAAATACCAGCATGCTACTGCCTGAATATAATGATGTGCACGTTTTCTAATTTGGCATCAAAAATAATTCTACCTCTTTTTTTTAGATAAAAATATATATTTTATCATAATACACTTTCTCAAATTATGATGCAGCTATTCATTTGTTATGTGTTTTTCTTCCTTAATGTTTTGTTAAAACCAATGGTATATACAACGGTAATTTTTTTCTAGGCTCTTTTAATGCTGTTAAAGTAAGCTCGTTATTCACAATTACCATCAATAACCTAACAAAAATGGATTCAGAACATCTACATTCTGAAGGACATTTTAAAAAGTAGAATAAATAAAAGACATTCTATTTAAGGATAGTCCAGAAATTTTAAGTAGTCTGAAAAGGTTTATAATGTCAACCAGTATAGCTAACAAGTGGTAGGATTTTTATTATAGTATCTCCAAATTCATGTAGTTATCGTGACCACTGATTATTCACATTAATGGTTGTAGAGTATCAATCATTCAGTCAATACAAGGAGTCTATTACCTCAAGAAGAAAAAGAAAAAAAGAAAGTGAAATGAAAAACAAAATATTGAATTAAGGTGAGAATAAACTATTATATTTAGTTGTTTTGAGAAATCCGTTATACTCCTTCAAGTTTTGGTAAAAGTGAATGTAGCATGTAAAATGTATGTAAACACATAAAGACAGAGGACAGTAAGAGACAGAAAAATAATTAAAATGACTCAAAACTTCTCAATTTGATTTTTTAAAAAAGGTTAATATACATATTCAAGAAGCTCAACGAATTTCAAGTAGAATACATTAAAAAAAGATCATCTTCTAAACTCAAAGTCAAATTGACAGCAATCAAAGACAAAGAAAAAAATCTGGAAAACAGCAGGAGAAAAATAACATCACACACAAGGGATCCTCTATAAGATTAACAGCTGACTTCTATTAGGAAACCATACATGTCAGAGAAAGTTAGCATGATATATTCAAAATATTCAAACAAAAAGACTACCAACAAAGAATTTTATATTGAGCTAAATTATCCTTCAAAAATCAAGGAAGAATTAGGCATTTCTAGATAAAGAAAACTTTAGAGAATTTGTTGCTACCAAACCTGTCCTAAAAGAAACACTAAAGGTAGTGCTTCAGGGTGAAATGAAAGGACACTAGACAATAACATGGAACTACCTGTAGAAATAAAATAGCTCATTAAGGTAACTACATAGGTATTATGAAAACCAGCATGAACACTTTTAACTCCTATATTTTTTAGAAGACAGCTTATAAATGATAATTATAAAATTATATTGATAAGGAGGTTATACTGTATAAAGACATAACTTGTATGACAATAATAGTGCAAAGGAGAGAGAAGTAATGTAGATATGTTGGGACAGTTTTGTATACTATTTCCATGATGAAAATATGTAATTATAAATATATATGCACATATTAGCAGAGCTCCAGAATACATGAAGCAAAAAATGACAGAATTGAAGGGAAAAGTGGACAATTCAATAGTAATAATTGAAAACTGCATAATCCCAATTTCAATAATAGACAACTAAGCAAATGATCAACAGAATATAGATGAATTGAACAACACTATAAGGAAACAGGATCTAACATACAGAAAATACTGGCAGAAAACATATACTTATGAGAAAATAAATTAACACCAAACCTCACAAACTCTTCTAAAAAATAAAAGAGAAAGAAACACTTAGCCATCCATTCTATGATGTCAGTATTATCTTGATAGCAAAAACAGAGAAACACATGACTAGAAAAGTAAACTACAGACCCATATCAAGATTTCTGAACAAAACACCAAAAACAGAATCCAGCAACATATGAAATGGATAATATACCATAACGAAATTAGATTTATCTCATGAATACAAGTTTTGTTAAATGTCTAGAATTCGATCAAGGTAATACATCATATTAATAGAAAAAATGATTTTTTAAATGACAAGATCATCTCAACAGATGCAGAGAATGCAATAAACACAAAAACCTTTTCGTGATAAAACAGTAACCTAGGGAGGGAAACCCTTAACCTCAGAAAAGATATCTACAAATAAACCCCACAGTTAAAACCACAGTTAATAGAGAAAGCCTAAATACTGTCTTCCTAAAATTAGGGACATGACAAGGATATCTGCTCTCATCATCTCTATTCAACATTTTCCTGGAGGTTCTTAGCAGGGTGATGAGGCAAGAAAAAGAGAAAAATACTTTCAGATTACAAAGGAAAAAGTGAAACTACCTCTATTAACAAATTACATGATTTGTATTAAAAAAAATCATTAAAAATCCATCAAAAATCAATCTGAACTAATAAACAAGATCACTAATGGGGCAGAAGAGCCATAAAAGAATAAAATACTTATGAAAAATTTTAACAAAAGTACAAAACGTACACAATGAAAAAACACAAAACATAGTTTTAAGAAATTAAAGATCTAAATAAATTGAAAGAAATTTCATGTCCGTGGATAAGAAGACATAATTTTTTTAAGAGAGCAACATTTTCCAAATTGATTTAAAAAAGTAACAGATTATCAAAATCGCAACCTCCCTTTAAAAAAAAAATATATCAATTGACTTTAAAATTCACATGGAAATATGAAGGACTCAGATTATTCAAAACAACCTTGAAAAAGAATAATGAAGTTCACAGACTCACATATCTTGATATGAAATCTTACCACAAAACTATAGTAATGAAGACTTTGTGGTACTGGTGTAAGAAATGGCATATAGATCAATAGAATAGAGAGTCCAGAAATAAATCCATATGTTCGTAGTCAACTGATATATAACAAGAATGACAAAACCATTTAGTGAAGAAAGAATAGTCTTTTTAAAAATATTTCTTTTCATTTTTCAGTTACAGTTGGCATATAATATTATATTAGTTTCAGGTGTATAACATAGTGATTAGACATTTATATAACTTATGAAGTGATTACCCCCAATAAATTTGGTATCCATCTGACATCATACATAGGTATTGCAATATTATTGACTATATTCCTTTATGCTATTCTTTCCATCACCATAACTATTTTGTAATTATCAATTTGTACCTCTTCATCTCTTCCTCTTTTTCACCCAGCCCCGCAAACACCCTCACAACCATCAAAATGTTCTCAGTACCTATGAATTTGTTTCTATTTTCTACGTTTATTTTGTTCTTTAGAGTCTACATGTAAGTGAAATCATATGACATCTGTTTTTCTTTGTCTGACTTATTCCACTCAGCACAATACACTCTAAGTCCATCCATGTTTTTGCAGATGGCAAGATTTTATTCTATTTTTATGGCTGAGTAATATTCCATTGTATATATGTACCAATTCTTTATCCATTCATCCACTGAGGGACACCCAGGTTGCCTCCACATCTTGACTATTGTAACTAACGCGTCAATGAACATATGGATTACCATGTTCCTTCAAAGTAGTGTTTTGGGTTTCTTTGAATAAATACCTAGAGTGGGATTCCTGGATTCTTCTTTAACTCTTGTTAAAGCCTTTGTTTTGAATTCTGTTTTGCCTGATATAAGTATTGCTACACCAGGTTTTTTTGCCTTATTTTATTTTCATTTTCATGATATATCTTTTTCTATCCTTTACTTTCAGTCTGTGTGTGTTTTTCGATCTGAACTGGTAGGCAGCATATGTAAAAGCCATATTTTCTTATCCATTCATCACCCTATCTTTTGATTGGAACATTTAATCCATTTACATCCAAAGAAATTGTTGATAGATATATAGTTATAGCCATTTTATATTATTCATATTTTTTTGTGTTTTCTTCTCCTCCTTCTCCTTTTTCTTCAAAAAGTCCCTTTAACATTTTTTGTAATACTGGTTTGGTATTGATGAACTCAGCTTTTCCTTGTCCGGGAAGCTCTTTGTCTGTCCTTCGACTCTAAATGATGGCTTTGCTGAGTAAAGTAATCTTAGTTGTAGGCCTTCATTTTTCATCACTTTGAACATTTCATGCTAGTCCATCTAGCCTGCCAAATTTCTGTTGATATATCAGATGACAGTCTTATGGGAAGTTCTTTGTAGGTAACTAATTTCTTTTCACTTGATGCTTTTAAGATTCTCTCTCTCTCTTTTTTTTAACCTTTGGTGTTTTAATTATGGTGTGTCTTGGTGTGGGCCTCTTTGGGTTCATCTTGTTTGGGACCTTCTGCTCTTCCTGGGCTTGTATGGTGATTTCCTTTGCCGTGTTAGGAAATTATTTCTGTAATTATTTCTTTGAATAGGTTTTCAAGTCCTTGCTCTCTCTCTTCTTCTTCTGGTATTCCTATGATGTGAATATTGGTATGCTTGATGTTCTAGAGGTCGCTTAAACTATCCTCATTATTTTGGATTCCTTTTTCGTGTTGCTGTTCTGATTGGTTGTTTTCTTCTACCATATCTTCTAAATTGCTGATTCAATCTTCTGCTTCATCTAATCTACTATTGATTCCCTCCAATGCATTCTTCATTTCAATTATTGTATTCTTCATTTGTGACTGGTTCTTTTTTGTATTCTACCTCCATTTTTATATCTTCTATATCTTTGTTTAAGTTCTCATTGAGTTTATCTACTCCTCCTTTAAGTTCATTGAGCATCTTTATAACCAGTGTTTTGAACAATGCATCTGATAGATTACTTATCTCCATTTTATTCAGTTCTCTTTCTGGGACCTTATTCTGTTTATTTCATTTGGATATGTTTGTCCCCCCATTTTGGCTGCCTCCCTATGTTTCTTTCTACATATAAGGTAGAGCTGCTATGTCTCCTAGTCTTAATGGAGTGGTCTTATACAGTAGTTGTCCCGTGGGGCCCATGGCACAGTCTTCTTGGTCACCTGAGCTAGGTGCTCCAAGTGTGTCCATTGTATGGGTTGTGTGTGTCCTCCTTTTGTAAGTGAGCATTGGTTGATGTTTGCATGTCAGTGGGAGAGACTGACTTGAGTCGACTGACTGTGATTACAGTGGAAAAGTTGTTGTGCAGGGGCTGACTCTATGGAGCAGAATTCACTTTAGTGGAACTCTGGTGCCTGCCCGGTCTGCCCTTTGGGTGTGTCTTCTTCAGATATGGCCCCTGGTGTTGTTCTGGATCAGTCTGAAGCCAGCTATCAGGCATACCAGCCATGGGATCTCCATGGAGGGGCCTCACTGCAGGCCAAGTACAGCCATAGTCTGTGCCCTGCCCACTACCAGCTGCCATGAGCCACCAAGCAATCTTGGTTGCTGCCATTGCACTGGGCTTGGAGGTGCCTCAAGAAGCCAAAGCACAAACAAGGCTGGTTGCCAGTACTGCTGGCCTTGGGAATGCTTAAGAAGGGGCAGGCTGAGGTCAGATGCTGTTTGGGGTTTATGAACCTTTGGGATATTTCAGGAAAATGCAGCATGAGCCAAAATAAGCCATTTGTATGGAAAAGCCACTGGAACTAGCTTGGGTGGGCTGGCATGTTGGGTGGGGCAGGGTCTCAGGTAATCACGAGGGCAGGATAATCAGTGTTAGCCATGTTGATGGAGATTCAGATATGGCAGCTGCCTGTGTTTGCACACCATGTTGGAGGAGGGTTATACAAAGGAACGACGGCTCTTGCTAGCACTTCTGTTTGGGAGAAAGTTGTCCCTCCAGCACTTGCCCTAAAGCCAGACAATTCATTTTCTCTCTGTACATCCCTGGAACCTTTTGAGCTGCTGTCCCAGCATTGGAGCTCAGAGTGAGTCAGTCCATCAGAGAGTAAGTCCTCTTGTGGGCCCTTTAAGACTACAGTCTGCAACTCCAGTGGCCATCTGTCTCACTCAGTGACAATAGTCATTGGTTTTCACAGCTATAAGTTATGGGGACTTCCTTTTCTGGCACTGAACCCTAGGCTGGAGAGCCCAGAGTGGGGCCAGGACACCTTGCTCCTATGGAGCCCTTTGCAGCTGAGATATTGCTCCCTATTCTCAACCATCATAGGCAGATATAGGGACCAGCCCATTCCGTGTCTCTGCCTCTCTTAACATGCTTGAAGTGACCTCCTCTGTATGTCTCCAGTTGTAGGACTTCTGTTCAGCTAGACTTCAAGTGACTCTCAATGATGGCTGTTCTGTAGTTTAGTTCTAATTTTGATGTGGTCATGAGAGGAGGCAAGCATAGTATTTACCTACTGCACCATCTTGACCAGAAATCCAAGAATAGTCTTTTCAAGCAGTGTTGCATGAACAACTGGACATCCACATACAAAAGAATGAGTTTAGACCCTCTACTTCACATCATATACCAAAGATGCAAAATGAATCATATAAGTGAATGTTAGAGCAAAAAATGCAATATTCTTATTAGACAAAAATATAGGAGTAAATCTTCATAATCTTCAGTTAGACAATAGTTTCTTAGATTAACAGTAAAGCACATAAGACAAAAGAAAAAAATAAATAAATTTGACTTCATCAAAATTAATCCGACAAAAACTTGCATTTTAGATATATGAAGACACTTAAAATTCAACAATTAAAAAACAAAGAGCCCAATTAAAAAAAAAGCAAAAGATTTTAAGAAAATTTTTTTCATATAAGATATACAAATGGTCAATAAGTACATGAAAAGATCTCAATATGAGTAAACTAAGGCAATGCAAATCAAAGCCACAATGAGATACTACTTTACACACACCAAGATGGCTAAAATAAAACACAGACAAGAACAAGTATTAAAAAGGTTGTGAAGAAATTTGATTCCTGTTACACTATTGGTAAATTGTTGTGACCACTTTGTAAAATAATATTACAGTTCTTCAAAATGATAAACATAGAGTTATCATATGACCCAAGATTCTCCTCAAGAATGGAAATATGTCAAGAGGAATAAAAACATGGGCCTACACAAAACTTGTATACAAATGTTTATAGCAGCATTACTCATAATTGCTCCAAAAATGAAACAACCCAAATGTCCATTAAATAATGAATGGATGAAAATAATGTGGTATTTCATACAATGGAATGTTATTTATCAATAAAAAAGAATGAAATATGGATACATCCTAAAATGGATGAACCTTGAACACACTATGCTAAGTGAAGGAAGCCAGCCATTAAGACTATATATTCTAGATTTTATTGATCTGAAATGTACAGAATACACAAATCTATAGAGACAAAAAAAAGATGAATAGTTTCCTGGGACTATAGACAGGGAGGCAGGAATGAAGGCAGTTTGCTCATATGTACGGGTTTCATTTGGGGCATTAGAAAACATTTAAAATTAGATTATGGTGATAGTTGCACAACTCTGTGAATACACTAAAAACCTGAATTGTATACTTTGAATTAGTGAAAATTCCGGTATGTGAAATATATCACAATAAAGCTGTTCAGAGAGAGAGTGAGAGAGAAAAAAAAAAATTTATGAGTAGTGTGATACAGTCAGGAGTTAGTCTAATTTCCACACTCTAATTTCTTTCCCAATTGTTAAAAGTAAGCTTAAATTCAGCTCTGATTTTTCCATTAGCTATAAACTAGGAAAAAATATCAATTACAGAAATCATTTTACTTACCATATAAATGTCAATTAACTAAGAGATGAATAGATTTTACTGACTAGTGTAAGAAACATTTCTTTCAATGTCTAGTAAGCAATGAGTACATTTGAGGATGAGAAGCATCTTCTTGTACTTATATAATTTTGAAAATATCCTACAAATTAGCAATGTTTCAAAAATAATAGAGCTATGTTGTGAAGAATTAAGTAATTTTTTCATTTGATCTTCATTAAAAATAAATATTAATCATTTCAATAATCAGAGCATCTGTTTACCTGCTTGTAATCTAATGATATCACAACATTAGTGGGTGGAGAAAATAATTATTTTTATAAGTAAGTTACTTTTTTTACAGATGATTGATATTTTAGGAGATTTAATTAAGTCTCCTATTTCTCCTTCGTTCCCTCATGAGCTGCTCTGAATCAAATACTGTCATAAATGATACTCTGTGAAAAAAATATATATGATTAATTCGTAAAATGTACACTAGATGTCTGACTCGTACTATGTCATCATAACTCAAGTCATTGAAGACACAAAGTTGACTAAGCCTTGGTTAGTTTCTTCTAAAAATCTCATAAACTAATAAGAATTTTATTTAAAGCTGTAAAAATGTATCATAACTACTTAATCAAAATATAATCAAAAGTTGTCTAAATAAGCTTATATAGTTCTGGATTTCTGAGTCAATAAGGACTTTATTAATATGTCAACCATCTATTTGACCCTTTTGAAATTAAAGTTTTAATTTTAACATTTCGATAAAGGAATATTATGTCCTAAATAATGCTTGATAGATATCTTTATTTCCTATATATGACTTAATAGATATTTTAATCCAACCATATCCTCAAACTGGATTCTCACTCAGGAATCCCCATCTCAGTGGTTAACTCCCCCATTCATTAAGTCACATATCCAAACTCCTAGGATTTATTATCTTGATATAGACCCTTTGTCACCTTCCCAACAACTATCACCATACTTATTCCATTATCTTCATTTTACTTCTCGTTATCTTCCAACTCTTATCTCTTCTCTCAATATCCACTGCCACTTCCTAATTCTACTTTATGATAATCTCAAGTCAAATAATGTCTTTATTTGTTCTCTCTTGAGCCATATCTTTTTTATTTTAAATTATTCCTCAACTTTAACAGAGAGAGATCCTTATTTCAAAAAACAAATACGATCATCTTTAAAAATCTATTACCATGACCTGAGTGATCTAACCCCTACCAATTTTCCAACCTTCATCTGGCTTCTGTTTTCTTGTGCTGCTCCAGCCACAATGGCATTCTTTCAGGGTTTCTATTGTTTCATGTCTCATGCTATTTCTGTTACCCTCAATCTCTATTTTTGCCTAGTCAATTTCTCTACACAAATCTTGGTTTTATTAGGGAGTGTCTTACAACTTCTACAAAAGCAGGTCAAATCAATATATCAGAAATTCTAACATGGATGTAATATTTTACTTTCAGTCTTTTATTCCTATGCTTCACTTTTATTCTATATTGTAGACTGTAAATGTTCATATATCTAATTATTTAATTAGTGTACTCCTTATTTACTAGACCATGAGATCATTACGGCCAGGACTCTTCTATTTTCTCATGATCATATCATCAGCAGCTATCACAGCGTGTGGAATAAAATAAGCACATAATAAAAGTATTGAATGCTTCAATCAAATGGTCATTAGTAAAATAGTACATTTTTAACCCTCAGGGATGATGGATTATATTTTCTGTGTACTATGTTAATATCCCCATTTCACTGCAAGTCTTTTTTTCAACCAGGCCACTAAAAATTCTTTAATCGTATATAGAGAAAACATACATAAACATATATGTATATATATAGAAGAATTAAATACTAAATATATACTGTCAGAAATATTAAAATATAATGTATTTAAAAACCTAATAAACAATGTTGATTCTTCTATTTCTAGTAGACATGAAACGATTAGTTGAAAAAGATCTGTCCCTCTATCCTCAAACAAATTCTTGATATGCCTACTTTTTTCTTTCTTTTTTTTCAGGTTTTAAAACTTTTTATTTGCATATTTTAAAATGTGCATTCCAATAACTAAAATCATTTGAACAAAAAAATAAAAAATGGCACTATGATTAAACTGCATTTTACAGCCTGCAGGACACGTTGGATGAACTTGGTTTTTACTCTAGATTTCACTGTGGTCCCACCCAGGTTCTGTCTTCACCAACATGTAAGTTCTTTTCCTTCCCTGCTAGCCAGACAGGCAGATGGGAGAGGCAGGTGTGGCCTTCGTTGTCAGTAGTTCTCAAATGTGAAAATGGTGGCACAATCATTTAAACTTGACCCAACCTCTTTGCATCTTACAAAGTTAAATAGCTAAAGTAAGTAAAATGAGAAGGAAATGTCTGTGGGATGTACAGTACATTGGCGATGCATGCCTCATTATGATAGCCTGCTTGCTTCTCCTGTTCAATTGTTTCCTTTGAAGGCAGTAGATTGTTCTCTTGCATTTCTGTTTCAATTTCAAGTTACCAAATTTCTCAATCCCATTCATATTGGGTTAGTCAGACATTGTTGCAGAGGAAGTGGAGCAAGGTACAGGAACGAGTGAAATCGACCTGCTCAGTGGCGATCATGGAGTGTCGATAAACCTATGTTTCATGTTTCATCTTCTCTTTTAGTACCATTCTAGTGCAAGCCCTGAATCTACCCTTATCTGTACCACTGTTGTGGACCGCAAGGTAGTCTCACAGTTTCTTCTTCAATTTCCGTAGAATGTATTCATTACATTGTAGACAAAGTATTCTAAAATATGACTTAGATATTGTGACTTTCTTTTTTTGAAATGTAGTTATTGCACATAAAACAAAACCTAGGCCTATAAAACTCAACCTTCTCTTTCCCCTATTTAACCCACTGGGTCCATCTTGTACCATTTTCCGCATCCCCTACTACTTATATATTTCTGTTCTTGGACTGGATCGATGTATTTCCCATCTAAGTTACTTTGTAATTAATGTTCTTGCAGCTTAAAAACTCTTCAAACTGACTTTGAAATATTGCCTCCACAATGGGCCTTTCCTAAGCACCTAATCACTCTCTAGCCCTCAACTTATGCTATTTTCTTTGCAAGGACTTGATGCCAGCTGCAATTTCTTGTATTAATATTTGTTTATTGTTGGCTTAACAAGACTGCATTGTTCACCATGTATCCCCATAACCTGCAATATTATCTGACACATAGCAGGGTCTCAAGAAGCAGTTCGCAAACAAATTAACAAACTAAGACACAAGAGTCATTTCAGCAATGATGCAGAAAAATTATAAAGATGAAAAACTCTGCAAGATTTTAAAAGAAGGAAGAACATAAAGTGAAATAAGATTATTTCAGACAGATCTATCATGGAAAAGAAGAGAGGAAAAGCAGAGTGGTGTGCGACTTGTTGATAAAAGTGTGTGTGTGTGTGCGCGCGTGAGAGAGAGAGAGAGAGAGAGTCAGTTAGAGATAGAGAGAGACAGAGAGAGAGAGAGAGATGCTGCCAGGGTTGTTTCTCTTTGTTCACTTAGGCATATCCCCACAAAAACTGAAAATGTGTGCATGGAAAGAATGATGACCTAGGCGGTAGTCATTGAAATATCTAATTTAAGCCAAGTTAAGGTAACCAAACCATTTAAACCACATTTGCCTTTTTTTATCTTTTCCATTCATTGGCTAGTGCTTTTATTTTGATTAGTTGGTGGTAAAATTTTAAATATTTATATATTTGATATATATATATATAATATATATATTTTATATATGTAAAATCATAAATAATGTATATATACATACATATAAACACATGTATGTTCAATTTAAGTATCTTTTGTAAAATATTTAAGAAATAAATAAATGCACAAACTTTTTAAACATAAAATATTGAATAATATTTTATATTTATTTAAAATGGATTTTGAATGGAATACTCATCTAAATATATTAAAAGCAATTATAGATTGAATCAAGAAATGTGTACTCTAGTCTCAAGATTACACTAGATGCATCAAATCACTTTATTTCTCTGGGTTTCAATTTCTTTTTATTTAAACTAAAGTGAGAGATAGGGAGAATGCTTTCAAGCTCTATAATGTGCTGCCATTACCATTTAATATTTGCTGAAAATTAAACCTCTTTGAATACTCATACATGATCCATAAGCAAACTAAAATACTAATCTATTTTTATTATACTTAGAAAAAAATCTGTACTCTGTAGTATAGATAAATTATAATCTGCTGATGCATGGTTCTTTATCAACAAAGCTGCACAGATCAAATTCCAAAAAGGGGGGGGAAAAAAAAAAAACAGTAACAGATATCTCTATGTCATCAACTCTAAAAACCTTCAAAGTTCTCTTGAAAACATACTTTGTTTATCTAAATTCCACCATAAATTAATAGAATCTATGTATTTTTAAATTTTTAACTGGCTCTCCATGACTGGGAGATATCTAAGTATAAAATCTTTCAGAAAGAAAATGAAAGGCAGAAATATCTATCAAATGCTCAAAGACATATAACTAGCCTTGAGTTAGTCAAAATGGACTGATTAATCATGGATACAGTCCAGAGCACTGACCTCTCAGGAAGCCAAATTTAAAAACAATTGTAATCAAATGCTACAAATATGGCCACCTGTAAGCTTCAATCATCCCACCTGACACACACTAAAGCAACTTACATTTCCAAGGAGACAAAATAAGAATCTTTAAAGAAGGGAATACTGGAATTGTTATAATTTTATTGCACATATTTAAGAGAATAAATCTGACAAGATTGAAACAAACTCTGTCCAAATGGTCAAGTAAGTGATGTCTAATAAAAAAGTAATATTTATGTCAGTGTTTTATTCTTATCTAAATGAGATCTTTAGATATATTAGGTAATTTTGGTTTCTCTCAAGAATGACTTACTCAAGAATCTGTGTAATGATTTATATAGCTGTTGATATAGTTTTATTAGCAATAATTTATACTATTGAGGATAAGAATGGTTATACCATCTGAGATAATGGTCCCAGTGAATAAATTTGCTTCCTATATCTTTCACAATGGTAATTTAGGGTGAAACATAATATGGAGTTGTCTTTTTTAAAGCCTTTCTCTCTAAGGAGAACTGCCTCAATAACTGTATGGAATGATAAGAGTAATCATTCACACTTTCAAACATATATAGACAAGCAAACCTCTTCTCACATTTTAAATTTACACCTAAGTAAATTTCCAGGGTAAGGATCAGAATTTTTCTAATTTTCCTGTTTTGATGACCATCACTTTTAAAACTATGCTAAAATTCATTTTCACATTCATCTAACTTACAGAAAACTTTAAATGAGTTAAATATTCATAGTAGAGTCAATATTTTCTTTCCTAAGTAAATAAATATAAAAGAAATATTTCAGTCTTTGCTGATAAACATGTTACTTTATTTCTACATAGATGGCACAAATAAAGTTAGGTCTTTCTTTGATTATTGAGTTGAAGATTATCTAAATAATACAAATAAATATAATAATCATGTTCAAAATGAATGATATAACAGTAAAATTATCTTTATATTTTCAAGATGAATAATAAAAGTGAAAGAAATATGAAAGTATCTTAAAATAGGGAGTGGTGATTGCTACTGGGAAGGGGAGAGATATACCCAATCTAAAGATGATTGAATTTAATTATTTATAAACAAGGTGTGCAAGTGAAAATAATTATGTTGGCTGAAATCCCCAATGGTCATCAGTTTTTATTCTCTAACTTACAGAAGAACATTTGCTTCCTGGTCAAAGGAATTGACAATAGTCAAAAAGTAATGTTAGCTTATCTGAACAAAAAAATGTCTCAATTAGAAATATCCTTAGAAAACTATAAGAAAACTGGGTCACACTTTTGGCTGTAGCCCACACTATCCAAAGGAGAGGAATTCAAGGCCAAGTGACTCATATATGCTGGTCTTCTTTGCAGGGTTGTGCATTAAAAAGGGAAGAAGAAGAAAGAAAAAGAAAAAGAAAAAAGAAAGAAAGCTTTCTTGAGATAAGAAAACCAGAAGCCACAATTTAAGATCTTCCCTGATGATTACTCATTGAAGAGCTATTACTTTAAACCCTTGAGAAAACTATCTTCTAACCATCACATGGTTTCCCTTGTATCTCAGGCTAGAACAGGACTTCTCAAACTTTGCACAACTGACATTTTCAGCTGGATAATACTTTGCTGTGAGGAGCAACCTTATGCACTGTAGAAAGCTTCCTGGCATCCCTGACTTCTACTTACTGGACTCCCATGGCATACTCCTCACCTCTAGCCATAGGAATCAAGAATGTCTGCAGAGTAGCCAAATGTCTTCTAGGGGCAAAAGCACCCCTTACTGAGAAAAACTAGTCTAGGAAAAGAAAGAAACTATACTGTCATGTACACAGCAACATGAATAAGTGTACAATACAGTTTCTGTGACTTCACTGGTTAATCAATATTCACTACACTACTGATGCCAGTCACTACTGGGGTACTGACATATACTGCAAAGGCCAGATAATTAAAACTTAACAAATTTTCCATGATTATAACCAGCATGTGAGGCCACTTGGCCATTCAAATAAATGTGATAACTTTTCTTTATTTCAAATTTTAAAAGGTGAAATTTTAGGTGACTTTACTTGTGCTATAATTTTTCATAGGGAACCTATTTCCTCAAACATGAATCAGAAAATAAGTTCCTTGGCAGTACAAACAGTAGCAGAACGAATAAAAAATAAACAAAAATACAGCAATGGCTTATAAGCCAACAAATGCTATCTCAACCCATGGTAAATCAACAAATATTCCCTGGTTCTAGTCAAATCTGTTTTATAATGACCTATAAATATATAGTTGGACCAAAAAATGTGTAGCTAACATATTCCTTGGACTCATTCTGCTGCCATATATGAATTTCCACACTTTGTTTTAGGCTATTTATATAGCATGTTTTTAAAAGCTTACAGATTTTCAGAATCTAAGAGATGTAAGATGCTTATCTATCAGTTATCCCATCCCATATTGGCGCATGCACGCTTTTGCTGGTTTTTTTTTTTTTTTTCCAGTAACTTTAACAACATTTAAGCACATGGCTTGGATTCATATTTCCAATTCCTTTTTTAATATCAAAAAGTGATTCAGTAGAACTATTTAGAGCTGCTGGTGTTTTCTGCCAAGACAATTGGTGATATTCAGTTTACTGATAGCAGAAAGAGTACAGATAATACTTATGAAACATTTTCCTCATTATATCATTGTGAGTGAGTTTTTGTTAGAAATAGTTCTGGCTTTAAGAGATAACATTTCTAAACACTTAGAAATCATTAAGAACAGTTTTGAGACTAAATCACTTCTTTCATGTAACTTCTCTTCTAAAAGTTATATACCCTTTAATTTCCTCCTTCATTAGAAATCCACCTATGGTCAATCCTAAAGAATGCCTTAACACATTTATTTCAAAAAGAAGATTTATTTTTGTTTTATTTTTGACAGTCATGCCTATTATTGTTATTCACAGAGTCTGCTAACCATGATTATGATTATGAAGCTAAAAGTACCCACTATTCATATTTAAAATATGTTTAAGCAGGGAAATGACAATGTGATGTTATTTTAATTTTTAAATAAATTGACAGTCATATTTTAGAAAAATATGTCTTATTACTAGTAGGCTATTCTGTTATATTTTTATCAATAATGTCTTTTTTTTATTTGACTTCACATTTTTATTACAAAGCTGTTTATAGTGATCTAATCCAATTAGTGTAATTATAATTGAAATATTGATAATTGCTCAATGAAAATAACTGCAGTATAAATAAAATTGCTATGGTCTGAAAAGAGATCCACCTCCACTCCCCAACAGAATGGCTTCAGAGAGAACATTAATCAAGACTTTAGCCTAATATAATAATACCACTGTATTTAATAATACTATCTTGGAGTTGAGAGGGAATGATTAAATAAGTTCCTCTGAAATTATCAAGATAGGTAATTTGTATTTTTGTCTGCAGTTTTGGGTTAACTGGTGGCAAATATTGGCCACACTTATCTGCCTACTCCTCCATTGAATTCTGATACCTCTAGGACTTACAAATTGCTTAATTGTCTGTGTTTGAGATAAATGGCTTTAGGGAGTCTATGAATCTTAGAAGATCATTAAATTAGAATATTTGCTAAATATGACTCTGTGGTAATTAAGAGTCATAGACTACATAGAAAAGAATCGAAAAGACCTTAAAAGGATTTAAAAAGATTAAACATACAGGCACAAAGATAAAATGGCATTAATCAGCATATAAAGAAAAGTACAATGAGATGAGGTGGGGATGGTGTGAAGTGCCAATAATAAAAT
The DNA here is from genome assembly GCF_000325575.1 of Pteropus alecto. Lineage (NCBI taxonomy): Eukaryota > Metazoa > Chordata > Mammalia > Chiroptera > Pteropodidae > Pteropus > Pteropus alecto. The sequence continues at coordinate 10,204,124 of NW_006442484.1, forward strand.
TGAAATAATGGAATAATAATCAAAAAGTTTTTTTGGAGAGGGAATGTATCATAGATTCTAAAAAAAATAAGGAATATTTGATGGGAAAATAAATAAATAAATAATTTTTGACCATTTGTGTAAGGGAATGATCATTAAGGAACAGTCATAAAACAAACGGTCATGGAGGTACTGAATGTCTATATCCAACTTAAGTGCTTGGCTATTAGAGGCCTATACTCCATCCCACCTGCCAAAAAATAAAAGTGATACTTTATGACAAAGAAAACAAAATTGAAAATGCATTTAGTTTTTTTCTTTAATTTTATCAAAAATCGATTCACATTGACTTTACTCAGCAAACAATTAGCATATCTTCTCATCATTACCAATGTCTGCTTTTTGCATCCTGTCCTATCTTTTATTGATGGCTTCTTTTTTATTGATTTCTGCAACTCTCAGTAATTTTTTAGCCTTTTCTCTAGTATCCCTGAGGATCATCCAATTAAGAAAAAAATAGGTTCTGCTCTATACTGTTTATTAAACTTTTTCATGAGGGTAAGTATTATCTCCCCTAAGGAAAATCATATTAGAAAGTGAGCAAAGTAACTTACATATACTCAGCATTCCACAAGTGCTTTAAAGAGCTGCATTCAGAATAGGTATTCTTTTAATATCGGTGAATTACCCAATTAGTTTAAAAACAAAAATGTCATTATTCTCTGTTAGTTAATAACCTAATTGCTCAAGTACATAAGCTGGTTGATTTAATTTTGCCTAATATATATCTATATAGTCACTTTGTGATTTATAATGACCATTTTCTCTTAATATATAAAAACACTAAACAACAGATGAGTCAAGTCCATCTCTTCTGCCTGGCCATTCTATACTACACGTGAAGTCTAAATGTTGATTCCAATGAACAAATCATCAGCTACTTTTATTTAAAACATATTCCAAAAGTATCTAATGATTTGCTCATTGCTTTAATTTGTGTAGAAGATCTGAGGCCTTGTACTATGTTTTCTCTGCATCATGAACTTGTCTAAAAAGCAATATATTGAACTTTTGCTTACATAAAACAGTGAGCAAAACCCTGTATGTTGTTTTTCAGTGATGTTTGATAGCTATATTTTAAATATTTGCAAAAGTTAATTCATTATAACTTACTCAATAGGTAATCATAGCTAAAAATAACCTTAAGGAAACTCAGTTCACCAGAAAGACAAAGTTTATATTCCTTTGTAAGAGCTAAGTAAATATATTCAGTTTTCTGGACATTGTTAGGTTACCTAATGATTCTGGAGTGGGAAAATCATAGTGATAGAATCTTAAATTATAAAAGTAAAACACATCAACTCCAACAAAAAGCCAGTTTTAGAAAAGCTGTCTTCTGCTTGATCTGGAAATCCATAACAAAATTCAAAAGTCAGAAAGAATGAAAAGTGAAGGGAAAGAAAAAATTAATGACAAGTTGTGTTAGACTAGCTATTTAAAAAAAATCTTAGCATTTGTATGACTAATAATACATAAAAAATGTTGGAAGAAATACCCATTGTAAGAAATTGTTATTACTGGAAATATTTACTCATTTACTAAAAAAGAGGAAAAAATGAAGCAGATGTTACATGGTGTTTTCTATCAATAGTATACTGATTCTAAAGATATTCTAGCCCTAACTTTATACCTGAAGCGCTTTGCAAGTGATAGAGATGAAAAAAGGAAAGTTATGTACACCTAAAGAGCATTCTAAACAATACTGACATGCATAAAGTAATTAATTATCCATTACTTACAAAAGTTGTGTTTTCCAATAACAATGTGGTAGCATTTGTTTCTAGATTCAGTTTAATGACATGTCCATTCTCGCTTTTATACACCACATCTGTATCTGCAACAACAAAGATATTAATAATAGACAAACACATTGAGTAGGTAATAAAATAACTGTAGAGGAGAAAAGGTGAATAATAAACAGACATGTTAGAATGAATATTGTTAGCCTTTAGTAACCTGAGCAGATTTCTATACTTGGCTCACATTAATCCTCTTCAGTGATCAGGAAGTCCTCCTAGCACATGATCTATTGTGCAATGAAAAAGGTTAGTGAGAAGGTCACTCAGATTTAGTCTAACAAATGAAAATTAATTAAAATATGAAGAATTGGTTGCCCATTCTGAGATGACGAAGAAGGAACAAAGACAAGTGCCTCCAGTTTCTTATTTAAGCTGTTACTGATTAATGATCTAGTTAAACTTGCAGAAAGGGCTGCCAGTTAACCATAACTACACAATTCTAAGGCTACTCATATTGAATCACCCTCATGCAGAGCTTTTTATGTAACCAGTCCTACCACCACTCAATTGCTATTTAACCTATTTCTCTTTTTGGTTGAGAATTTTGTCTCCAGTATTTTATGTATTGTATGATCACAGATCAAAATCTCTGAAACTGGTAGCATGCCATTGTATCTACTTCTAAACTTTAGAAAAATGATGTCTTCATTTAAAATAATCAAATTGCTTCTGGACAGCTGTTGATTTTATAAATTTTTGAGCTAAATTCAATCACACTCATAAGGAAATTAAATCATCTTAAGAATATCTCAAAAAAAATAAAAAATAAAAAAGAATACCTCAGACTAAAAATATCAACATGACGAAAAACTGTCAGATACTCACAAGTGTGTGTGTGTGTGTGTGTGTGTGTGTGTGTGTGTGTAAAAGGAAGGATACACAAATAAAAGCAGTCATGAGTTTTTTTTAATATAATATTAACCTCCTTTCCAGTTTTATCCACTAATCTTTCCATGGCATTTTACCTCCCAAATCCCTGCCTATTCTTGGAAGAAAGGCAATATTAAAGAGGATTTGGTCCACTCTTCATAATAAAGTTATATAATTTCCAATCTATCAGAACCTAATGTCTTCATCTGTACAACAGTAAACAAGCATTGCATGAGGGGTTATGAACATGATATAGACATGTCTGACACTTTGGCAGAGCAAGATTTTCTGACCTGTTCTCTAGTTATTCCTTTATTATAAACAGTAACACTAGAACTCCTATGATGAGAAGCAATCAATACCAGAAAAAATAAAACTTGTTTTTCTTTTTGTTTGTGTTTCAATCAGAAGACCAAGAGTCCAATATGACTCTCCTATAGAGTCAAAGATGGCACAGAAGGCCAATAGTTCTTTTTGAACTTAATCGCATGGGGACAGTGACAAGTTAGAACTGTGGTCTGGGGAATAAGGAAAAACAAACAGTGTTTTAAGAAAAGAGAAAAAAGACAAAGAAATATTTCCAAGTTACTTCCTGAAGCAGACTATATGGACTAAAAGACAGTCCTATGTGATCTTTAAAATAAGGCCTTGTAACACCTTCTGGATGTCTTTTATCAGCTATAAATAAAATGAGTTCTTTTTGTCATTAACTTTACCTGTTGTCCTTTCTAGTGATGTTGAATAAATAACAAGTTTATACAAATAATAAATATTTATTTTGATTCATATTCCTTTCCTAGATTCCTTTTCTAGTCATAGTTTATGATCACAGCTCAGTGGCATCGCCTGTCAACTAAATGTTACTCATTTAGTCTTGTTAGCTGATTCTGGTCTCCTGTCTTCCTGATCTCAATTAATGTCTGTTTGAATCAATTGTCCAACCCCAACTAATCCCCTCTGTTATTTTTCTTCACAGCCTCAATCCTGTATATCACTTCTTGATATTAATGAACATCATCATCAAAGATTAGCAAGAAGAGAAAAAAAAAATATGCTTTAACAAATCATTATCGTAATAGTTTAACAATAAATTAGGAGAAAGAGGATTTCCCCTCTTCTACTTCACCATGGAGATAAGTATAGCAAAGTCACTCGAAGAGGGGTTCATCTCTCAGGAAATAAGCACACTGCAGAATTCTAAATAGGAATGAAGTCTGTGGCTTAGTGAGAAAGAAGAGCTTAGAGAGCAATTTTAGTGTGAATGGTGGTCTCTTTTTAATAGAAGAGAAAGAGTAACACATGGCCCCATGAGGAAAGAAAAATCCCTAGGCAGGTGATAGATTGTATTAGGGGTGGAATAAAAAGAAAATAGTTTTTATTTCCCTTAGAGCCAAAGTAGAAGGAAGTGAAGCTTGTTTGAGAAAATAAGTACTGCATTTAATTTTTTAAGTAAATTTTGTTAAATCATTATTCAGACTTGAAAAACATCCAGAATTTGAGATTTATAGATTTACATTTCTATAAGTTTTACTATTAGACTGTCAATGTTGCATTAGTAGGAGACATTGTTTTTTAATTCAAGTGTAAGTCTCTAATTTAATATTTAATACAGATTTCTGCATAAATTATTTTAAAAGCATCTAATATCTGCCATTATTAATTCTTCTTAAATTTTTTCTAGTCTTCTGGGTCTCCTATTCTACTATTTGATTTATAATCACTAGTGGAATCTCCCAGTTTCGAAACTCCCATTATTGCATTAATAAATTACTTCCTGGAACTATATTTCAAAACTGTCACTCCATACTTTGTTTAATATTAGGTAATGAAATATGAGTGAATCAGATCAATGAATAAAGTGTATTAACACAGGAAGATTAAGGTAGGTGTACTTGAAACATACTTAAAACACAGTATTGTGAAAGTCTATACAGTACTTTGATTAAATAATCTTTCTTCCTTTTTCAATGAAGAGTAAGCTCAATGAAGACTAAGAATCAATTATTCTGAACACATATTCGATTTAGTCAGTTGTTTATTTTGTTTTTGTTTTTGTTTTTTAATGAAAAGGTATAGTAAAATGCATACTGTCTAGCCTCTCCATCCTGAGCTCCAAGAATACATTTTTGGTGTCTGTTACCTTAAATGATTATTATTGTCATTTCTGTCCAATTCCTTTTTCTAACAAAAGTAAAAACATAGTAATGTATCTTAGTTTAAGATCTTTTAGGTAAATATAACCTTTTATTTTATAGTTCTTTCACACAAAGCAACTAGTAAAGCATTTCATATTACAGTTCTCAATTTGCTATTGAAATTGAGAACTGAATCCTCTGCATCCATGTCAACACTCAGGACCAAGAACAATTACCAGCCTATATCCATAAGATTTTACTTTTAGTTGCTGAAAATTCTTGACCATGAAAATAAGTTTGTAAATCAGTATAGAAACTCTTTTTTTTCAGGAACTGGCTGAAAATTTATTCATCTAAAACATATCTTCTTAAAACTGAGCAAATTTCTTAATTATCAAACAACTGTTTACTTAATACTGACTTAGAGATGCTTACCTCTCTGTGTCCACCAACCTTAATCTATTACATCATGAAACGTGCCCACCTCCAACCAGAGCTCATTGAAAGACCTGTCTTAATCACTCAATCCTAGACCCCCAGCGCTATACCTATCTCTCCCCAACCCTGCCATCATCTTCTTCTGGACATTCTGAGACTATCAAAATGTTGTCATCCATGATTGCAATAGGTAATAATCTCAGCTTTTCTTAATGAGTTATTTTACAGGTTTTCTAGGAAGCTGACGGTTGACAAAATTCACCTGTCATGTATATTACTAAAAAGTCACCTTATTGGTTACTGTTGATGATTTTAGTAATATAAGCAGGCATTTAATTTTGGCATAATTTCCTCTTAATGTTTCAAAATTAATCTATCATCTATCGCTCTATCATTTATCTACAGGAAGAGTTTTCAAAAAGTGGAAAAAATCAATTATTTGTGACAATTTAATCTAAATATGATCTTCATTTTTTTAAATCAATTTTTGGTATATCTAAAATAAAAATTCTATAACATAAATTTTTTAAAAAGTTTACACTCAAAAACTAAAGTGAGCATTTTTTTAAAACGGTGAAACAAAATCATGAAATGAATATCGCAGAAAATGCTCAAATGAATTTAGGGAGGATTTGTTAAATATCAAGTTAAGATTTGAAAATTAATTAAACATATTAGTGGTAAATCTAGAATACTGAGTTAATTATAATTGAAACACAACAGGTCCCTCACTCATCTCTTCTAAAACATGGCTCACAACTATGCAAAACTTTCTTCACTTTTTAAAGAGCCCCAAGCTCCATATATTTACCAAAGAAAATTGAGGCCACCAGAAATGCATTTATTGTTCTATTTGTCTATCTCAAAATCTTGCTCTATATACACTGTTCTTTCTCCCCAGACTTGTGGAAAGAGATGATCTTTCTCCTTAGCAAAACAAAAGCTGTTTTGTAAGCAAATCAATATGCTCTAAGTGCGTAAATATCTTTGATTTCTGCTATCTCTTGCCAACTCATTGTACTTTTCATGGTGTATATATTTCTTTTCTATATTATTAATGATAATAATCATTTTCATTCTGTTCTTTTGCTCTCCCCCAGGATTTTTCCTTTCACAATACGCCTCAACAAACCTTCTGTATATGGGGTTTTGCCTTATTCTATGTGTCTGCCATACATGTTATTCTCCATAACTCCCTGCATTACAACTTTAGTGTGTATTCTCTTAAAATTTCATATAGATATAAAACACTGAGGGAGAGTGTAGCCAAAAATATAAAAAGTTTAATTTTAGTATACTGAGTTTTACGTACTAGCAAGACATTTATGTCACCTAACATAGAGTTGGAAATATAAAACTGACATATGGGAGAGGTCAGGATTTGAGTTAAAAGTTTAAGAATACACACATATATGCACATACATATATATTATACCTCCTCTATCTCTTCATTTCATATATTAATATTCTTTAAAACTTCTCACTTAAAGGTTTTTGTTTTGTTTGTTTTTTTGTTGTTGTTTTTGTTTTTGTTTTTTTTTTTATGTTCACTATGCCTCTAGTTTACTCCCATTACAGTTTAACACATTCTACATAACACTTGGTATTTTCTTATATGTTCCAGAAAGACTCATGATTCCTTAATAATAAAATTTAAAATCAAAGACTGAAACTTAGGTTAATTTCTGTGTGGCTTCAACATATACTTCCATAGTTATTGTCTCCCTACACCCTATAAAATAGTCCAAATCATCTGTTGTTTAGAGTTGTCCACATAGCTCAGACTTCATTCCCACTCAGTTTTGATTATGACACCCACTAATAAATAAATGCCCAGGTACTATCCAGATTTTTCATCTTTTTCAAAGCATTGTTAAATTCCTAAAACTTCTAAAGTCCTCACTCAATTTTTCTCTTTTCTGAATTCCTATACAAGTCCTTTACTATACAATCATATAATTCCTTTCAAAAATTTTACTGTCCATTTATACTTAGTTTTGATGTGTTTGTTTGGGTTTTCAATTCCTTTATAAACTCAAGAAAGCACTTATTTCTTGTTACTTTCAGAACTGAAACTATACACATACAAACGTCTAACTGTCTACATTAATATGAGTTTATAATTCAACTGTCTGCCATATTATGACTATAATATTTCAGGAAATTCTGACTAGGGAGATGACACTGCAAATAACCTCATCGTTTTTTTTTTTTTTCAAGAACTTTCTGAAAGCCCACTTACTTGAAAAATGGACTACTCAACTAATGGTCACTAAATAAATATCTCTTTCTCAGAACAATATATAGCTCAACCAAATGACTGCACTATTTAAGAGTCTCTCCCAAACCCTAACTTCCCTAAATTCACTAATTCTAAACTCCTACAACACATATGTCTCCCAATCCTTAACAACACTTCTTATTGAAATACCTGTCAAACTAGATCCAAAAAAACATACAAGCATCCCTCAATTGCTCTTCCCTATTGGTACGTTTCTCATTCTCAGTCAAGACAGTGATCTCCTTTACCAAAGTGAGCAATAAACTCAGCTGTGCTTTATCATGTTTAATAGGTTATTTCATTAGTGTTTTGGGGTAACCAGTATTCAGCAGTTTGTAACTTCTACAGTATATATAATATGGCACTTATCCCATTGAAGGAGAATCTCAACAAATATTTTTCTCTGCTATAAGATTAAGTCTTTCTACTACTTTTATCATTCATATTTTACTTTTTTCACTGTTATAACTTCATTTAGAAATACATTTAGCACTACTGACAAAGACTCCCTCTTTGACTGAAATTTAGCTAGGTTCCTTCAGTCTCTCTTCTCAATTAGGCCTCGGCCTTGGTTTGCTTTTAGCAAGAATCCTGCTAAGTCAGTTTAGTAATTTCCATCCACTGCTCCCCTCACTCTGCTCCTTTGCTATAAATCCTCAGGAATCTTTGCTGTATTCAGAATTGAGTTCAGTCCCTCTCACCCTGTTGGCAATAGTCTTTTCTCTATTCTTATATGAAATCTTCCTTACTATTTTAACAAGGATCAGAATAATTTTTCTCTAAAACAGACTTGCAAATCTAAACTTATGCAAACTATTTTGATAATATTCTGAAATTAAATTAAAATTATATATTATAAGTTAATGTAAATTAATTCTAATTAAATTAATATAAATGATATATGTTGATTTAATTAAAATATAAAATATTTCTTATGATTTTTAGTAATTTACATAAATTAAATATAATGTAAATTATATTGTTATATAGATAGTTGCTTAGAGATAGAGGTAGATAGAGATAGAGATAGATAAAGATAGATAGAGATATGAGAGAGAGAGAGAGAGAGAGAGAAGAGAGAGAGAGAGAGAGAGAGAGAGAAAGAGAGAGAGAGACAGGAGACAGTGAGTTAGTTTAGTATGCTAGACCAGCATTTGACAAACTCTGGCAATGGCTGTGGTCCAAATTCTCATCCACCAAGTCTGGCCAGCAGCCACATTTATTCATTTACATATGCCTATGACTGCTTTTGCACTACAATGGCAGATTTAAAATATTTGCAACAGAGATATTATGGCTCACAGAGCCTAAAATATTTATTACCTAGTCCTTTAAAGAAAAAGTTTACTGACATCTCTGTTAGACTATTAATTGTTTGCCTCATTCAAAGAACACATTTTTTACTTTCTATATTTATAAACGTTAGCCACTTCATTGTAATGTTCTTTTAATCCCCAAAATATCTATATACTCAAAGAGTTTTGTTTTCTAACTCGGCATGAGAAATGTATTTTCCTTAAAATGATTTGAGTTTCTGGTAATATTATAAAGATAGGTATACACAATGAATGCATTTTTGTAAAAAGCAACGAGAATAAAGGTCATATTTATTTAAAAGTCATCATAACTGTAAGTAATTATCAATAATTCATAAAAAGTGACAATCCTATAAATGGCACTTCCTGTGATAGAGCCCTTTTCAGGCTCAATAATAGAGCAGATGATGGCTACTCGACTAAATGGTGTTTCTTTGATTTGTAGCTAAAATATGAATAGCAGCAATTTTCACATGATCATTTCATTCTTCAGATTATTTTTAAAAATGTTCATATAAGAGGAAAATAAAACACCCCTCTCTAGAATTTCAAAAATCTCTTTTCACAAGAAGGTTTGTTTGTACAGTAGTAGCATAAGTACCACTTGTAACTGATTTTCAACTTTCTTCAGTTAAAGCCTTCAGAAATTACTAGGGCTTTACCAAAAACTGTCTTAACTTCAGACACATAATATCTCTGCTTGTGGTCCAGTCTACTGAAGTCAGTAGGCAAAAGGAAGACATAAATAGATCCATGCCTTCTCTTCACTGAGTGTCTCATGTAAAATGAAAATAAACATTGGTTGAGTTTCCATTATTGTAAAGGTCTAGACAACTATACTGCAGAGACACATGCAGAAATAGAACTTTCTTTAAAGTACCATGTAAACTGCAAAATATAAAGGAAAAAAATAAAGGGCTAGGCATATATCTAAATTGCTCCTCTATCCTCTAATTTTGTTTTTATTTTGGTCAAACACTAACTTGTCACCATTCTTTTTTCTCATTCTGAAAAGATTCAACTAGGCTAATCTCAGCCTCCAAATATACTTTTGGAGATGGGCAAGTCACTAGCAATCCCATACAAGATGAGAGTTTGTTTGCTTCTTTGTTATTTAATTTTGGGGTTTCACTCTTGTAAGGCACCTCACTCATCTGAAGATATCATCTGGCCCTCATCACATTGCCTGGTGGTGATTCGTATAATGCCATGAGTAATAAACTCTCTCTGTCTCTGACTCAAAGGCCTCATGTTTATATAGATGTTAGTTTTCAAGTAGAGTCAAAGTTCAGATCCTTCACAGCTACTCACTTAAAAGCTAACCTTCCTCATTTCTAAACATCTCCCCCTTTCTCTCAAGGTTTTAATTTTAATATTAATTTCTACATCACTAATAAAATGGCCTTAAAGTGCATAGTGACATTTCACTAACTTAATCTCAAATCAAATAATTTTTCATCCAACTTTTTAATTAGAAACTCAAAATAAACCTTAACTCACCATGTCAATTTGTGCTTTCAACCTGCATCATTGACTACCATTTGAAGCTCTGAATTCCATGATTTAAATATCTATATGTGCAGACTTAACTACTAATCATTTAGCTATTTTGTTGTTCTCCTTAGTTCCTTCCTGGCCAGTCCATGTACTTTAGTAAATTTCTATTAACTATGGGCATTGTCTCACTAACAAACGTATTTACTCTCTAATATATCTGATGAAGCTGTGTCCTGATACAATTTCTTGCCATTGGTCTTTCAGTTAAATGGACAGACGAATCCATTACCTTTGCACATCAGGGCCAGCTCACCTTAAATATATTTTCTTATCCTATGAAAATGTTTTTCTAGTCATGCTTAACATCAGCACACTCAATATGACAAAAGAAAATGACATATGAAATAAAAAACCCTGATGTTTTGCTTCTTTTTTGATTAAATAGTAATATATATCATTGTAAAAAAAATTGTATAATGTTAACATGTCAAGAAAAAAAATAACTGAAAATTTTAATGTGTTTAAAACACACAGTTGGTTTTCATTCCTTTATCTTCTCAAAATTTTAAATTAGGCATTATACCCAATCATTAAAAATTTTCCATTGGCTATTTCAAATGCCTTAAATGTTTATCTCAAATTGATGATATAGAAAGAAAACTAAATTGAAAGATGACAATTGGAAACATAGAAGAGAAAAAGTAGCAATACTTAAAATGTAGAAAAAGGGAAATGCATGTGCTGTAGCCATGAGAATAGTTTCACAAAGTAGCACTGAATAATTTTGTTTTCTGATAAACTGATTTATACACCTAAACAACAGATGTTGTGACTCTTCAAATGCATAATGGTATACCTTTACCAATGTCTATGCTTTTCAATTAAATCTCTAGACACCAAATTGATCACTGCACTCCACAAAGTATATAATTGAACCATAAGACTTAATGAATAGAAAATTGAGTTGGTTGAATAAAATAGAAGTATTTCATTTACTTAAATAGAAACGACATTGAAATAAGTGACAAAAGAAATGATTAAAAATTCACATACTCAAAGACAATAAGACCTGGGATGAATAACAAATATAAAATAGATGAAAATACTTATAAGATGATTACCAGTATCAGAAAACTGTAGTTAGTTCTATGGGTAAGTTTAATATATTGAGGTAATAACTTTAGTCAATAGGCTTTTGTTTTTTAAGTTTGGATGAATTGCTTTTCAAGCACATAAAAGCTTTTTAAAAAAACAGTGTTAAAGTTCATGAGAAAAACTCAGATGATTATAGAAAAATGCTGATGAGTCCGAGTATTATAATGGATTTAATAATATCTGTCATATGCCTAGGATGGGACGTAACTTATTTAGCTATAAATAGCTATTATACAAATTGATATTCTTAAAAGAAGATTGATCAGATAAGAATACATGGATAAGTCATTATTACCATTTTCTATTTCAGGGTAGGATCTGGGAGAAAAGTAAAGGACTATTTTTGTTTCAAGTATCAGAAGCCCCAACCCAAATGGACTTAACCTAAAAAGGATTGTATTGTACCTTCAGCTACAGGTACAATTTGATGCAGGGGCTCAAATGAAGTCATCAGGGGCATGAATACTATCTTACAGTTTTCTTTGCAATGGCACTCATCAGACAGGCTTTTTTATTACAATCAAAAGATGACTATAGCACCTGTAGCCTTTCTAGAAGGAAACCTTACAGACTCTCTCTTTCAAGCTCAACAGAAAAAAAATAGATTTTCTTTCTAGTATTCACAGTCAGAGATTCACTGCTCTCATTGGTTCTGATTGAGCCAGGTAAGCATTCTTGGCCTGGTTGTTAGGGGATACGCAGGTACAGGACTAAATTTCATGCCTACTCCTGCTGAGGGTTGGGTATGTGTTGATTTTTAGGAAATAAATTATTTTGTGGACACTAGAAAAGAGTCAAGATTGTCTAAGTAAAACGGACAACAGATTTATTACGTAGTGTATGTACATGGATGATGAATGATTTTATTAATGATGTCATTTATAACGAAAACAATGCCTCTCCAAACTTACCATATATTGGCATTTCATCACACAGGAAAGTGCAGCACAAGTCATAAGTGTGTATTTGTGTGTATTCATGTGTGCCTATGTGTATGTGTGTAATGAGTACTTGGTAGCAGAAGAATAGATTCATAAAGGGAAATATATTTTAATAATTATTAAAATTCTGAGAAAATTTTTTTAGCTTTTTGGGTGTCCTGCCATATTATCAAGTTATGCTTCCCCTAGAGAAGAAATTATTTTGACTGAAATAATAAGACTTTTTTGGCCCATTGGGGAAGCTTGCCAAGAAGCATATGTGCTTTTTCCAGAATGTCTAGTCAGAAATTTATTCTCCTGAGATAGGGAAAAACATTGTTGGCAACATATCATTCGGGGACTACTGAGGAGATGTAGATGTATGCATTGGAAAAATCATAAATATCCACTAAAGTTTTAGGTCTCATGTTGAGTTGTTAAGAGTTATCAGATTTGCCAAAAGAAACCAGAATGAATTTACAAACAAGTCTCATCACTAAGAATAAACTCTAAACATACTATATAAAATCAATTATTTTGTGTTATAACATTATCACAGTAAATGTGCTTTTTATTATTGTGGTCATTTTCCTCAAATTACAGACCACAATTCTACCGCTGATCATGATTTAAACAAACCTTAAATTCTTGAATACTAAACATCATGAGTAAGTTCAAGGTTTACCCATCCCATTCATCATGATTCCTTTTACACACACACACACACACACACACACACACACACAAAATTTATATATAGTTTATATATGTATATATAGTGCATATATGTATATATAAGCTATATAGTATAATATGTATATTAAAAGAAAACATGTTTTAGAGATTTAAGATGAAATCTGACTCTTCAACTCTCGAGCATATTTTTTTACTAGTTACACTCGATCCCTGTCACTTACTTTTGTCATCTGAAATATGAAAAAAAATGTGCTTTTTATTATTGTGGTCATTTTCCTCAAATTACAGACCACAATTCTACCGCTGATCATGATTTAAACAAACCTTAAATTCTTGAATACTAAACATCATGAGTAAGTTCAAGGTTTACCCATCCCATTCATCATGATTCCTTTTACACACACACACACACACACACACACACACACACAAAATTTATGTATAGTTTATATATGTATATATAGTGCATATATGTATATATAAGCTATATAGTATAATATGTATATTAAAAGAAAACATGTTTTAGAGATTTAAGATGAAATCTGACTCTTCAACTCTCGAGCATATTTTTTTACTAGTTACACTCGATCCCTGTCACTTACTTTTGTCATCTGAAATATGAAAAAAAATGTAATATAATGTTAAAAAAATGCAATATCTTGTACAGAGTATGTGTCCAGTAAGTGACTTTGGGTTTGTTGATGATGGAGGTAACAATACTGATTTATTTAGAATTTTTTTTTATTCTCCACATGACCTCTATTCCATCCTTACTGTTATGAGATATTGTCACTAGCCATTAAAAAGTACATGTATATTTCTGGAAGGAAATATTCAAATTTCCTTATTTACCACATTACTTAAAATAGAACTATATAGTTGGTATATAGTTGGTATTTATGTGTATCATTGAATTAATCTCTAAATCTTCCTTTTTTGAGCATTGTGTAATCACCACATACAAAAAAGCAATCTAACTGAAAGAAGCTAGTCTAAGAACTATATATTGTATAATTTAATATATAGGAAATATCCAAATAGAAAATTCCATACAAATAGAATGTAGATTAGTGGTCGCCATGGGCTGGCGGGAGAGGAGAATGGGAAGTGAGTGCTAATAAGTACTGGGTTTCTTTTGAAGGGTTATGAAAACATATTGTACATAGATAATAACGATGGTGGGATAACTCTGTGAATATACTAAAACCAATGACTTGTACTTTAAAAGCATGAATTTTTATGGCATGTGAATTTTATCTTCATAAAGTTGTTATTAAAGAATAAAAAATAAGAAAAAAGGGCAAAGATGGCTAAAGAGGAGAAGAAGGCTGACATGCCAAAAGTTTAAAATACAAAACATTTTTTAGATGTCTTTTGACTAAGAAACCAGAATTGTTGTGGAATAGACAAAGAAAAATGTGCTATTTACCTGTTATGTGTTCCAGCTACTCAAAGTAAAGCTAAACTCTTCACCATCTTGGAAATAAAAATCATTTGTTTTTTGTATTATGGTCACTATCTGTAAGAGCCAGCATATCATTTCCCTTACTTCATACCTTCTCATCCTTACTTTTATTAGTGCAGGGTTCTACACATAGTAAATTATGAATACACTACAAATATTTAACACATTAGTCATATAGATATATTAGATTATCTAATTGCTTTATTAGTAATGTGTATACATTGTTTCCATTAAAGAGTCCTGAGAATAAAGTTGACAACTAATTGGCTCCAAAATATTTTGAAGATCTGAGAGGAACCAAAAAGGCAATCTTGTCCTTTCATTTTATCAATGGAAAAACAAGGTCACAGAAAGTTAGGTGAACACAATGAGGAATCAGTAACTAAAATTTCTGGATTAAGATTCCAAATCTAGTCCAATTTCTGCAACACTGGCTATCTTTTAAATAATGACCAGTGCTTATACTGCTTTCTTAAGCTGGCCCTCTATGTATTTTCTCTTTCAACTCGGCTTCCAGGCTTTAAGAATCTGCTTTATGAAGCTAAGAGAGTAATTACTTAGTCATAATTAACCAATGAATGAGCAATACCTTAGTTATGTTATGACATAAGCTATCTTCCCTACAGCTGTTTCCAAGACAGCTTCAGTTAACCCACAGTAGTCTGTTCAGGGAGGCACAGGGTACTAGTGCTCCATCTGCTCTTTAGAGGGAACACACTGATGAGAGAATTACTATGGACAAAGTGAAGCATGCAGCAGCTTACACGTAAAAGTGAAATAATAATTTGAAAAGGTATATGCACCCCTATGTTCACTGCAGCACTATTTACAATAGGCAAGATATGGAAACAACCTAAGTGTCCATCAATAGATGACTAGATAAAGAAGATGTGGTACATATACACAATGGAATACTACTTAGCCATAAAAAAATAAAATATTATCATTTTCAATGACATGGGTGGACCTAGACGGTATTATGCTAAGTGAAATAAGTCAGACAAATATTTCCACACTTTATCTTCTAACTCAGTCAATAGTTCACATTTCTCATCTTACTCAAATTACTCTGGGTTTTTTTCAGTTCTCTAAATATGATTTTTTAATACACGACATCGTATTTAATTCAAGCTAACTTTGCACAGATGGCAGCTTGTTCACTTTTATGCAAGAACTGAAGATCTAGGCTTTACAAAAGACAAGAGTTAAATTGTCACTTTACTTTGCTTCTCCAAGTTTAAAGTGAGTTGAAGAATCAGAGAAAACAGATGTCTCTCCTTAAGCATTTTATTTCACTTTTTCTGTCCTCTGTGATCTTTTAGAAATGATGATATGAAAGTCTTTGCACTGAACATTATGTTTCTGCTTCAAAAAGATGAACCTTCCTGTCCCTCTTTCTAATTTGACACTTAACTGTACACATCATTAAGCAGATAAGAGCCACAATCTGTAGTTCCTGCATGACTTCACCTGCATTTTACCTTTATCACATTCCCTTTGGAGCACAGCTGGAAGCACAAATACGATAAAGGGGTAGATAACTGTGTTCACAGATTAAGATATGATATAGAAAACAAGCACTATTTTTTTTGTCATTATCAAAGTGTTCTGATATAACAAGTTACAAGATACACACAATTTTTCAATCTATGGTTAGAATAGTCAATAAACTATGTTTAAATGTTTACCATGTTGCCTGATAATATTAAGGGGAGAAAAAGGCAACTAAAATCTAATCAGTAACATAAAATAATGCAGTACATTAAAAACAAACAAACAAACAAACAAAAAAACAAAGAAAATGTATATTTATTAACATTTACAATAGAAAAGGTATTTTTTAGGTGTTTATACTTATTTCATTTAATTTTCACAATAATGGTCCTTTTACATAAGAAGAAAATTTAGCCTCAAGAAACTTAATGAACTGGACTAACATTATATAATTAAGAGAACGGTAGAGCCACAATTCTGATGGGAGACAGACTTTAAATACAATTTGGCATTGAGAGTTGAAATAGATTTTCCAGGGTACACTAGTACCTCACCTCCCTTCCAGCACACACCTCGTCCAGGACTAAATGGTGTCCTGACCTGTAGAACACAGGTAGTAGCTGAAAAGACCACTCCTGAACGTCATCACAGTTTTCCAATATGGAAAATAACTGAGGTCTAAACATGACAAATTCAGGAGCTTAAACCTCCATGTCTGATCTGCAGGATGCATACTACTGCTTCTTTTAGCCTTGTCAGCATCAGCCATCAGAACCTTCTAATAAACTGATAATAGCAGTACAGTAGCATTTGGCAAACAGTGGAGTGGATCACTGCTTGACTGGTGTACACAGACCCACCTTTGAAGCTCAGCAAGGATGGGTGATAACCTCCATTCAAGAATCTCAAAATTCAGTAGGACCAGCTCAAAGATACTCACTGAAAACCTTATAATCCACTTGTCAAAAAGCCAAAGACAAGAGAAAATATTGAAAGCCACAAGAGAAGCAACTCATCACACACAATCTTATAGATTCTTATAAGATTATCAGCAGAATTCTCAACAGAAACTTTGGAAGACAAAAGATAATAAATAGGCTGATATAGTAAGGTGCCCCCCAAAAAACAATCTCAAGTCAGAAGTCTATATTCAGCAAAATGTCCTTCAAGGATGGTAACACAAATTTCACTAAAAATGGTACATAGGTAAAAAGTTTAGGGAATTGTTAAACAAAGCTAAACATATTTGCCTGTTTATGCTTACTGCAGTGGTATTCAGATTTCCTACTATGATGAAATATTCTGCATAAAATTTATTGTTATTACTTCCACCTTTTTTTTCTAGTAATGGGAGATTTATTAATATCTCATAAAACTGTGGAACACTATGTTTTGGACTTATTACCAAATATAATTTATATTTATGAAAAGAGTTGTATCAGCTTCTTGAGAGCACTTCATATATGGTAACTATATTTGCATAAACCTAGTTGAATAATTACCAATGTGAGGGGTCATTGTGTTCAAAGGCCATGGTCAGGATCTGGCTATTTCTTTTGCTTCCAGAATCTCTGTGGCTGAATTTCTAAGCACAATTTCATATGGTCTCTGGTGTTTTTTCTAATTCCTGCCTCCATGGGTTGAACCCATTAAAGCCTGACTGAGAGGAAAGTGGACCCTTATGATTTCTCACTCACCTCTCTTCTCATATAAAATTTTTGCTTTAGTTTTTAGAGCACCCTGGTGCTAAGATTTAGATTTTTGAAAGAATGCTTGCACTTAAACCTCAAAAAAAAATCTACTGCAATTTAAGAAAGAATTTCACTTTTGTGGTTATGGAAATTCAGTGAATAATAGAGTAGTATGTGTTTATAATTTGTATTTTCCTATATAATGATGTATCTGAAGTCACAAATATAGGGAATGCTGGATAATGGCAGGACTTAGCCATTCCTAGGTTCAAGGACTTAATATCATTTCATAGCACCCTGATTCCAATTCTACTGCTAACAGAAACTTCAGCCTTAACACAGACACACCAGACCACTAGGAATCCAAAATTCTAGGTTATTATCGAGCTTATAGCCCATTAGTAAAATGCTTTCTCTCTTTCTTCCACTATAGTTTTATGAGGCAGTCAATGATAGACCAGACTCCAAGCATTGCAAGATAATGTTCATGCATGGACACACAGCTATAGTTCTATATATAAAATATCACAGGAAAATAACTGTTTTCCATATCTCCCCAAAATAGCACCCTAAAACATTAAATAGTTTATTTAGACTGATAAAATTCTTATAATCTAAGTAGATACAGAGTTAATCTCTTGCGTGTTTCATAAAACTGCACTCTTCATGCTCCTGCGTATTCTCTATGGAAGTCAGCCAGAGAGAACCTTGAAAGACAGAAAACTAATCCTGGAGCCATGGAAGTTTATTCTTGCCCATTCTGAAAAATTGGCCGATATTGATAATTGCTTTAAAAAGTTTACCCCATGAGCCTCATAGGCTTCCAAGAATGTAATTGGGATGAATGGAAGGTTGGTATTAAGCTTGCATCTGATTCTGAGTTAAGAAGCCCTCACTCTTTGACTAGCATCAAGGGAAGCTTCTTTCATTTAGAGAAAACAGTTGGGCCATTTGACTACAATGGAGTACATTTTGAGGAACTGTCCCAGTTTGTCTAAACTGATATCAAGTTGAATAGGATTTCAAATAAATAATGAATACCTTTAGGAGTTGAGTTTATTGCTATTGACTAAAAAAAAAATATATATAT
>NW_006442484.1:10223069-10231545 GCF_000325575.1 Pteropus alecto
TACTAATTCCGACCCCTTTTTTCACTAAACAAATGTAAGAAATTATAGTATTCTATAATCACAAATTTTTTCGGAACGCTTTTAGACCATATTTTCATTTATTATATTAACATATGGTTTTAGTGAAACTCAGCACTTACTTATACTCTTTAAATGGAAACTTAAAATATATCCTGTTGTCCCTGAGACCTCCAACCATTTTCCTGGATGTATTCTCAATCTACATGACCTGCTCAAGAGTGGCAAATGTACGCCTTTTAGAAATTTAGTCAAGTGTTTGAATCTCTTGAAGTTTCAACTTAATGATGACAAAAAAAAAAAAATGTATCCATAAATATCTAAACACTAAAGTGACTGCAATACTTCAGCAACAAAACTCAATGACCATTTATTAAATCTATACTACATACTAGGCACTAAAAATCTATGTGCTAGGGATTCAAAAAATAGGAATAACATCCTCACTCACAGTTCAGTGGAGAATATAAGCAAATAAAATTAATTCAATACAAAGAAGAGTACTGTGATTAAGAGTAAAGACTTGTGCTATCAAGTAAAGGTAATAATTAGCCACATGAACTTTAAAACACTAGCCTGAACTGAAATATACCATAAGGGTAAAATATACACCTGATTTTTAAGACGTAGTATGAAAAAATATATGATATTTCATGTTTAAATACTGATTATAGATTGAAATACTATTTGGGATTTATTGTATCAAACAAAATATATTAATACAATTAATTTCACTGTTTCTTTATTATGATTTAAGGTGTCCTTTAGAAAATTTGAAAATTACATTGCATCTTAACTCATATTAGATTTCAATTGGGCAATACTGGTAGGGACTCTAATGCTAAGCCTGTCTTCAAAACTCATTCTATCACTTACTAGCTGTTAGACCTTAGGCGAGTTACTTAATTTTCATTGCTTCAATTTCTCATGTATAAAAAGAAGCTGATAATAATTACAGTAGTTTACTAGATAGGGTTGTTAGGATAAATAAATAAAACATGTAAGAGGCTACTATTATTAAGTAAGAAAACATGGAGTATTATGTAGGCGCATAGAAAGAGTACCCATCTCAGGCCAAGAGAAGTAAACTCAAAGAAGAATTTGAAAAAGAAAAAAATAATAATGGTTTTACTAAACCTTAATATCAGAAAACTGTCCATAAGAGGGGAAGAGTATTTTCAGAAAAGGGAACAATATGAAATAAAGTCATCAAAACTTGAAAGAACTGAAGAATCATGACCCAGTCAAGGAATTGAAAATGGTTTTCCAAGTATAAGACTGCAAACTTCTTTGCAGCAGTAGTGGGAAGGGAGACTACAGAGGTAGCTAAAGTCAGGTTACTGCATTGCCCTATACTATTCTAAGGAATTTATGGAATTAGAAATTCCCTCTATAAAATTAGCCATGTCTTTGGAGAGTCAGCGGAAATATACAATGAGAAGAATTTAAGTGGAAATACATGATGTCATGTAGATTACTAAAATATTACTAAAAGGATTTCTAAGAAGTAAGGCATGTTTTCTCCTTCCCCACTTTGCTAGCTTTCCAGGCAAGATGGTACCTAGTTACTCTTTTCTACTAATTGAACCTATTAAAGGCCTCTAAAATGTGTGCTCATTTAATATACACAGAGTAAGCAAGGTTATGAAAATGAATTTTGAATTTTATAAATTGGCTATGCCCACCAAAATAAATATTGATGCTCGGATTTATTATTATAATAGATCAATGCCAACACTCATATGTTGTTTATAACATATAAGGACAAAATAGAATTAGACCTACCTCCCAGGTGAAAGAGAAAAGATTAGAAGCTCCTTAGAAAGAGTTCTTCAGGTCACAGACATATAGGTAGTGATAAAAGATAAACTAAAGCACATTAAAATTTTCAAGAGTTTATTTGAGCAAACCCATTCAAAGTGAACAGCACCTAACTGAAAGTGGTTAGGAGCTCTCTGCTGATAGAAGCTAGGGAAAAGGTTTTTATAGAGAAGACACAGAAGCAAAACAAAGAAATGATTTGATTGGCGATAGCTTAAGCTGTTGCCTATTTAGGAAAGCCAAGATGGCTGTTTGTGATTAGTTGTTCTTAAGATTTTTGTTTGTTTTTGTTTTTTGTATTCTAGTGCATTGAATCTCTTAGGTTTTGGTTTGCTCAACAGGCTGCCAAGGCATTAGAGACACCTCAGTCTAACAGCTTCTTTGTTTAATTATTTTAACAGTAGTTACACTGGTAGGCCATGAAGGCAATAACATCATAAGAAAAGTGTCTCTTCTGGAAGAGACATAGTGGGTTAAATTTTAAATATGTTAATAGAAGATAACATTATAGAAGTGAAATAAATATATGTATACATGTGTATATATACAATATACAAAATTTGTGATAAGAGATCCTATAGCAATAAGCAACAGAGAAAAATATCTGAAATAACTTTTATTAAAGTCATTTTGTTGTCTTCTCTGCTCTGTTGTGACTGTCCTAGACAGCTAGATAAAAATAGCAGGTCTGTGCCAGCATTCTATGACAGTATCAAGGTGAATTTTCCCAGTTGATGATAACACAATAGCTATCCACCCTAAATATTTCTCAGTAGCATGTTATTAGCATACTTCTCAGAGTTTATCTTTGGCCCAGCTCTTTGTCACACTCCACTTCAGTGGTGAATGTGACACTAGAAGATCAGCACATCTGTCCTTGTGTAAGGCATGCTCTTTCTCTTATGGCAGCAGTGTTCTTCTGCACTCATTAAAGAACCATATTTATTACTCATTCGTGGCTCAACAATACAGACTTTTTTCTATTTATGTATTATTATATTAGATTTTTGCATTTACTGTCTTTCAGGTTTAAAAATTAATGACACAATTAACATTAATTTTGAAAAGAATGAAATTCTAGCTAAGACTGAGATAGATCTTCATATAAGTGAGAAATAAAAATAAAAGGAAAATGTAAGAGTATATATTACACTAAATAATTTCTAATATTATTTCAGGACTTAAGATCTTGAGGGTGGTCTATATTTTTACTGACCATTAAATTGCAAACCTGAGGCTGTTTTGCAGAGGGGAACATAGAAAATCAAATTTTGAAAACAATGAGCAACATACAGGAAAGAATGATGCAAAAACAGCCTCAGTGTTGAGAGAGCAGATGGGGAAATGCTCAAGAAAACAATGATGGAATGTGACAGAAGGTATTAAGATAAAAATCCCCACAAACACTCAAAATATTCTTCATCTGGACACAGTTTCTTCTTTTCTCTTTGTATGAAGTGCAGTTGGAATCAATGGGCTTCAACCTTTTCAATCAGTGCCCAGTGAGAGAGGCCTGTTTATGCTTTCCAACATTTGGGCCGTCTACTTGTTCATATGCCCAGGTTTTTTTCTGTGCCATGAAATCCTGGTCCAGGATGAAACTGAAAAAAGATGGTGCAGTAACAGGATGATAAATGAGGTTCACCACAATAAAAGGTTGGGTTGTCCTCTTATATTCTTGGCAAGAGAAATAGATTTACAACACATCTGCCCAGAAATGCATTCTTTTATAAAGTTTTAAAGTCAAATAGCCACGATATACCAAAACACTAACAGGCAAATCTCTTTTTGTTTTTACTTAGGTAATCAAATTCAAAATTCTTGCTTTAGAACAGGGGACTTATATAGATAAGGATTTTACTGTTTGTTGTAACTATAACCAAATGGACATTTTAAAAATTACAAAATAAAAGTACATATTAGGGTGCGACAATTCTATTTAATGAGGTTTCTTTCCCTTACAATAAGATTCGTCATGTTTCATTTTAAAATTGAATTCATCCAATGCACATAAAATGCAATCAAATGTACAGACCTTAGCTGACATCTAAAATTTTAAGGAACTAGTTTTTCAGATAAAACCTAGAGAAGCTAATTTGTTTCAAAAGTAATTTCAATTTATGATTATAGAACTTTTGAAAAGGGGTTACTTCTCTGCACAGAGATAAAATTAAAGTAAAAAATGTTTTAGTTGCATTAGTAGAGATACCTTCTAAATACCAGACCTTTAAAATTGACTGTAAGCTAAAATCACGAAGTAAAAATGACCATCAGTAGATCTGTCATGTGGTTTAATTATCTCAGTCAGATACTTTATCATCACCTAAAATTCAATCAATAATGTTCACTAGATTAAACTGAATTTGAAAAGTTATTTTAGAATACTTTTAATTTGAAAATCAATTTAGTCTTTCCTCAACCATTTCTAAAATCACTACTTTATACTTGATTTTTCTTTACAGAATTTTCTTGATTCTCATTTCTTCAAATTCTATTAATGTACATTTAGCAAAATTACAACACAGCATTCAAATAAAGCCCTGATTTTGTTTTCTCAGTTGACGTTTGTAATCTCTCCTGATCCCTAAGGGTTATAATTTTTGTTTATTAACAAAATAACAAATGTTGTTATTGTTCCACATAAGAAAGCTTGCTACAGAAGTCAAAAGTAAATATTTCAAGTGGCATTATTCTTATAACAATTTTAAAAATTTTATTAAAAACATCTTGTATCCTTAAATTTGCCATAATAAATGGTTGTCCAGTTCAATCAGTCCAACAAGAATAGTGAGTATCATGGTCTATTCTCTCCTTTTTTTAATGACATTTAATTTATGAGCATGTTTGTATTTTGTGGGCATATGCACATGCATACATGAAAGTGCATTTATTTGTATGTTCTTCATTTTCACCAGTGCTGTTCATACTTCCCTTTTTCTTCTTTAGCTCTACACTAAATTTCCTTAGGCTTTCCAAGTTTTCTGAGGAACCTTTAAATATTTATAACAAAGCTAAGCACTTCTTCAGGATAATAATTAAATTTTAAGAAAATGGATGTGGAGAGGTAAATTGTAATCAATGATTCCATCATGGGACAGGTACTTTCCACATACAGGTCATTTCTTTAATAGTATAAAGTCTTTAGGAAGATAATAGTATCACCACCATTTTATCTAGGAGTACACACACCTGGGGAGATCCAGTAGCCTGCTCTCAGTCATACTAATAATTAGAAAAGAACCCAACATTAAACTAGATTTCCAACAAGAATATCTATGCTTTAGTGCAACATCATTGTATTTCAGGATTCTGTGTAAATAGTAGTTATATAAATAGAAAGCCAAATTTTAGATAACTAGGGTCTGATTCTGTAGCCTTTGGAATTTTTACAAATAGAACATGATTTATATTATTTTGTCATCTTAAATGTTAATTTCATTATAAAAAATATTAACACTATAGATCGACATGAAGTTTATTACAAGATACATTTATAAGAAAGAAATTTTGGCAATAATCTTCAAAAACTGAAAAAACGTACTTTACTTTTGATACATCCAATACGAGTGGGCGTTTAGTATAATTCGGGTAATATTAACATTTCTAGAAATGTTCTATTTGTAAAAAATATTTCCATTAAAGCACCTCCCAATCTGTTTTCTGAAGAATGCTACTCTGCAAAATGTTACCTGGTGCTCAAATTATAGGTTCCATGATTTTAAAAGTTTAAGAACACTGTATTATAATTCTCATCTTAGACATTTCAAAATGTATTTTAAAGAATCTGAAAGGTCCCTGATTAGAGGTAAGAAGACAAAGATGTGTATAGATTGAAATTCCCACCTTAGTTTGTAAAGCATAGGTCTATTATGTTTTTAGAGAGAGATAATAATCAGAGATTTATAGACAAAGATCTTGGTGACATTGTTCTAAAACAATGTTTTTCACACTTTTAAATTAGTAGTTACTTAAATAGTTAGTAAAAATAAATTCTTTAAAAATACACTTAACCATAGTCACCTATAATGGAATTTTACATTAAGTCTTTAAAAAGGCAAATTATTATAAAAGTAAACTAATTTTGGAACCCAATTTTGGCAAACTCAAAACTTGACTTTCTGGATTGTATTTTTGTCAAGATAAAAGGATGGGATCTATTTTATTTAATAGCACATCAGCTTGGTTAATGAATTAAATATTTAATGTGAAAAGGTATCTCCATTTATATTCTTGCTCTGGTTCCAAATTATTATGATTGGTCCTGTTTTCATCATATTACTCTTGCTAATGTGAGGAGGCACACTATATCATTTTAATCATTTGGAATGAATGATGAGTAGAATCAAATAGGGAAAGTGGCCTGGAGCTTGAACAGTGAAGACCTGATGGAGGCTGAAGCCACAATTCAGAATGTCTGTAGAGCCATCATGAGCCAAGGAAAGGCTGATTAGACAAGAGAGTACCACCAGTCTCCACTCAAAGCAGACGGAAGATGCCAGTCTGGGCTCCACTAGTTTAGGCACTCAGACATTAAGATCAACAGAGAAAGCAGCATCCACAGGGATATGGTACAAAAACAGTTGAGACCAGAGATGCTAGAGGGCATTACAATGTATGGATCTTATCTCAGCACCATGAGATTGGAAAACATTTCTTCCTCAGAAGCCACTTTATGGAGAGAGGTCTATCTGAGAGATTGAGCATTTTTAACCAAGGGAGTCAGCATTGCCTAAAAAGACAGACAAATCTAGTTCATTATAGGTTAATGTGACAGATTACACATAAACGGACCAAAATAAAGTTACGTTTTCCCACTGCTCAGAAAGTAGTGGCTCATAAGGAAGGCTGAATCAGTTAAAGAAAAATAAGTTATATTTCATCTGTATATTTAAGGTGAAGTATTAGCAATATTATGACATCAGTACTCATGGATAAATATTTGTTTATATATCATTCTTGTATGTTTAAACAGATGAGTGATGACAGTATTATGATCCTTTACCCAAGTTCCTTCCATTCTAAAAACGTCAAAACCAATTCTTCAAGTATCTCTTTTGGGTTTTATTGATCTTATAAGCTTGGGATCAAACCTTTAAAGCGTCATAATTCTTTCACCCTAAATGAATCATATAAAATATGAATAGCTATCAGTACCTTGCCAAGGTTTGGTGTTTACCATGTGTCAGATGTCAGGCTAGGTGTAGGAACCTCTGAGATGATTCAGTCATGGATGTTGACCTCAAAGAACTTATAAGGTAAATACAGAAACAGAATGCCGTGGTAGCATAAAAAAAATGAGAGTTCAGTAGTCCCTCAAATGAATATGAATAATTTACAAATGTGAGCAAAACTGAGTGGCTATTTGACCTATTTGGGTAAGGCCATTCAAAGTAGAGGAAACAGTTCAAACAAAAATGTAAAGGAGTTAATGTATCATGGTTTAGGAATTGTCTTAGTTCAAACTACTATAACAAATTATCATGGACTGGGTGGCTTAAACAAATGTATTTCTCTCAGTTTTAGAGGCTGGTAAGTCAAAGATCAAGGCGTCATCAGAATCAGTGTCTGATAAGAGCTCACTTCATGGTTTGCAGATGGCTGTCTTCTCATTTTATCTTCACATGGCAAAAAGCATAGAGAAAGAGAGAGACTGAGAGACTGAGAGAGAGGGAGAGAGAGAGAAGAGAGAGGGAGAGAAGAGAGAGAGAGAGAGAGAGAGAGAGAGAGAGAGAGAGAGAGAGAAAGCGAGCGCACACCCCAGGTTCCTTTTATAAGAGTACTAATCCCATTCATGAGGGATGAGGGATGCACCCTCATGACCCAATTACCTCTGCAAGGCCCCACTTCCTAATACCATTACATTGGAGGGTTAGGATTTCAATATATTAGTTTTGGAAGAACAAAAACATTCGGTCAATAACAGGGACCAAACTATTAAACATGATTAGGATCTATAATTATGGAAGAGATGGACAGACTCCATACCATGAAAAACCTCATGTGTCATACTAATAGATTTGGCTTCTAGAAGGCAATAAGAAGTCAGTGAAAGAAGATTAAGCCAGGAACCGATCTAACCAATTTGATATTATAATGATCATGTTGCTGTCATAAGGTGCATGAATTAGAGAAAGCCAATACTAAAGAGAACATGTAGAATAAGAAGTAAGCTAGGCAAAAGATGAGTAGAGACTGAATTCAGTGAAAGACAGAGGATAAATATATGGGAATGACTTCAAGAAGTAAGAAGGAGGTAGAACTGATTGAAATTGGAAAAGGGAGTCATGAAGGAATTCCACATGATTGGCAGGTGACAATAACATTCATCATAGTTTGGAAAACAGCACAGTTAGTGAGAAACAACAGTGAGTTCAAGTTTGAACATGTTGAGTTTGAGGTGCCCGTAGATAGTTAAAATTGGAATTCTTTAGTGGAAAATCAGTAGGGTAAAGCAAGGTGTTGAATTCTCAAAATAATATTCGATTTCTAAAAGATATAACTGAATAAAAGGTTTATTGAATAAAAGAAATTTCAAGCACCATCGGGTCATAGACTTACATGAAATGGCACTGAAGAATAACAATTGTTTATGTGGTTGAACAGAAGAAGAGAGAGGGAAGGAGAACAGCAAGAAGGT
>NW_006442484.1:10231560-10251492 GCF_000325575.1 Pteropus alecto
ATAATCAAAAATTACTCCACAATCAGAGCATCAGAACAAAGGGGACATAATCTCTTAGTGTATAAATCAACACTGACAATATTCTTTATAATAATACTTCTATTTGAAGCAAATAATACACATACTATCAGAGAAATATAAGCCACTATTTTAAAATCAGCTTTTTTGGGCATAATTTATGTATAATAAAATTTGCCCATTTTAACAGTATAAATATGTTTTGTCAAATATAAACAGGCATGTAACTATCATCGCATTCAAGATATAGAACATCTCAACTACTCCACAAAGTTTCCTTTTAGTCACTAGATTTTGGGTTTTATTGAAAAAGAAAAAAAATGTGTGTGTGTGTGTGTGTGTATATATATATACACACTTAATAGTATAATATATACACGTATATATATTTACTATGATGTTTAAGAGTATTTGGGGGTTTTGAGATGACAATATATAAGAACATACTAGTTTTATTCATTTTTTTTATCCTCTTGACATAGAAGGCTGTTTGCTGTGACAATTATCAAGTATCGGCCTCTACCTTAGCACACCCAATTCACTCAGATTGTCTCTTGATCTGTCTCTGTTGTTAAAATGTAGGCATAAAGGAAAGCATTATGTTATAATTGGGTTAATATTACTTGTTATTAGAGGAGAACCCAGCAAAATATAAACCAAGCATTCACTGTTAGCATGCATATTTTTTACACTGAACTTTATTAGGGTGTTCATGCTATATACTCAATAAAAATAGGCACAAAAGTAATATATGTGGACAGGCTAAATATATACAGGATATGCATAGCACAAATGAATCCTTACCACCTTTCATTTTAGAAATTTATTATTTTCTTTTTATTGGTCCTCTATATCATGGTTTGATATACTTGATAATTATTTTGATATATTTGATAATTCCAAAAGTCTCAATATTCTAGCAATGCTCAAAACTGGTATTAAGTTAATTATTAGAGAGTTTGATTACACACACTCACACATGCATATGTGTACATGCACACACACACCAAAGTCATGGATGTTCAACCAACACAGTTTGAACATAGTTTGTCTCTTTGAAAACCTCTCAGATTCCACTCTCCATGAAAAAAGAAAATAAGCCTAAATAAAGCATACTGCTGAGACCACAAAATGACATTTACCTACATAGTTTTAAATTTTAAATGTTGAGATTAATGGGAGACAAGTTCAATTTTTAGCAACATTATCAAGATAAAAATGTAGATTAGTGCTGGAGAAAACAAGTGCTGTGAGGAAATCCAAGGCAAGGCTAAAATTCAGAAGAAATATGGACTCCTTAATGAGGAGTCTCAACTACTCATTAAGCTGAAATGTATTATTTTGTCCTAGTAATCATCAAATTTATCAAAATTTCTGATTTAACTAGAGAGAAAGGTAGTGGCATTAGATACTGATTGAGTCTTTTGATTAACTCATAATCTATTTCAAATATATTAGGTAAGCATTTTTCAAAATAAATATTAGACTATTTTTGATTAATATAAGCTAGTAAATATCGATATATTTCTCATAATAGTTTAAAATTAAATAGTTGAATATTCTCATTATACATATATACACACACATTGCAATACATACACAAAATATTGATCAAATATTTTCTTCTGAATCTAAAATGTAGCAGATAAAAATATAGACATAAGTCATTTTTTTCTGCTTTGCTTGATTGTGCTTCACAGAAACTGCATATTTTACAAATTAAAGGTTTGTGGCAAATCTGCATCTAGCAAGTCTATTGGAGCTATTTTTCCAACAGCATTCACTCTCTTCATGTCTCCGTGTCACATTTTAACAATTCCCACAATATTTCGAATTATTATTATTATTTATATTTTTGTTACAGTGATCTGTGATCAGTAATCTTTGATATTACTATTAGAATTGTTTTGGGTGACATGAATTGCAAAATATAAGATGGCAAACTTAATTGATAAATGCTGTGTGTGTTCTAACTGCTCCACTAACCAGCCATTCTCCCATCTCTCCTTCTCAGACCTCCATATTCACTGAGACACATCAATATTGTAATTAGGCCAGATAATAAACCTGCAACTATTCCTAAGTGTTCAGGTGAAAAGAAGAGCCACATATCTCTCATTTTAAATCAAAAGCTAGAAATAGTTAAGCTTAGTGAGTAAGGCAAGTCAAAAGCTGAGATAGGCATAAATCTAGGCCTCTTGTACCAAACAATTAGCTAAGTCGTGGATGCAAAGGAAAAGTTCTTGAAGGAAATTAAAAGTGCTACTCCAATGAACACACTGTAAAAATTAATATTAATGGAGCCACTTTAAAATTGAGTTGAAGCTGCCATCCTAGAGAAACTGCCTTTGCACATCTTATACTCAAAACCTTGGAACGTTAAAACAGGGCAAAATAACCTTTGGGTAGACCTAAAGCAATGTTGTGTCCCAAATAACTGTTTGCAAAGATGAAAAGAAAGCAGATATTATGAGTACACGACTAAGTACTGGACTGAAAGTTTTAGAAATTATTTAGAATTAGCATCACTATATTAGCTTGTCTACACCAAGAAAAATGCCTACCTTCTATTGATGCAATTGTTCCCCCTCTCTTCTCATAAAAATCCTTTGCCTTTGTTTCCTAATTGGAACTTCATTTGGGTTATTGTCAGAATCAGTGCTTCCCGAACACCTATTTTTTTTTTTTTATCTCAAATAAATACTTATTACTTTTTATTTTTAGGTTAACAACAAAAGTGATAAGAAAAGTGATCAGATTAGCCTTATTGCTAATATGGGAAACAGTTTTGGTGATTTCATATCAATAAAAGATCAAACCAGCCACAGTATCCCCTTAAGTCAAAACCTAATCCAGAACAAGGTCCTACCTAACTCTATTCAATTTTATGAAAGCTGAAAGAGGTGAGGAAGCTTCAGAAGAGAAGTTTGAACCTGGAAGATTTTGATTCATGAGATTTAAGGAAAAAGGCCATCTCCATAATATATAAATGCAAGATGAAGCAGTAAATATTGATGTTGAAGCCACAGAAAGTTACCCAGAAGACCTAGCTAAGATCTAATGAAGGTGGCAACACTATATTGGAAGAAGATGCTATCTAAGACTTTCATAACTAGAAAAGAAACGTCAATGCCTGGCTTCAAAGGACAAGCTAACTCTCTTGTTAGGGGCTAATAAAGCTGGTGACTTTAAGTTGAAGCTCATTGGCCATTTTGAAAATCCTAGGATGCTTAAGAATTATGCTCAATCTACTCACCTTGTGCTCTGTAAGTGGAACAACAAAGCCTGGATGACAGCACGTCTGTTTACAACATGGTTTACTGAATATTTTAAGCTCATTGTTGAGATTTATTGCTCAGAAAAAAAAAAAAAAAGAGTCTTTTCAAACTATCACTGCTCATTGACAATGAATCTGGTCACTCAAGAACTCTGCTAGAGCTGTACAATGAGATTAATGTTTTCATGCCTGCTAACATCACGTCGATTCTACAGCCCATGGATCAAGCAGTAATTTCAACTTTCAAGTCTTATTATTTAAGAAATCCATTTTGTAAGTTATAGCTGCCATAGATAGTGAATCCACTGCTGGATCCAGGCAAAGTAAATAGAAAATCTTCTGGAAAGAATTCACCATTGGAGATGCCATTAAGAACATTTGTGATTCATGAAAAGTGGTCAAAATGTGAATATTAACAAGAGTTTGGAAGAAGTTGATTCCAACCCTTATGAAAGACTTTGAAGGGTTCAAGACTTCAGTGGAGGAAGTAAGAGCACCATCATCCTGATCTGTCAGCAGCCATCAATATAGAGGCAAGACCATCTGCCAACAAAATAGTTATGACTCCCTAAAGGTTCAGATGATGGTTAGAAATTTTTAGTAATAAAGCATTTTTTGATTAAGAATACATACTTTGCTTTTTTAGATATAATGCTATTGTACACTTAACAGACTATAGTATAGTATAAACATAACTTTTATATTGGAATATTTGCTATATTACAGTGGTTTATAACCAAAAACAGCAATATCTTTGAGGTATGCCTGTAATTAGTTGTATAAAATATCTTCTCCTATCATATTTTCCTCTTCACTTTTATTCCTTTTCATAGTTGACATAGGACTGTAGAAAGTGGTTATAGATTTTACTCAATTTGATGACACTTTCTACATATTTATTTCTCTTTTTTGTTGTTCAGTCCAAGAAGACAGCTTAGATCCATCTTTTCAAGCAAAATGGTTTTTTCTAAACATTTTTCTATGAATTTAACACACAAATGGAATCGAATTATCCTTAAAATGTTTTATCTATTCTTTAAAATTCCCTTGTTCTTGTCACAAGTGAAATAATCATGTTCCTAAAACTTTCCTCCAATTAAGAGGCTGAGATCTTATCTGGAAATGGCTCTGATGGTTCTTTAAAGGTAACTCTCTCTCTCCTCCACCCCCTTTCTCTGTATATCCTTAAAATTTATACAGTGAAAGTGTAAAATTCAAAGATCTGTAATGAATTTATAGAGTTGTACAATCATCACCATAATCTGGTTTTAGATCACTTCCATCTCTCCCTACAAATTCTCTTGAGCTGGTTTGCTGTAATCTCCTGGATCAGAAAATCTTCACTTTTTATCTATAAATTTGTCTTTTCTGGACATATCATATGAATTAATCATGCAATAATGTTTCAGGTCCCTCTATTTTGTAGCATGTTCTTTTGTTGTTGATTAGTATTCTACTGCAGAGATATAAGTATTTTTTGTTTATTCATTCACCAGTTGTTAAACTTTTGGATTGCTTCCAATGCTTGGCTATAAAAAGAATGTTCTTATGAACATTCCTGTACAAGTTTTTGCATAAATATATGTTTTACTGTGCTTGGACATATACCTACACTATGAATTACTAGGTCATCTGATATATTTAATTTTTAAAGTAACTGTCAAATTGTCTCCCTAAGCGTTGCTCTATTTTATTTCCCCACCAGCAATGAATGAGGGTTCCAGTCTCTCCACATCACTGTGAACACTTGGTAATGTTTTCTTTTGATTACAGGTACTCATAGGTATGTAGTAGTATTTCATTGCAGTTTTAATTTGTATTTCCCTAAGGATTGATGATGTTGAGCACTTTTTCATCTCTTATTATCATTCATATGTGTTCTCTGGGGGAAACATCTGTTATGATCTTGCCCCTTTCTTAAATTGTATTGGTTGTTTTCCTAATATTTAATTTTGAGTTTTCAAATATATTCTAGATACAGTCCTTATAAGATATAAGCTTTGCAATATTTTCTCTCTGTCTATGGTTTGTCTTTTCATTCTCTTTGCAGTGTCCGGTCAAGTTAATCAATTTTTACTTTTATGAATCATGCTTTTGTTGTCACATTTAAGACCCTTTGTCTAAACCAAGGTAACAAAGATTCTCTTGGAAATCTTCCTCTAAAAGTTTTGATGTGTTAGCTTTTACATTTATGTCTTATATCTAATCTGTTCTCAAGAATTTTTTTTATTATTATTTGAGATAAACATCCAATTTCACATTATTTTTTTTTTTTTGCAAGTGGATATACAATTTGTTCTATCATCATTTCTTGAAAATACTGTCTTTTCTCTCATTGAATTACCTTGCCACCTTGGTTTTGTAAATCAGTTGACCATAAGTCTAAAGCCTTATTCCTTGGCTTGAAATTCTATTCCACTGATTTACATCTATTGTTATGATAGCACTATACTCTCTTAATTACTGTAGCTTTATCAAGTTTTAAAACCAGGTGGGGCAAGTCCTCTAATTCTTTTTTTATTTTCAAAATCATCCTGGCTATTTTAGAATTTTTATTTAAATTTTAGGAGCTCATCAATTTGTACCTCCAAAAAAAGCTTACTGAGGTTTTAATAAAAATTGTGTCAAATCTTTAAATTGTCCTAGCAACAGTTTTTAGTTTTCAGGCACAAATTTTGCTCTTATTTTGTCAATTGTATTTCTGGTCATATATATATAGCAAGAATTATATATATTTTTCCTGCCTGGTTTTTGTATTCAGAAAGCACTCTTAAAAATTTCATGAGACTAGGAAGATGGCGGACTAGGTAAAAGCAGGGTTCACCTCCTCCCAGATCTGCATTGAAATTACAACCAAATTATAAAATAATCAATATGGAAAATCACCTGAAGTCTAGCTGTTTGTAACATCTATGTCTCATAATGTAAAGGAGCCACATCGAAGCTGGTAGGAGGGGCAAAGTTGCCAATTAAGCTGGACCCGCACCCCTGAATGGTGGAGGATCACCTGGAGAGAGAGAGAGCAAGGGCACAGAGGCTCTCCTGAAGGAGAGGGGGTTCCTGGTCTCATTTAGGGGCTCCCCAGCTCAGGGTTCCAGCCCAGAGAAGAGGAGATTCCAAAAATTCTTGACTGTAAAAAACAGAGAGGATTCCAGCCGTCTGGATGAGACAGAAAGAGACTAAAGCCCTAAATGCTCCTTTGAAGGACCCATGCACAGACTTTCTGACCTGCAGACACCCAGGACAACAGCGGTGGGTCAGAGGCTCACATGGGATTCATACCAAGAAAGTCTGCATTACCTGGCGCCAGAACGAGGGCTAAAAGGGCAGCCACCATTGTGCCTTAGTCTGGCCCTGCTACCGGACAATCTACAGATAGCACCAGCTCCACTGTGCAGATCCCTTCCACAGGCCATTAGGAAGCTACTGGCCTGAGGGGATCAGCCCACCCCCGCCAACCTGCAGATTGTTTGGGGCTTTTGTTGATGGATGGCTGCCACGCCCTGAGTTGATTCAGAGTCAAGCTTTTGCATCTGGCAGCCAGCACTGTGAGCGCTCATTCTGAGATCGTTTCAGGCAGATCACTGCTGCCAACAGGAACTTGGGCAGATAACTGGGATTGGTGGGCAGGTCCCAGACAGCAGATGGTATTGCTTTGATCTGGGACTTCAGCAAAAAACAGGTACCTAAATTGCAGCAAGACTAAGGCCCTACGGATCTGATTGCCATTGTCTCCCTGAGACCCCGCCCCATCACTCTACCCACAAATTGCCCCAGGCGGCCCACTGAAAGTGAACAGTCACTGTCTTGCCCCTCCGCCTTGGGTCCCAATCCTCAAAGGCAGGCGCTGCATGGTATCAGTTGCAGGCAGACTTCAACTACCTGCAAGAGTTGCAATATTGCATCCAGGGAGCACTGGGGTCTATGGGATTGCCCCAGACTGCAGCTTGTCTCACTGTGATCTGTATCGACAGTGGGAACGCCCAGGCACAGAAGTTGCAGAAAAACTGAGGCTGTATTGGCCAGATGGACCTTGTCTCATTGAGATCTTGCTTCACTCAAGGCACAAAGTGCCTGCAGCCAATTGATAGGCAGCCTCTTGTACCCTGCTTGGCTCTGGGGTTGTGCAGTCTGCCTAGGCAACAGACCTTGGCTAGCGCAGTGAGTGCATTTCGGGGAAAACAGTTGTGGACCACTGCTGCCTGTACGAGCTGCAATATCTCTTGAGGGGATCACAGGGGTCTATATTGGTCTGATAGCCCTTGACTCCCTGGGCTCCTGCCCCATCCAATACAAGGAGTGCATGACCTACGTTGACAGGCAGCTGCCCCTGCCCTGGAGTGGTGCACTCAGGCCTAAGGTGGGCAGCAGCTGACCTTACTACGATTGAAAACTTGTACAGAGAGTCACAGAGACAGTGCTGACATGTAAACTGACACTGCAGTGGCAGAGGGAAATTTACTCGATAGACCCAGGAGACTCCCAGGGTCCCTGTATCACACAACACACATATCACCTAGAGGCTCTTCCAGTTTCAGATACTTACAGGCAACTGACAGGCAGTTTCAGACCTGGAAGAGCACTGGTTCCTCTACTAAACTGCCCTAGGTCAGGGACGGGGAATAACCAGATCTTTGCCTACGGTGTTGTCTCTTCCACTTACCTATAGGTCCAACATAGGTAACAACTATCTGTGGATCGCTTTGTAGTTCCCAACAGTAAGCCCTGACCAATCGAAAGCAATGGCTGACTTAAGCCTATGGGGAGACCCTCCCAAGAGGCCACAAAACCAATGCATCCAGAGGCTGGCACCAGACGACAACAAAGCAACTTCTGACTAGCCCTAACTCTGGTACACACAAAGGGTAGTTACAAGTACACAAGCCTACTAGGATAAATCCCACTCAGTGAGGTCAGCCCCCACACAACAACTCTTACCCTGTGGGTGCAGCCAATTACCACAATTAGTCAGCCTGAGTGTTAATTCCATCCACTGATGTACTAACAACAATAAAAACCTAGCAACAACAGAAGATCACACACAACCCACACAAAAATCATGTCCAGAGCCCCCGGTATAAGGGATCAGTGGGCCACACAGGACACCTTCCACATTAGGCCATCTGGCCAAGGTTAAGAGACAAAACAAATATTCCTGACACATAGAAATGAACACAGAGAGGCTAATAAAATGAAGGAACAAAGAAACATGCCACAAAATAAACAACAGGAGAAAACTCCAGAAAATTAGCTAAATGAAATGGAGGCAAGCAGCCTACCAGAGAAAGAGTTCAAAATAATGGTTATAATGATGCTTAACGAATTTAGAGGGTGAATGGATGTACACAATGAGAACCTCAACAGAGAGATAGTAAGCATAAAAAAGAACATAGAAACAATAAAAAGAACCAGACTGAAATGAAGAATACACTAGAAGGATTCATCGGTAGATTGGACGAAGGAGAAGATTGAATCAGTGAACTGAAACACAGGGTAGCAGAATAGACCCAATCAGAACAACAACAACAAAAAAAGAATTTTAAAATGAAGATAGTTTAAGAGCTCTCTGGAACAACATGAAATACAACAATATCCAAATCATGGGAGTACCTGAAGGAGAAGAGAGAGAAAGGAATTGAGAATCTATTTGAAGAAATAATGACAGAAAACTTCCCTAACTTGGCAAAGGAATTAGACATACAAGTTCAGGAAGCACAAAGAGTTCCAAACAAGAGGAATTCAAATAGACCCACACTAAGACACATCATAAATAAAATAACAAAGATCAAAGTTAAAGAGAGAATCTTAAAAACAGCAAGAGAAAAGCAGCTAGTTACTTACAAGAGTACCTCCATAAGAATGTCTGCTGATTTTTCAATTGAAACTTTGCAGGCCAGAAAGAAATAGCAAGAAATAGTTAAAGTTATGAAAAGCAAAAATCTACAACCACGAATACTCTACCCAGCAAGGCTTTTGATTAAAATGAAAGGTGAGATAAAAAGCTTCTCAGATAGGGAACAGCTTAAGGAATTCATCACCAACAAGCCAGTATTACAAGAAATGTTAAAAGGACTTCTGTAAAAAAAAGAAGGTGTAAAAAGAAAATAGAAATAACAAATATGACTAATAAAATGGCAGTAACTATGTACCTATCAGTAATCACTTTAAATGTAAATGGATTAAATGTCTAATCAAAAGGCATTGGGTAGCCCAATGGATAAAAAAACAAGACCCATGCATATGCTGTCTACAAGAGACCTACTTTGGATCAAATGTCACTCACAGACTGAAAGTAAGGAAATGGAAAAAGATATTTCATGCAAATGAAAATGAAAAAAAAGCCAGGGTAGCAATACTTATATCAGATAAAAAAGACTAATAAGAGACAAAAAAAAAAGGCATTACATAATGATAAAGAGATCAATAGAGCAAGAAGAAATAACCCTCATATATTCATATACCCAACACAGAAGCACCTACATATATAAAGCAAATATTGACTGACATAAAGGAAGAAGAGATTGACACCCCATTGACACCAATGGATAGATCTTCCAGGCAAAGAATCAACAAGGAAACAATGGGCCTAAAAGACACACTAGACCAGATGGATTTAATAGATGCTTTCAGAGCATTCTACCCCAAAGCAGCAAAATATACATTCTTCTCAAGGACACAGGGAACATTTTCCAGAATAGACCGCATGTCAGGACACAAAACAATTCTCAATAAATTTAAGACTGAAATCATATCAACCATCTTCTCTGATCACAATGGTATGAAACTACAAATCAACTCCAAGTAAAAAACTGGAAAATACACAAACACATGGAGGTTAAATAACATGCTACTAAACAATGAATGGGTTATTAATGAGATCAAGAAAGAAATAAAAATAATAACTAGAGACAAATGAAAATGAAAACACAATGACTCAAAACCTATGATACACGGCAAAAGCAGTCCTAAGAGGGAAATTCATAGCAATACAGGCCTATCTCAAGAAGCACGAAAAAGCTCAAATAAACAATTTAACCTTACACTTAAAAGAACTAGAAAAAGAATAGCAACCAGAGCCCTAAGTTAACAGAAGGAAGAAAATAATAAAGATAGAGCAGAAATAAATGAAATAGAGTCTAGAAAAACAATACAAAAATTAATGAAACCAAGAGCTGGTTCTTTGAAAGAATAAACAAAATTGACAGACGCTTAGCCAGACTCATCAAGGAAAAAAGAGAGAGGACTCAAAAGAAATAAAATCAGAAATAAAAGAGAACTACAGACTCCACAGACATACAAAGGATCATAAGAAAATACTATGAGCAATTATATGCCAACAAATTGGACAATCTGGAAGAAATGGACACATTCCTAGAAACATACAACCTCCAAGACTGAGTCAAGAAGAAAGAGAAAATCTGAACTGACTGATTACCACCAATGAAATATAATCAGTAATCAAAAACTTCCCAAAAAACAAAAGTCATGGACCAGTTGACTTCATATGCAAATTTTACCAAAAAATTCAAAGAAGAATTAATACCTATTCTTCTCAAACTAGTCTAAAAATTCAAGAAGAGTGAAGACTCCCTAACTCCTTTTATGAGGCCACCACTACCTTGATTCCAAAACCAGACAAAGACATTACAAAAAAGAAAACTATAGGCCGATATCTCTTACAAACATTGACGCAAAAATTCTCAACAAAATATTAGCAAACCTAATTCAGCAATACATTAAAAATATTATACACCATGATCAAGTTAGATTTATTCCTGGGATGCAAGGTTGGTACAATATCCGCAAATTAATTAATGTGATACACCACATTAACAAATCGAAAGATAAAAACCATATGATCATATCAATAGATACAGGAAAAGCATTAGACAAAATCCAGCATCCATTTATGATAAAATCTCTCAGCAGAGTGGAAATAGGGGGAACATACCTCAACATAATAAAGGCCATATATGACAAACCACTGATTCCTCTGAGGCCACCATTACCTTGATTTCAAAACCAGACAAAGACATTACAAAAAAAGAAAACTATAGGCCGATATCTCTTATGAACATTGGTGCAAAAATTCTCAACAAAATATTAGCAAACCTAATTCAGCAATACATTAAAAATATTATACACCATGATCAAGTTAGATTTATTCCTGGGATGCAAGGTTGGTACAATATCCACAAATCAATTAATGTGATACACCACATTAACAAATCGAAAGATAAAAACCATATAATTATATAAATAGATGCAGAAAAACCATTCAACAAAATCCAGCATCCATTTATGATAAAAACTCTCAGCAAAGTGGGAATAGAGGGAACATCCCTCAACATAATAAAGGCCATATATGACAAACCCACAGCTATCATCATACTCAGTGGGGAAAGGCAAATAGCATGTTCCTTAAGATCAGGAACAAGACAAGGATGCCCAATTTCACCACTCCTCTTCAACACTGTATTCGAAATCTTAGCCACATCAATAAGACAAGAAAGAGAAATAAAATGTATCAGAATTGGAAAGGAAGAAGTAAAACTCTCACTATTTGCCAATGATATGATACTATATATAGAGAACCCTAAAGATTCCACTAAAAAACTGTTAGACCTGACCAGTGAATTCTTTAAAGTAGCAGGTTACAAAATAAATATCCAGAAGTCACTGGCATTTTTATACACCAATGACGAACTTTCAGAAAGAGAAATTAAGAAAACAATCCCATTTACAATTGCGTCTAAAACTATAAAATACCTGGGAATCAAATTAACCAAGGAGGTAAAAGACTTGTTCTCAGAAAATTATTAGTCATTGAAAAAAGAAATTGAAGAAGATTCAAATAAATGGTAGCATATACTGTGGGTAGGAAGAATCAACATCATTAAAATGGCCTTACTATCCAAATCAATCTACAGATTCAATGCAATCTCTATCAAAATACCAATGATATTTGTCAAAGAGATAGAAGAAATAATCCCAAAATTTATATGGAACCATATAAGATCCTGTATAGCCATGGCAATCTTGAGAAAGAACAAAGTTGGAGGTATCACAGTACCTCATATCAAACTATACTACAAGGCTACAGAAATCAAAACAGCATGGTACTGGCACAAAAACAGATACATTGATCCATGGAACAAAATAGAGAGCGCAGAAATAAATCCGTACCTACACTCACACTTAATATATGACAAAGGAGGTAAGAATATACAATGGGGTAAAGACAGTCTCTTCAATAAATGGCGTTTGGAAAATTGGACAGATGTAAGCAAAAAAATGAAGCTGGACCACCTCCTTATACCACATATAAGAATAGACTCAAAATGGATTAAATACGTATAAGACCCCAAACCATAAAACTCTAGAAGAAAACATAGGCAGTAAACTCTCTGATATTATTAACAGTAATTTCTTTTCGGATATATCTCCCCAGGCAAAGGAAACAAAAGAAAAAATAAACAAATGGAACATCTATGACCATGCTACCCTGAACAAGCCTGATCTCATCTGATCTCAGAAGCTAAGCAGGATCAGGCCTGGTTAGTATTTGGATGGGAGACCACCCAGGAAGACCAGGTGTTTTAG
The DNA here is from genome assembly GCF_000325575.1 of Pteropus alecto. Classification (NCBI taxonomy): domain Eukaryota; kingdom Metazoa; phylum Chordata; class Mammalia; order Chiroptera; family Pteropodidae; genus Pteropus; species Pteropus alecto. The sequence goes on from NW_006442484.1 coordinate 10,244,459, forward strand.
GCATAAAAAATAAAAAAATAAGGGGTTGTAAGTTGACAAGCTCCTTGCAATGTGTGAGGTCAAAAGTTGCCTTGCCTAAAATAAATAAATAAATAAATGAACAAACAAACAAACAAATGAGACTACATCAAACTAAAGAGTTCTTGTATAGCAAAGGAAACCATCAACAAAACAAAAAGACAACCAACTAATTGGGAGAAGATATTCACAAATGATAAGGGGTTAATATCCAAAATATATAAAGAACTCATACAACTCAACAACAAAAAGAAACAAACAATCCAATTAAAAAATGAGCAGAAGACCTGAACAGATACTTCTCCAAAGAGGAAAAACAGATGGCCAACAGACATATGAAAAGATGATCAAGGTCGCTTATAATCAGGGAAATACAAATTAAAACCACAATGAGATACCACCTGACACGTGTCAGAATGGCTATCAACAATAAGTCAAAGAAAAACAAGTGTTGATGAGGATGTGGAGAAAAGGGAACCCTCATACATTGTTGGTGGTATTGCAAATTGTTACAATCACTATGGAAAACAGTCTGGAGGTTTCTTAATAAATTAAAAATAGATATACCATTTGACTCAGCAATTGCACTTCTGTGTTTTTATCCAAAGGAAACCAAAAAATAATTCATAAAGATCTATGCAATAGCCAAGATATGGAAGTAAACTAAATACCCATCAACAGATGATTGGATAAAGAAGTTATGGTTCATATATACAATGGAATATTATTCAGCCATTAAAAAAATGAAATCTTACCATTTGCAATAACACAAATGGACCTAGAGGTTATTATGCTGAGTGAAATAAGTCAGACAGAGAAAGATAAATACCATATGATTTCACTTACCTGTAGAATCTAAGGAACAAAAAGACCAAACTAATCAAAATCTGACTCACAAATATAGAGGACAATTTGGTGATGGACAGAGGGGAAGGGGTGTGGGGGGCTGGGATAATGGGGTGAAGGATTAAAGAAGTATAAATTGGTAGTCGATAGAAGGTCACGGGGATGTGGAGCACAGCATAGGTAATGCAGTTAGTATTAATACATTGGCTAGGTGGAAACCCAGAGGAGAGAAGGAGCGATTAGGGGGATTGTTTTATGAGCTATATAAATGTCTAACTAACCTACTGTATACTTGAAACTAATAAAAAAAAAAAAAGAAAAAATTAAAAAAGTAAATTTCACAACACTACAATACTTTACCCTTCTTTTCATGATTATACACAGCCAGCAGTATATTTAAAGGGTTTATATTGAGATATAATTGACATTTGGCATTATATTAGTTTCAGGTGTAAAACAGTGATTTGATATGTGCATATATTGTGAAATGGTCACCACAGTAAATGTGGTTAACAACCATCACCACACATGGTTATAATTGTTTTTCTTATGATGAGAAATTTTAAGATATACTCTTAGCAACTATAAAATATAAAATATTGGTATTATTAACTATAGTTGATTCCACACGCTCTGCCTCTGGAAATCACCAGTCTGTTCTATCTATGAGTTTGATTCTTCTTTTTTTTTTTTTTTAGACTCTGCATATAAGTGAGATCATACAGTATTTGTCTTTCTCTGTTAAACTTATTTCACTTAGGTAATGCTTTCAGGGTCCATCCACGTTGTTGATAATGGCAGGATTTCTTTCTTTTATTATTGATCATTTTATATTTTATTATTTTTTTATTATTTTGATGTTAAAACAACAAAACATTTACAGATCTTATCCAAAAATTTGCAAAAGCACAAACATTTAGAGAATTTAAAAATGAGTTTAAAAAGAAAAGGGTCTATGGAAATAATGAAAGTCTACAAAAAACGTGAGGAAGACTGGGATATGATGAGGAACTATGGAGGCAGGTACATAAACTTTGTAGGTAGAAGCACAGCCCATTTCCATGTCTGAAATTATGGAGGAGTCCAGTCATCGTGTGTGTCAGTGGTATCCTGAGCACTTAAACCCATGAAGCAATTATAGGGACAGTCCTAATTATGGTGAACTAAATTCAGTCAGCTTGAATGGAAGAGAAAATTCTTACAAATTAAAAAGGGTGGGAGCACAGGTCCTCTTTAAACAAGTTTAAAGTGAAGATCTAGGTTTTTAAGCACACTATAGCATTTTCAGATGGTCACTGAGAGTCATCATAAATTGATGTTACACAAATAAAATTTCCTGCCTTTAGTCAAGTCAGGTTTGCCCACATAATTACCCTTCAAGATTAAACATAGCAGGACAACAAAAGTATTATAGTATTTTTGTTCAAAGTGAGTATACATTAATATAAATAAAACTAAAGAGCAGGCAGGGTAATAAGAGAAGTGAATTGAATGAGAACATCCGTGTTCTTGTCTTGGCTCTGCTACTAACAAACCACATGAACTTAAATCCTTAGTTTAAGCTAAGCTCTCCCAGCTCTCATTCATTAACCAGTAAAGTGATCTAGGTAGACTGGAAAGACTCTAAGGTCATTTTCGGTTCAGTCTTTCTGGGATTTAATGAATATGCACCATACACACACACACACACACACATACACACACACACACACACCCCTAGGTAGCTTATATTTTCTTCCTTCAAAAAATGATACATTTGTTCCAAATTTATCTGTACAGAAATATATAAGTATTAGCATTGTATTACATGTAGATTTTTATCATTATTCATCATTGAATACATAATGTTCCATCTTAAATAAAAAGTATTTAAACTTAACCAGTACACACACAAAAAATTTGTTTATTGAAAGTGAATAAAATACTTAAAAGATAAATATCATGGTACCTAATTCAGGAGACTGACTGTACTTTCTTAATTTTCAGCTATCTTCCACTGACAGCATGTTTAGCTAAGTAATTTCTCTCACATATAATATAATAAAAATAGTAAAGTGGAAATGACAATTTTGTCAATGCCTCCAAACATTTTATCATATAAAGGAGCTAGAAGATAAGCAGCAAGATGCTTTCAAAGAATTTGGTACACTGATAAAATCCATGAGGATGCTTTTTTAATAACACTTAATTAAAATTTTGGAAGTTACAGTCATATTGAAATAGAAACTTTGTCAGTAGAACTTTCTTAAAGACTAAATTATATATATTTAAACTCTAAATTTTTAGCCTTTCCCATCCAGTTCTAATTATTCATCCTCAATAACTGGATAATTTCTTTATTATACTATCAATTTTTAATGAACATATTTGAAGTGATAATCCCATTTAAACAGAAGACTTTGGGAGTAGATGCTACAAGCAATATAGTTGGAAAACCACTGGCTTCCGAGTTAGAAATCCCTGGCCTGCACTTTGTCATTTAGTAGGTTTGTCATTTCTGTCAAATTACAATCTATGAGCCTCATATTCATTATGAGAAAGACAACCACAAGAACACTGGTCCCTATTGCACAGGATTTGATATTAAATGAGAAATAACATTTTTTTTTAAGTAGAAAATGCTATGTTTATATTTGTGTAATCTCCTATTTTGAACATTACGACAAATATAATCTTAAAATGTGCATAGTTGTATAGTCGAGTTAAGAAAGAGAGAAGTTGATAACTAGGCCTGCCCAGGAGACTCCAAGAGGAGAGTCTTACTCAGGAGGAGGAGAAATGAAGGTTTGTGGGGAAGAAAACAAATTGGCGTTAGCTAAGTGTCGGAACCCTCAGAAGGAGGTGACTGACTCTAGGTGGAGACAGATCATTTGGAGAAAGAAAATGGAGAACTGGCGTCTGAGATCAATGAGCTCCTAAAGGAGAAGGAATATTTGGAGTGTGCTGGTGACTCACAAACTGGGTGGCAAGATCTCCTGTGATGGAGAGCCCAGGCCAAGTCAGTGGCAGAGATGAGAGATTTGCTAGAGGCAGTATCCAGTAAGAAAGATGGCTCCACTTGCTGCTGCAGCCCTTGCTATCACCTCTCCTGCCCTTCCAGACCAGCCAAGATGCAACCCCCCCCAAATCTGACAGCTTCAATCTTTACATAATATCAAGTTCAAGTCCTACACCCACAACCCCTTCCACATCGTTAACCCTTCCTACTTTGTCTTCATCTGCCTATTGGCAGTCGCTAAGTTCGAGGGAGCCCAACGCAGGGGCAGTGACCAGATTCTGACTCCCTGAACTTACCCCTCTCTTCTTGCTCTGTGAACTCTTTGGGCACAAAACAAACATATAAGAAAGAGAGAGATTTGGAAGAGAAGGAGGAAGAGAGAGATTGGAAGAGAGAAAGCAGGCCTGTAGCTTCCCTGGCTCTTCTGTCTGACCTGTTGCTGTCACTACCATTAAACAGGAGGACCTTCTTGTATTTCGTACCCTCTTTTGTTTCTGTGGCCCCGTGGGGCCAGAGAGATATTGACATTGGAGGTACGGGGTGGGAGGGACACTCCAAGATGCCTGTTGTTCCTCTCACCTCAACTCAACCTCTGGGAATGGATGGAATGGGATGGTGGAAAAGGGGTGCTGGCAGTGAGCTGGTGTCCTCTCTAGAGAGGCTCATTAAGGAAATGCTACACACACCTAGATAATCTCTCTCACACCCACCTTTCAGTTGGGTAACTAGACTGATTAGCCCTATTTCCCAGACCTTAGCTTATTTATCCAACGAGGTCAGATCATCCTCTGAATTGAGCCTCTTTTAGAGGGTAAGTCGATGTCCCCTATGATAATCTCCTCCGCTCAACTAGACTTACTCTGAAATGTGAATCTCCCTTCTGTCTAGCTACTCCCTCTCAGCAAAACTGATTTCACCTCATAGGGATCCCTCCAAATTCAGTCTCTAGTCCTCCTTCCTGATTACAGTATCACCCCAAGCCTCCCTACCTCCCCACTCTCCCCTCCAGTCCTTCCTTGTTGGATCTCTCTGATTCAGGCAGCAGGGGGCGCTGTGATGCCTGTCCTGCTGGAGCGTTCTATAAATATGGTGAAATCGAGTTTGCCAAATGTGGGGTAGAGGCTAGTGGGATAGAACCTTTCCAGAGAGATTGTGACCCCGACTCCCCAGAGCCTTTCCTTGGTCTCCCCTTCCCCATTTTGCCTCCTTTCTATCTTCAGCAGTGAAACAGACTCAAGTGGATGGTAGAACCAATTGAGAAGTGGGTAAAAGTTAACGTTTCAGTGTGGCTTCTCTCCTCAGAACACTCGTTCTCAAATACTGGCCTTTTTCTTTAAGGTCCGTCATCCTTCCCTAGCCTAGTATGCCAGCTTCCCCCTTCCCTTGGCAACTCATCACTCTCTCTAGAAAAAGAGCAAGGAGAGGTTGCTTTGGGTTTGACATTCTATCTACGAAGATTTAAGGGCTGAGGCTTTGACCACTAACCCCAGTATTCTTGGAACAGCGAACTCGAGGGGGCTTAGTTTCTCTTCCCCCATCTCGCCCAGCCTCAAATCTTGGTTTGGGCTCCCCTACCCTGTCATTTCTTATATTTCACCTCAAGATAATTTTATTATGAGGCAAATGATTTTTTTTTTTTTTTTTTTTTAACATGAGGGGTGGACCATGCTATTCTCCAGGCCGCATGGAAAACATTTGATGTGCTCACAGTCCGAAGCTTTTGCCGCGAACCCAGATCCCTCCCATAGCTATTTATCCTTTTACTGGTTTCCAGAAGGCACTTATATTTTTTATGTATAAATAAATATATTACACATGGCTGTGTCCTCAAGTGAGTGTGTGAGCGCTTCTGCGATCTCGGTCTGGATTACATTGATTGTCAAAGGGTGCTCTTGAATTGGAAACAATGCTTCTAGAAACTGAGTTAGCCTGTCTCAGGCTGTCCTTTCTCTGCCTCTATGGGTCTCTAGTTGTCTCTTTCCTGTTTCAGCCCCTCTGGTTGTTTCAGGAAATCTCTGGAAGGCTCCTTCCTAAGTGTCTCTCCTCCTCTGTCTTTTCTCTGCCTGTTTTTACCTGATCACTTTCAGCTATCTCCTTTCTGACTGTCCCTGATTCTCTAGCTGTCTTCTGATTCTGGGTTCATTAGGGACATGAGATTTTATTTTCATGAATAAGCCTAAGGGAGCACAGATTTTTACCATCTGTATCTTTGAGAATTCTGGGAGCTAGTGCGAGACTATGAGCAGGGCCTACCCCTGCTGACCACAATTTATTGAATCTCTAACCTCCCACCCCATGCTGTACTTGTGATTCTTTTTCCATTTTGCACCTGCCCTGAGGGGTTGGGGCTGGCTGGCACTGAGTCTCTCCCCTCCCCACCATGGTTCTACACTGTCACCAGTAAAAAGCTCTTTAAAAAAAATTCTAGATGATGTTATGTCTAAAATCTTTTATTCAAAATCTAGATATTATGTTTATTCTAATACCAGCCATATCTTTCGAACCTCTGTTCTCTTTGAAACGTACCTGTCTAAAGCTTGTTCCAACTACATATTATTTCTTATTACCATTACCATCATCATCAGTGTATTTATGATCTTTTGGTATATGGCTATATTACTACCATTCTGCTCTGGAATCTAATAGTAGAGATAAAATATCCCTGACCCTCACTGACCCTTATCAGTTAGTATCAGCCAAATGTTAATGAGAACTGAATCCTGTTAAGGGCCTGCTAGCATAACTAAACTGTGGAATCATCCAGGTCTAACTATTTTAGCAAGTGCACATAGGTTATGAACCTACTAGAATGCATTACTGCCACACTTGTAGTGATATCCAGTTTTTAATTGCAACTACTTTTATCTACTTGGCTCTTAACAATCTATCCTCAAACAGGACCTGCTATGATTTGAAATCAAGAAAAGTAAAATACTTTGGAGTCTGCTTCAGACACATAAGAAACTGGAACATCATCCTACACCATAACCAGGGCTTAGGAAAAGGTTTTGAAATACAATCGATGAGTAACTATAGCAAAAGGCTTGGAAAAAAAATGAATGCCTAAGGTAGTCTATGATTGACAGGATTCTATATAATTAATTGATAAGAATACTTTGATGTATGATTAATGCAAGACAAAATGAAAATTACAGCCTTTACTTTCTTATGT